>NC_061125.1:11143575-11746448 GCF_905220365.1 Vanessa cardui | reverse complement strand
AATTAGCCTTACAGATAATTTAGTTTGACATTTTGTAAAACCCCTTTGTTTTTCCGTTAAGCTATTAAGCTGGAAGAAAACTCTACATATACATATATTCGATGCGTTGTTACATTTTATTTTTATTATAAGATTTATATCTGTTGAACAGAAATGGTAACATGATAATGTTGTAGTTATAGAATATGATTTTTCTAAACTAACATGCTTTTTTCAAGATAATTATTATCTGTTTGGGGTTTTTTTTTATTTTATGGTATAGGTTGGCGGACGAGCACATGGACTGATGGTAAATGGTCACCATCACCCATAGACAATGAAGCTGTAAGAAATACATATTAACTATTCCTTACATCGTCAATGTGCCACCAACCTTAGGAGCTAAGATGTTATGTCCCTTGTGCCTGTAGTTACACTGGCTCATTCACCATTCAAACCGGAACACAACAATACTGAGTACTGTTATTTGGCGGTAGAATAACTGAGGAGTGGGTGGTACCTACCCAGACGGGCTTGCACAAAACCCTACCACCAAGTAAAGTTAAGAAATACAAGTTAAGAAATTATAATTTAACTTCTAACCTAACCAAACTTCATAATAAACAGATGACAGAAGATTAAATTAAGGCCAAATGGACGATCAAAGGAAATCAATGGGAAGACGCTGAAATTTGAAAGACACCGATTATATAGGAAGGTCGGTAAGGAGAGCCCAAGTTACAGTGGAAATTTAAAAGCTTACTGATAGTTTGAATCGCTGACAGAAAGAACCACAGAGTAATTGTATAAAGACTATATATATCTTATAGCCATGCCTTATTCTTGGAGCACAAAATGTCACATCAACAAATAAAATAATATTTTCACGTTCAGATAAGCTAACGATTGCGTAAGATTTTAAAGTTGATAATGTCAATTCTATTTCGAAATAAGTAATGGCCCAATATATACGAGAACGCCTTAAGTAAAGTGGACAATCGAGAGACATTGTATGTATTAATTTATTGCTTTGTACCAAATTTTTCAGTTGTTGTAAATTTGTCTTGTTGATATATGCTTAACATGAGTGAATAAGAAACAATTTTATTGATAACAATTCCCAACGAGAGTCAAAGACTTTCACAATTTTATAAAGGAAATGTCACCCGCAAAACATTTTTATGTTCTACAAAATGTTGTGGTTATAAAGTAATTGAATTATTTATTTAGAAATAATTTGTTTTTTTTCCAGAGCTATTTTCAGCTGCTCGACCATAAAAAGAACAAATTTTTTGTACAGCAAACCCTTAATTATGGTTACCGAAACGAAAGTACTAATTAATTTAGAAAGAAAGTTCAAGTACTAAATTATTTTTGTATTTAAAGCGTGCCACTTTTACTAACATAAAAATATATTTGCTATAACTGTATTAGTATTTTATAAAAAAAAAAAATATATATAACCACATATGCTTATATTATGATATAAATAGTTAGTAATTATTATGTCTTATGATTATGAAATAGATCGGTGGACAGATAAATATACCACCTCAAATAAACGGTTAACTTCGCTGATAGACCTTGTGATTATGAGAAATATTTATCATTCCTTGTAATACCAATACGTCACCAAGCACATTGAGTATATGTATTAGACAGGATCACAGGTGTATGGTATAGAGTTGGAACTAACCAGCAAAATAGTTAACTATGACGATGTCATCCTCGGTCACAATATATATCAACTCACTCTCACTCGTACTCTCCATTTGCTCACCACTATTATCCGAAAAGAAGGCAGACCTAAAACCACCGGAAAGAAACGATAGTTCATGCCCATGACCAACTTCACGTGCATTTAGATAATTGTATAATTTTCAACCTTGACTATGATGGGGATACTATATTGGGGATATTAAGGCAGAAAGGAATGAAAATATAGTTAGAACGAACTGTATTTTCCTAGAAATCGAAAACACACAAAGTGAAAGCGATCGTGATACAATCATCTTTAAACCTGCCGCCACGCCTTTACTTGTGTAGGTTTAGGGCTCCAACTTAACTGGTCAGTGGGGATTATAAAAGCAAAGTCGTATCAGATACGACGTCTATATACAATACACGTTTCTTTTTTTAAATCAAATTATGCAAACTATTTTACATTGATCAATCATTATCATCAATAAATAAATTTCGTTCTAGAAGATATTTATACTTAAATATGATACTATATAAGACTATATTTATGATAAAATTACTTAGAGTTAATTAATGTTGTAGTAATCAAAGTGTTTATAATAACATTGAAATTTTGATTTTACTAGCTATACCCGCGACCTTGTACGCGTTTGAATATAACAAAAAAATATATTATCGTAGCCTCAGTTACTCCCTATTATTAAAGTTATCTGCCAGTGGAAGTCCCGTAAAAATCGATCTAGCCGTTCCAGAGATTAGCCGGAACAAACGGACAGACAGACCGACAAAAATGGTAAAAAATGTTATTTTAGTAAATCTTGTATAAATAAATAGGCATTGAGTAAAAAAGTGTTCAATAAAACAAACAGACACTCCAATTTTATTATATGTAAATAGATTATCGGTATACAAATATAGAATTCGAATTTATTTATTTCAATTATAGACGTTTGTAATAAACCACAATAAGGCAGTAATACTGCTAATAGCGTTCGCATGTCTTTATTTATTTACTGTCTAGTAAACATAAGCTAATTTATTAAGGCGCGCTTTTGTTTCCAAATTACTTCGTACATAGCGTATCGTTTTATTACTTTTATAGTAGAAACTTTATGACCTTTTCTGTTTCGGGAAACATTTTAGAACTCTCAAAATAATCTAATATTCAAGCTCAAGCTCGTGTTGAAAGTACGATGTGCTCAGTGTAAATTAATAGTTTCATTTTCAACTGACTCATAAATTCTTGCTATGCGGAATATTTGTTGAAGTAAAGAACGTTATAATAAAGGATTTGAAGTTTAAAAAATATATTGAAAGGAAAAATTAAAAAAATACGAGCCATGAAATATACCGTCACTCTTGTCAACTTTGGTAGCTGATAATATATTTGACCAATTAAAATTGACCTGTTTCTATTCTTCTATTTTTTTATATTTACTTTAATGCCTTGATTATATAAAAGTAACAATTTCAAATAGTTGCTGTTCTAATGATGATCGCGTTAAATAATTAAAAGAACGGTAGCAGAATTTCCCGGTTTAACTCAATTACGACACTCTGTCCAAAAAATGAACCCTTATGCTACCAGAGGAAATTAAAAGACTTAGTATTATACTCTTAATTAATCATTTTAAACTTAATTAATAATATATTAGTAACAACAAAATTGGGTATACCTACGAAACAAATGAGAATCAGTCTGAAACCTATATAACATTGATGATCATTAAACCAAAACATTATAGAAGTTCAACTAAATCTAAAAAATTAAAATAAAGTCGCTGCTTGTCAATCAATGTTCAGGTGTGTTGTCAGCCTTCTACACCTTTCGTACTATGATTATTATGAATGATTGAAGTTCATTTCAGCTGCGTCTTCTTGTCAGACTGACGCATAAAGAGGAGCTGTTTATTGGAAAATTATCAATGCTAGCTTCCTACTTATTTGATATATATGTATATTTAGAAAGGGTTGGATAACTTCGCGTGCCATTCATGGAATATCTCTTCGTGAATTCGTTGAAAAAATACCTGTAACAATGTCCATTCATTGAAAAAGGTATCATGATACTTACATAATACTCAAAAATATTCGAAACTTATAAATGGGATAGGAATGATTTATAAATCTAAAAGAATAGAAAACATTAACAAGAAAATACTTTCAGTAGTTTTAATTTAAATTGACCTAATAGAAAAATGTTCAATCGATTACTGGGACTGACGTTAATACCCATATTTGAGGACCGAAACTGATATCCAATTACCAATATGCAGACTGGCCATAATACATATTGATATTCATAGTCCCTGCATCATACAAGATCAATACAAGTAGACTCCGAATCCTTTGTGTATCAGATTACATTATTTTGGGTAGCTATTGACATGTAAATCAAAGGGAGCTATTAAATTTGCATTCTAATTAAACGCCGCCATCTTTGAAGTCTCTGTGCTCCTTACCGGAATTTTTACTTCCCTTTTATTATGATTGAATTTATCTTGAGTTGCCTACGATTAAGGTTCATCTCTCGTTAAAATGCTTTTAAGAAATAAAAAAACAACTTTTGGGCAGAATGCTACAATTAAATTGGAATATCTAAGCTCGATCTATTTTAAATATGTCTTTGGGAAATTAATGAAACGGATTCTGTTTGAACTTTTATACTGAGTCTTGACTTTCTCGATATAAATTATTAAAATTAAAATATTATTAATTTTATAAGAGATAAAATTAATAATATTTTAATTTCTTTATTTAGATTTCATTTTAATTATAACAATTCTTCCTTGCTTGTACATAATTAAAAATATTGAAAATAAAATATTTTCTATAAGTAAATGATTTTTTTACGCTTGAATAGTAATAATTCAAAGTAACTTATTTATCTTCTTTTCTTCGTAATTTTTACAAGACTCTTACTACTATTTTGATATCGAATTCGTTTTATTTCCATGACAATGTGAGACATTGTTATACCCGCGTCCCGCAAATCCGATGCTATCATACGCGCAAATAATTTTATTCCGCTGACCGCTGGGGACCCTACGTGATAATGCATTATTTATACCACCTAAGACATCCGAAATGAATGCAGATACTAACTAAAAAGAAAGCAGGGAAGCGTCTTTTGTCTCAACGACAAAACGTGCCTCGTGAATAAAAACACAAATAAAAATCCTATAAATATTGAACAATCGTATATTTCACACTTTACCGAGAGTCCGTAACTAAGATATATTATGACACTTTTGTATATTGATGCAACTTTTTTTTGGGTGGCGATGTTTTTACCGAATCTTTGTTTGTAAACGACGGAAAACAATGCATGAGTTTTTGCTCGTTTTTTGGTTCACCGGTATCTCGGACCGAGGTTCGCAAAAAATATTTTAGGGAACAATGTTTTAAGGCTGAGATGACAGGCCTCCTTTAGCGCGTTCTTTGTTACTTCTTAAATCGATATCGCCCGAATATACGGTTTATTTAAGAGTTTAATGGTCGATAATAACACGATTTAATGATGCGAATTATTTTTTTAAATAAATTCAATTCTTAAAAAAATCGTCTTACTTATACATTTTATGTCTAATTCACATATATCATCGTAGAGCCTTATATATTAAAAATTCTTTATTATCTCATATTATATATAATTTATTTAGAATGCAATACTGTTAAGTTTATTTTGGTCATAACCTGACAAATTATAATATTTTACCAATAGTAGAAATACTCCAGTCATTTTAGTTTTATTTTGAATTGAAATTCAACGTTTGCTACAAAAAGTGTCTAAACAATTTTTCTTTCAAAGTTTCGAACGGATTATAAAAAGTTGCGGACCGGAACCTAGCATAGATTTTAGTTTTCAATCAATATTTCACAGTCATAGGCAGCCGGTCACCGCGTAACATCAGTTTTGCGCTGTCAAAGGTTAAAGTAATGCATTCAGAAGTAACTATTTCAATTGTTTTTTCATGCTGTTTGGTAACTTTTCTTTTTTTTCACTTTATTTATTTTATAACACGAATTACAATTTTATATAACAGAAATGTTTTAATTTAATATTATTACATAAAATCTTAAATTTATAATAAATATATATTTTTTATTATTTAAATGACGGTACTTGGTATTTTTTTTTAATTAAACAATAAATATATTTTAATAATCCATCTTCACTGTAATTAGCATTAAAATCTTAAGCACAGTTTAACAGATCTAAGCGGTACAAACGGCAGGAAACGGCTATATTTTATCTTTTTTTTATTGGTACATGTGAAGATTATTTTTTGCATTTTATCATGCAATATCATAAGTTAACAGCAAATAATATCAACACCAAGTAAAAAGTCAATTACAAAACACGAATAAAATATATTAATGGAATCTATTACACTAATAGCAATGCTGTGTTAACGGCAAGGGAAATAATTTAAAGGGTCATATTTTAAACGTACATACAACCTATATATAAGCTAACACTTTAAACCATTCTAGTCGTTATGTACTAGGGAATAAGAACTATATTTCTACACATTTGAAATTAATTTTCTAAATATTTTAAATGATATACCACCATCAATACTTCATCGCGAAAGGTGAGCTTCGAACGTTTAGTACTCGTAAGTAACAGATTTTATTTTACGTTTTGCGTTATTCAAATTATTTTTGTAAGTTATTGTTAGTTAATAATTCATGTAAACTAAATATAAAATAGAGTGTATTTGTGAACATACATATTATTTACCCTGACCGTGTCCATTTGGGGTCATCGCACTATGTCTTTTGTTAACATTCTTTTCAATTATTCTGCATCTCATCATTTTGTTAGGTCTTCTTCCTCCCTATACTCTTTTACTAACGTGGTATAACAGATAAAATGATCGTATAATATACGTCCTATAAATAAGGTTAAATAATAGTTTAAGAGAGATATTTAAAATATTGTTCGAAGAGGTCCATAGTTAATCGAATCGACAAAATAATTTTACTTGGTGGTAGTACTTTGGGCAAGCATGTATCAGTAGGTATTTGGGTTTCGCTTTGTAACTAGAGGCACGAGGGACATAACATCTTTGTTCTCAAGGTAGCACATTCGACTGTCTATGGACAGAGGTATGGATATTAGGTGGTCTCATTGCCATAATGCTGTCTTAAATTTTCGCGATTATTACACATTGAAATAAAACTATTTATAACGGATTCTACCCATGACCACGAACGCTGTAAAGTGCTCGAAACGTCGGGATGTCAAAAATAATTAATATACGCGATTCAAATCCGTTATAACTACTTTTATTTCAATGGTCCTTTGCCAGTCGACCTATGGCTATATATCGGGATTAATTCTCCACTTCCAATAACTAATTATATATCTTCCAAAAACTCTTTGTATGAATGAATCTTATATTGAATTCAAGATAATACCTAATATTTTCAGGATATGCTTAAATGTTATTTCAGTTATCGTACAAAGAAAATTTATTCTAGAATGTTCTACAACGATAGTTGAGAATTGAGAAGTTGTTCTTGGCAATGAAGCAGTGACATTAATCTATGCAATACTTTTTTTTTTTCATCATTTGTGAAAAAGATAAATTTACTATAACTTTTATTTTAACAATAGTTCGCTAGTTCATTTATCAGCTATATCGACCCAAGTGGGATTTACAAAGCCCAATTAAATAGTTAAATAATGATTTTATCTACATTAAATTTACATAAACTTATACGAATAATGAGTTCTTAATTTATATCATCACTATGAGAAGCGTTAGCAAAATAATATTATTTTTAATAGGTATTGTTTTGCTAACGCTTGTTTTTTTGCGATAAAACCAAATACACGAAACACCATAAGAAAACGCCCCTAATATTTTATTCATACAAACTGTCTATACAAAGCCTCGTCTCAGTTACAGCAAACCGAAATTACTTCACCTAACAAATTCCGAATATTCCGGAACTCATAGTGTAAACATTCTGAGACAGGGAGGTGTTTATACTGCAATCCATTACCATAATTAACTGCAAACATTACCTTGCAGTGACAAGTTCAAACATGGTATCGGTGAAAATTGCGTGCAAATAATATCTATTGAAACGTTTACCTTTCTAAGAATTTGCGTGTGCGTAAAACGGCGCTTTCTGAGTAGGTATAAGCTTATCGTTACGAGTATACATGGAATTTCGGAATGCCGGCTGATTTTTCAATTGGAAGTAATTTTTATTTCTTTTCAAATTATAGTCTGTGATGTGTAATTTTGTACTTAAAAATTGCGATCCCGTACTGTAAATACATACATTCGTGTTCGAACCGTGTCACGAATGTAATGCCGTAAAATGTATTAACACCTATTTATTTTAACCTCCTTACCCAATTTTTGCTAGTGATTGTTTCTTAGTACAGAAATTACCTTTTCTTAAAAACTTAGACCATTATTATTATTATGCTGGGCATTTTTATTTTGTCATTAAAATCATACAAGTTTATTAATTATTTAAGCGCAATTTTAGATATGGATTATAACTTTGATGAGAAACAAAATTCCTTTGCTGAACAAACGGTTGATATCAAATATGTTACAATTAAAATGAAGGAAGTTTTAATGAACATTTGATCGGAATCAGAGCAAATAAACGTTCGTATTTACGAAACAGTATTTACTTACAAAACTTCGTATAGATTGATTTTACTTCACATAATATTTGATGTATTAGGTAAATAAGACAAAGTGGTTTATACTTCGTGCTTGGAAGATGATCCGTCGAAATTTCTAATTTGTAAGTTTTTTGGTTGTATTTGGATACTGATTGATTTCTGAAATTGCGTTTTAACTTAATGATTATACAACTGCGTGAGATATATTATAAGTTTAATGTGTTTATACAAACAATGGTGCATCCTCTCTTTCTTCTCTCTCAGATTCCGATGGCGATACGATATGACTATAGCGATAACGTGTTTTCTTAACTAAGAAATTTTAGTCAGAATCAAATGAATTCAAAATATACTTTATTCGAGTAGACTTTTACAAGCACTTTTGAGTCATTTAATAACTATTTTAGATGACGCGAATACCGGTTCGGAACGATTCTAGAAGAACCGGCAAGTTTAAGTATACAGTCATGTTAATTAATTACAATTATATATGTATATAATTTATCCTGCCTGAAGGACAACAAGTATTAATTTCACGCTTTTTTATGGTCTGTATAATCTTGTACTGAAAATGTGCCTTCTTTACTAATGTATTTTTTTACAAATTATTTAAATTAATGAAACGGAAAAGTCTGTGAAAACAAATCTCATAGTTTAAATTGTTACAGATTCATAAGTTGTCCAATATACGAATATAGTATCAATATTTTGGTCCGGCCTTTGTTTTAAATATTTAAAAAAAGTAAAAAATTCGAATTTCGAACACAAGCGATTACTATATTAAATAATCCCTAAGCTCAGGTGAGTTATCGATTCGTCGACATTTCACTAGTGTCCCAGTGAACTGTTTCTGCTTAATCAACATTCGGAATGGAACTGTTGGAACTATTCAAAGTGATTGGAGCGAGAACTCGAGTTGACGAGCAATCTTCTAGCAATATCCTTCGTGCGAACTCAATTACAATATGCGATCACCTTTAATTGAACCGTGTGCTACCTTAACTGGCTTTGTTTTATCGCATCTTGATATGTATTGTTCAAAAGTAAGCGCTTTGAAGCGATGCGTCTTAGAAAGTACCTTTAATTTTTGTTTTTGCTTTTTTATATAATTACATCCTAGTAATACTTCTTAGAGAAAATTTCACCTGAATCCATCCTTGTTTAGCCCATGAACGAACACAATTGCGTGCATTTGAAGAGGCCTATTTCCAGCAGTGGAAAATGGGCTGATTGATTAATTGATTGACCATATGTTCCAATATTAATAAAACAAACATGCTAGCTAAACAGGCTGCAAAACCTGAACAGAAAAAATTTAGATGATGGCATCTCATCTCACGGTTACCTTAGCCTCGTAAAGCACGTAAAGCCGTTATTCCTTTACCTAATCCTTTCTCTGGTTGTATCTAATACGTTTTTAGCGAATAAAGATATGAAACTTCTACGTATTTGCTTTGAGGATGTCCCAGTGGCCGAAGTTGGATACGGTGTTAGTATATTGTAAAATACTTGTATTATTTTTTAAAAATATTCTTTTCATTAGTTTGACATAACGTGTCGTGAATAAAGTTCGTTAATTAAGAAACGAAAACAACACTGTTCTCATTAAATCATAATATTTTGTTTATCACCCCTAAGTACTCATACAAAATAAATACCTCAGATCTAAATTGGAGGATCCAATTAAAATTCTCGTGACGCCTAACCAAGTTTTACCACGTTTTCTTTGAACTGTCGAACCTTTAGCACGGTGTTGATATAGCAAAACAAACTGTACGAAATCCTACAAAATCGAATACATAATTCTCATAATCGATTTATTTAAAAATTTAAAAATCGAATTAATTCCACATATTACTGGCTATAAAATATCTGATCGTGTAAAGCAGTTTGCACATTTATTACTTCAATGATGATATATCGTGTGCGAAGTTTAGCAATATGTAACCATTAGCATTGAAATGGTACTCGTTATCGGATAGATCGAGCATCTTCAATTGGAATAGATTTTATAGGTTTGAATTTTGCATTGTCTAAGCTGTCGATGGCTGATACAAATAGGTTATGGTATCGCCTTAAGCGAATAGGGGCTTTTATATCGTACTATTCGATTCAAAGTGTGTGTTCTACATTTAAAGTTTGTTTTTTTTTTTACATTTATTTTCGTTCGCTGTCATTTGCGAAACGTTTAATTATTATATAATTCATGAAATACATATTCCAAATTTAAATAAAACTAACTTAGATTATGTGTTTCATATGCGTGTGTATGTTTTTATGTATACGTGTTTAGGTGTGGCGGTTTATGATAATAATATGTAAATGATATATATCATCATCTTAACTTATTCATTATCATCATAACTTAATTTAAGTCATCAATTTTTTTTTTATTCATATTATGTTTCATTCTGAGCTAAACTCACGCAATTTCTTATTTCTAATACAAAACTTTTTTTTATATTTAGCTTAATCGGTGGTAGGTCTGTATGCAAAACCATCTGGGTAGTCACCACCCAACGCCAAATACTAGTACAGTATGTTACGATATAAAGGGAGAGTAAGCTATTGTAACTACAGAAACAAATGACATAACATATTAGTTCCCAAAGTTGGTGGCGCATTGGCGACTTAAGGCATGGTTAATTTTTCTTACAGCGTCATTGCCTATGACCAATTCGCTACCTCCTACAACTACATATATACAAAAAAAAATGTTTTTACTTGCAAGAAAAACGTTCTTTGTCAAGACATCGTAGCGAATCTGTATTTGGTAGCTCAAAAAAGGAGATTTTATGAAAAAGAAGAAAGAGAAGCCTAGATATCCAGGGAATGGAAGACACGAATCTTAAGAGAATCAGTTTTAAGCCCGGAAAACAATAATGAGTTTTTATTTAATTTTTTTTCAGTTGCTTTTAAATAAATTCCTATTTAAATTATATTCCATAATATTATTTAAGTAGTACATAATTATCGCTTAAATATCGACAAATATCCGGTGTTTAATTTTTTTAATAAATCAGAAGAACAAAATTAACTTTAATTAATACTTGAACAAATCTAAAAAACGTGATATCTCAAAAATATTTCACTTTAGTACTATGCATATGGGGGTTAAAATTATTGCAAATAGTCACCCCTATCACCTCTTAACGGGAATACGTCGAATTACCAATAACTCTGTATCTATTACACACAACAATAACAAAAACTGTTAATTCCATAATTCTTCAAACGATATTTATTTCAGTATTTCTTAGAATAGTCGGTATGTAAATTATCTAAAAGTAATCGCTTCGTGTAGGTACTATACAATAATTGTTCCCAATCATTTTTATGTACCGTTCTCATGTGGCACAGGATGAAATACAAATAAAAAAATTACAATTTATTGTAATTCTCATTGTGTATTTTTATTGCGGTTTACGATACTTCTGAGTATAAGCTGTAAGGGATATAAGAGGAGTAGTACAATGTACAGACTAATGACGAAGAGGGGAGGCTTCTAAGGAGGTGGGGTGAAGGGTGAAATCGAGCGGGGAGCGGAAAAGGACATAAAATTATAACAACGTTGTGATTAGCCGAGTCGGATTCAATAACATATATTACTTTAAAAATAAAATTATCATAAAGTTTAATATTATGTAAATAATTAACGTCGTACAGCATCTTATTTAATTCCATATGACAAAACATTTGTATGAAATTTATAACGTAATGATTAATCAGCGGTATTGTGATATTGGTAACTAAAACGGTTCTTTTTGTTTACACTAAGACACACAGAAGAATTAATAAATATAAAAACTTTTACAATTGGGATATCGGATTTCTACTTCTTCTATTCATATTCTGAGACGGTAATTCCCGACAATAATGAACTAAGACGCAGGAGCAACGGCCTTGAGTGCTTTCCTATGAACACAAATTGCATACATTTATACTTGCCTACCTATTTTTATATTACATAATAAAGGAGTAAATTAAATACACAAAGTACGTTTACTTAATATATGTATGTGTGTGTATGTACGTACAATTAATATTTGGTTGTGTTGTCCCGAGAACTCTAAGCATAAACAAGTCTTGCTCTAAATACGCATTACATTATATTGGCTTTAAGTCGCTATATAATTTGAATAGAACACGCAATCGGCCCTTGTCGCTGGCATTGAATGTGTATCGGAATAAGCCGCAGGTGGCGATTAGAGAAGATTTCTCTATAGATAGAAATGCATGCAACTTTCAAGAATATATGTATGCACAGATCGTAAATATTTAAGAAGTTTATTTTTACTCGCCTTCAAGTGTTAAGCTCTTTTGTAAATTGACACCTATAAATATAAAACCACATATTATGTTTTCTTAATTATTCTGAATTTCCTCCTCGAAATAAACTAGGTTTAAATTAACGAGCATTAACTGCAAAGCAAGAAGGTGAGTATTAAAAAAATAAAATAGTTCGTATAAGAAAACAATAAATAATTCTAATTGGAACTTTAAAATAACAGAACAACATTCAATTCAAAAACTAATAATAATAATAGTCTTTTACTCCGTAAATTTGATGTGTTTATAAATAACATTTTAATCACATTTATTTATTCATGTTTTACACCATGAATAACTATTTTTCTGAACCAATGCAGATAAAGATCTAACGTGAGTCATATTATAAATAAAATTAATCCGACTTTTATCTTCCAAGTTTATGATGTATCACCAAGTTCCACGGCTTTTAACTATCACCAATAAATAATTGCTTCCACGAAGATAAGCCTGTTCGAATGTTATTGTGCCGTGCGAATGAAATAAACTTAATATATTCCAACTTGCAATCTGTTCGAATAATCTTAAGGAGCAGGACTTGATATACGGTGGCAAAGCGTAATATCCTTATAGATAACCAATAGCTAGAATTAAAGTGTTCCCTGAGGCGTCAGATTCGCTTACGAAAGATCATTGTACAATTTACAAAGCGTTAAATAAAATGCTCCGTTCAATCGTTACATTTCATTCTTAATTACATTTGACATGTAATTAAGCGATCATTTAACTTTACTATAGTAGGTAATATACAATAATTCTAATTGTATTTTTTTCGACAGCTTTTTTCTCTTGTATACATACTACTCACATGCAGGTTTTGACATATTTAACTTTATATTTGAGGGTTATAAAAACAAAATTAATGAGTAAATATTCAGTATTTCTTGCTAGACTTAAATTGAAGATATCATTGATAAATTATTGCCTAACAAGCATATCATTTTGTCCAACAGATCTTTCGCCAAATACAATATCCTTTACTGAATATTAGATGTTATTTGGCTTTTATTCATAAAAATAATCATAATTCTATTTTTGACATTAATTTTTTTTTTATCTTGAATCATTCTTTTTGAAATAATACAAGAGGATAAATAAATAAAATTTTAACAAAAAGAAAAACCGACTTCAAACAAAACAGTATTTTAAAACAAATTAAAATGCACTAAAAAGTAATAAAAATAATTGCATATGTAACATATTTTTGAGAGTCCTCCTAGGTAAAATGAAATGAAAAATATTAGACTACTTAAAAGTCGATTTACGATTATATAACGTAGTTATAGTTATTGTTATATTTGGAGCCGGTGTCAGCCAACCTATACTATATCTATCAAAAAACAATACGAATTTAAACAATCAAAATTATCAAAATCGGTCCACTCAGTAAAAAGTTATGGGGTAACAAACATAAAAAAAAAAATACAGACGAATTGATAACCTCCTCCTTTTTGAAGTCGGTTGAAAAGCAATCTTATTAGAATACAGTTAGATAATAAGAAGAATTTTTTGATTATAATATTACGCGTTAATCCAGCTTATAATTCGATAATTAATACAAAATTAGCCGCTATTTACTGAATATTAAAGAATAAATGGTAAAAATTAACATTTAAAGGAATTCCTACACAATTACATCTAATATTATTGCTTGTCACTAATCTTACCTACTAAATCGAACACCATGAAAATTTTGCATGCACTTTCTCAGAAGTACAGAATAGGTCAAGATGTATCTAATACTTGGGTCACAGGGGCAAAGGCTCGGGAGAAAACTAGTATAAAATATTGAGATATAAAAGAATTTAAGACATTTAAACTACGCTTTGTTACCAATATAAGTAATGTCTATCCTATCTTAATTGCCAATAAAATATGTTATATAACAAAATACATAAAATTTTGCTTCGTTTTAACTCTCAATACAATTTATTGGTTGTAAATATCCCTACGCAATGATCGTTGATAACAATAGATGTTTCCGAGGCACAGAATAATGTGCATTTTAATTAGAAACGCTTTAAACTATGCGAAGTCATGTCGTCTTACTTAATGGTCCGGATAAAATCCATTGCTGACGATTATTTAGAAGAGAGGTTTCATTCTTCCTTTATCAGTAATATTGATGCTGTTATAGAACTCGTCGTAAAAGATTTAAAATTACAAGTAATGGTGGTAATATAATACCACCTTACTCTGTGTCTTTCAGTCGTACCTTTAGAAATAATATAATATAAAGACGACGGTAACAATTATGATACTGTAATAAATTTTACTGATATATTTTGCAATAGCATCTTATGTGCAATAAATCTTAAACAATGCGTGAATCTTGTCCAATGATCTCTGAATCCAACGGGGATAGTATCACTAAATTTTTTGTATGCTGAATTCATCCCATGCTCAGAGATTAACGAAAACATAGTAGGTACCCTTAATACGGACGTAAATCTTATACACGTGTGACCACTGTGTTGGTCACATGCAATGGATGAATCCATTCTAAACTTTCTCTACAATAAGTGAAGAGACAGAAAGGGACTGTTACTTTAACAGTAGTAGTACAGTAACAGAATTCAAAGATCTTTTTTTTCTTAAATCCATCCAGCTTATTAACTTTCTGAAGTTAGTAGATAAAGGTATTCTTATTGCGAAGACGGAAGATAGTCGTGTTAGGGACTCATCATCAATACTCGAAGCACGTTCTCCTAACCTTGTCGCAGCCTTCAGATATAGTGAAAAAAAAATACACGAACAAGTTTCACGAAAGTGGGAGAAGTCATTTATCAAGCTAGCTGTAAGAACTCTCGACATCTAAAAGTTTTGATACAAGATGCCGAGCCAAAAGACATTAATATTAAGGATATCACACTACTTGAAGTGTTTTTAGGTTGTCTCCGTGTTTTATCACTTAAGTGGCGAAACTTCTCGTTTAATGTGACAGAGTTTTTGTTATCTTTCAACGCTTACAGCGGCATCGTTTTTCAGTCCTTGAACGAGGGGAAATTTTTCTCTTCGTATATGACAATATTATCAAATATTATGACATTTCAAAGATTTTTTATTTTCAAATGACGATTACAACAGTATAATAATAATTAAATACAGTTAAAAATATCAATAAAATAATAATAACTTATAATCCTTTACCCAATATTAATGACAAATGATATTAAAAATAAAATAAGAATAAATTTGTGTAACGTGATATGCTTTTAAATTAAATTAAATTCAAATTTCACTCACAACTAACTACTTAGTAGACTTAATCATCTATTGATTAGGATGTGATAATTGTACAATAAATGTTTTTCTTTTCTGTGATAATACTAAAACGCAAATATTATCACAGATATTACAATACCTTACTTCTACGCGGTAAAGGTTTTTACGAAATTACTCCTCCAGCATTTCATTTTTTTTCAACCAGACAACATACTGGAATTCGTAAACAAGACAGCAGTTAGTTCTATTTGAAAATTCTAAGCGCTACTTTACACAAAAATATGTGAAGGGACACATGGCACCAAACAAGCTTTATTGGGTATCCTTACCAAAGTATGTGAGTGGGGAATTCAATAAGATACGACAAAAAGAATTAAGGGTGCCCGAAAAAAATACCTCCACTGTTTCCTTGATTGATTGTCACTTTGATGTTCTCTTTTATTTAATGGTTATTTATGAAATTTACCGAAGTGTTTACTACTTAATTGTTTATTCTATAAACATGAAAAAAAATATGTAGGTATATATAAATTAAATTTATGCTCTATGTAATAGTCCATTACATAATCATAAAAATATCCTTTTCATTATTTTTTCTGTTATTTATTATTTCTGAGTCACGCGCTTCCTTTTTTAAACCGATACGCGGTAGCTCGATTAAGAAAACATTACATAATTGTGCGAGAGCGCTCGGGCGCGCAAGTGGCGCCATGCAACGTGTAACTATGTGGGGACGATAGGGTGCGGGGGGCGTAGAGTCAGAGGGGCGGCGTAGAGCACACCACCACTCTCTCCCGCTACTACTGATGCCGTCATGCCGAACCGCTCGCCAGTCGGACAAAAGCCACGATGAGGAAGGCACGCGCTCGCGTGGCCTCCATTTGTACATCGTACATACGTTACAACGTAAACATTGACTAGTGAAGTGAATAAATAATACACCAGTGAATTTGAACGAAATAATAAACAGTGTAATTAATAAGTGAATGAACAAAAATTTAATTTTGTTTAAATACAAATGTATGTAGAAAATGTTTCAATTGCTGACTTTTTTGTTAGTGACTTTGGGTGTAATTGCCGCGTATGTTCCGAGAGATTTGGATAATTGTAGGAGAGATTTCAATGGTGATAAAGGGACAACTGCGTGTCATATACGAACACTCGAAAACAATGCATCAAATCTTGTATCAGCACCTTCGGAAAGTACAAAACGTTTGACCGTTGAGTGCAACCAACTACTACTTTTCGAAAGTTATCTTGAAGCAAACTATTTTCAAAGATTTATAACGTTAGAGGAACTAACGCTTGCAAACTGCAAACTTCTTCGGATACCAGGCAACGCTTTTGAAGGATTACGTGAACTGAAAAAGTTATCGATACGATCTAAGAACTACGATTGGAGCCCGAATAAGAATTTGGAACTTTCACTTGGAACTTTTAACGGACTACGTGAATTACAGACTCTTGATTTAGGACAAAATAATCTCAAAGTTATACCATCAGATGTATTTTGTGCGTTAGATAATTTACAAATATTGAATGTTACTTATAATAAAATAAAAAATATTGATCGTTTAGGCTTTGGACAAAATTGTGGTTCAGGTCTTAGAAGTTTAGATATTAGTCATAACGAAATTAAATCCTTAAGTGAGGATTCAGAAATTTCAAATCTTCGGCGACTACAAGAACTCAAATTACAGCATAATAATATAAGTGATATCTCTAGTGAAATATTTAATGGACTAATATCATTACGCATTTTAAATGTTTCCTATAATAATCTGCAGTTAATACCTGAGGGCACGTTCACGAACACGAAAGAGTTACGAGAAATATATCTAAATAATAACCTGCTATTTGAATTAGCCAGAGGCGTTTTCCACCGATTAGAACAGCTGCTTGTATTAGATTTATCGAATAATCAACTCTCAAGCGCTCACATCGATGGCGGAACATTTATTGGTCTTATACGCTTAGTCATTCTGAATTTATCCAATAACGCTTTGACAAGGATAGATGGTAAGACATTTAAAGATTTGTTCTTTCTTCAAATATTAGATTTAAGAAATAATTCGATTGGATATATTGAAGAGAACACATTTTTACCTTTGTATAATTTGCATACTTTAAATTTAGCCGAAAATCGATTACATACGATTGACGAATACCTTTTCAATGGACTATTTGTTCTTAGTAAATTAAATTTAAATAATAACCTTTTAATAACAATTGATCCGAAGGCTTTTAAAAATTGTTCTGATTTGAAGGAGTTGGACTTGAGTTCCAATCAATTAATAGATGTTCCTAAGGCAATTTGGGAGTTATCACTTTTAAAAACTTTAGATATAGGAGAAAATCAAATATCAGATATAAAAAATGGATCTTTTAAAAATTTAGATCAATTAACAGGCTTGAGACTTATCGACAATCAGATCGGAAACCTTAGTGTAGGTATGTTTTGGGATTTACCAAGTCTTCAAGTATTAAATTTAGCAAAAAATAAAATACAGGCTGTGGAGAGAGGAAGCTTTCAAAGAAATAAGCAATTAGAAGCCATACGATTAGATGGTAATTTTATATCCGATATTAATGGAGTGTTCTCGGCTGTTTTGAGTTTGCTTTGGCTCAACCTATCAGAAAATCATTTGGTTTGGTTCGACTACGCCTTTATACCGGGTAATTTAAAATGGTTAGATATTCACGGTAATTTTATCGAGCACTTAGGAAATTACTATAAAATTCAAGATGAAATTCGAATAAAAACATTGGATGTCAGCCATAACCGTATCGTAGAATTATCACCATTAGCAATACCGAATAGTGTAGAACTGTTATTTATAAACAATAACCACATTAACAACATCCAAGTAAATACATTTATAGAGAAGCGCAATCTCACCAGAGTTGATATTTACGCAAATGAGATATCTCATTTAGATATCAACAGCCTCCGGTTATCGCCAGTCCCCTCGAATAAGTCGTTGCCAGAGTTCTACATAGGAGGAAATCCGTTTGATTGCGATTGTTCCATGGAGTGGTTGCCTTTAATAAACAATATGACTGCCACGAGACAATATCCCAGAATTATGGATCTTGAGAATGTATTGTGTAAAATGACTCATACTAGAGGTGTTACACATATACCTTTAAGCAACTTAAAATCAACGGATTTCTTGTGCACATATGAAACCCATTGTTTCACTCTATGCCACTGTTGCGATTACGTCGCATGCGATTGCCAAATGACTTGTCCCAATAACTGTTCTTGTTACCACGATCCGACCTGGCATACAAATGTTGTCGATTGTTCCAGTCAGAGTGCAGTCGAAATACCAGAAAAAATACCTATGGATGCAACCGAGGTGTATTTAGATGGGAATGACTTTAAAGAATTGCAAAATTATGCATTCATAGGCAGAAAAAATATGAGATCACTTTATGTAAATTCGAGTAAAGTTGAAAACTTACATAATAGAACATTTGCTGGCTTATCTTCACTCGTGATATTACATCTCGGTAATAATAAGCTTGAACATTTAAATGGATACGAGTTCGAGCATCTGACTCAACTAAGCGAACTCTATTTACAAGATAATTTCATTAGTCATATTGTTAACACGACTTTTTCACATTTGATCTCTTTGAAAACATTAAGAATAGATGGAAACAGATTAGTTGAATTCTCTATTTGGAGTTTAACATTAAATAAAAACTTAAACAGTCTTTCAATTGGCAATAATATGTGGTCTTGCAAATGTAGATATTTGCAAAGATTTACAGCTTTTATATCAGAAAACGTTGCTAAAATCACTGACATTGCAGATGTATGGTGCGCGAACATAGGCAGCCCTTCATCGCAAAGAAAAGAATTGAACCTTAACGGTACAATATGCAGTGACTATTATGCAAGTGAATCTGGAATTGATAATATGATAATGTCTAACTATTTACCTATGATGGTCACATCATTTACGGGATTCATGTTAATCTTACTTTCTACACTTATTGTTTTCTTATTTAGAGACACGATACGGATATGGCTCTATACTAGTTGTGGCATTCGATTTTTTCCATTTACCGGAGGCTATGATGAAACGGACAAATTATACGACGCGTATGTATGCTATAGTCCGAAAGATGATGATTTTGTCATACAAACCCTTGCAGCCGAATTGGAAAATGGAAATCCCTCATACCATCTCTGCCTACATTATCGAGATATACCCCAACATGGCGTAGCTTATATGCAGTATACATTACCGCTCCCAGAAGCGGCAGAAGCGTCCAAGCGCATACTTATTGTTTTAACGAGAAATTTCTTAGAAACCGAATGGTCTCGCTATGAATTTAGACAAGCACTACACGAAATACTTAAAACTAGAATTTATACATTAGTTCTCATTGAAGATAGTTCTGTCTTAAACGAAGCGGAATGCGACCCTGATTTAAGGCCATATTTAAAAACAGGCTTAAGGATAAAATGGGGTCAGAATAAATTTTGGGAGAAGTTACGCTATGCGATGCCTGACCGGCGATATAAATCTAAATCGTCTAGCTTTAGAAATAATATCAACTCGTATACAATGAGAAGCGGTATGCAAAACGGTACAATGAGATCGTTTTCTTTCACTGAAAAAATGAGAGGGTCTGGGGATACCGTGAATGCTACTCCTGAATGTATAGAAGGTCGACCTCAACATCCACAGCCTTTGTACGGATCAGATGGTAGACCGCCATCGGATCATATTTATTCATCCATCGACTCAGATTACTCATCATTAGAATTAGGTGGAAGTAATCCCAATCGGAGGCGAGAGTTTAGGCACTGGCCGCCACCTCCTATAATTGATACACAGCATTCAGGTCAAGCTTACCTTGTCTAGTCTACGCTTCTTAATGTTAATATTAAAATCATATAAACGAAGCTTCTTGTGTAAATTGTTATGATTGCATCGCGCTTTACCAAATAATTAAGATTTTAATCTATTTTTGTAATTCCTAGCCATTAAAGTGGACTTTGATTTCGTAAAGTTGGTGTAAATAAATTCTATAAGACTGCTGTAGAATATGTGAATTATGTAAATAATGTGTAAATAGATGTCCATATTAAGTCACAGTATACCTATTTATATACTTTAATAAAGCCATTGTGATAATTTTTGCATAAAATTTATTTTTATTTTCTCCCTTACTTTTCCTTCTAACTGATCTTATCTAACAACATAATATTGAAATCATCTTGCTCAAGTTAGTATTACAATATTTTTTATAAGTTTTACTACACAAAATTGAATATACAAATGAATAAATTATTTTCATAAGACTTTAGTAAATGATTTTAAATATATAGTATAACTCTTGTTCTTTTCTAAATAAATATTTAAGATAATTGTTTTTATCTAAAACCTAGCAGAAATAAAGTAGCATTAGTATAATAAAGAAAAAAACATACTATACCTTATACAGTCTACATTAAGTATAAAAACTCAGAAGAAAAATATCTAGATTTGACAAAGGACTCTCGGAGACGTGACTTGAATACTTCGGGTCATCTAAAACAGTTCATATCGTAATCACAAGGTAAGGCCGTTCGCTGAATTTTAAAATAAAATTTTATCACTTTACAAAAGTAACAAAACACCTTAATGTAATTAATAAGTTTTTATCTTTTAAAAATATAATGAGATGTTAATAGTCAAAATATATTATTGCAAATGACTAATTCACTCACAGTAATTATTTCATAACGTACATTCACTCAAAGTACAAATATATTTAAAACCAAAATATGGAAATTAAAATTAAAAATCGAACTTAATATGGCTGCTAACTTAATTTATTATAAAAATATGATGTGGAGTAATCTTATGACATACAAATATGCTTACATTTTTTAAAACAGTAGTCGACTCATAATCTATTTTTTTTATAAGAATTGTCGAACACTAATCAACCCTGCGCAGTACGCAAGCATACAAAACATAAAGCCGATTAAAAATATAGAACCAAAAACACCAATGACACGTCTGTATATTAAATAACTGACAAATTGTCATAATATAATTATATATCATTAATACTATAAAATAACTTCAAATTATATTTGGCCTATAAAATAACATAAAAGAGAAGTTACTTTGGTATCGATTTAAAATGATTGAACATTACTCGTTTTTATTAATGAATTATTCGATATTATATATGAGAATTGTATGACTGTGATCATTAATCGTAGCATCTTCATGAAATCGATTTCAATTTTAGAATACTAACCAATACAATTTCAATCGAAGTCAAACCTGCACAAATATCTATTGAATGATTTGAAATTGCATTCTGTTGCGAACTGTTAATCTTCACCGTTTTTCACTTGACAAAAGAGTTATAAAGGTTTTTGTATTGACACAAAAATCCATTTAATATACAATTGATCTTTACCTGCGACTCTATAATGTAAGAGCAATATTGAAACTCATATATGAATAGAAGCGATAATTTTTAATTAAATAAATTATTTTAATTAATTTCTTTTTTTTTGACGATGAATAATGTTCTTACGTACCTTTACGTGTCTTTCTCTTAATTCTTTTAGCGTACCTCATTTTTAGTTTTCTTGTGTTTTCATTTGACTGTTAATCTTTGTGGCGTAAAATAAAGTGTTAATTATAACGGGTAAAGGCAAAAGTTTTTAACTAAACAGCCTAAGGTTTTATAGTTTCTTTGTTTCAATTAAATCAATATATTAATTAAAAATATATCAGTGGTAAAGAATCTTAACAAAATTGTTTGGAATCTTATTTTGAAAACAAATTATTGTTTAAATAAAAAACCCAGGCACATAACTTCGTATTTTATAAAATGAAATTTATGTAATATACATATCCGGTTCCTTCCCCAAGACAATGGTTATAGAAACACGCAAAAAAAATTCTTTGTCTTTGGAATTCCGGTAGCTTTCTTAGTGAACACAGACAATAAAAATACGAAAGGTGTTATGACTCATTGTTTAATCTGAAAGAACAACTATAAACCTTAAGAATGCACTGTTAACTGTCAAAAAAAAAGTAACAAGCAACAATATACGAAGGTAGATATTTTAAGTAAAGTATTTTTACATAAATTATGTAATTTCAAGATATAAATATATATATTTTTTTAATAATAATTAGTAATCAAACAATATATTTGGTATAAAGTAAATATTGCTACTGATTATATTATCTAAAAAAATCTTTGATTTTTACCGAATCTATATTAAAATTCAATGTAATATTCCAGTAATATTAAAAAAAAAGTTTTTCAAAACATATTTCTTTACTTTCAAGCTTTTTCACACGAAATTACTTTTTTTCATTAATTTAACATATTTATCTCTTTAATAGCTGAGCAAGTGGATTATTGCATAACTCGTAAAGATAATACACACGATTAATTAAACAAAAACTATCATTATGTTGTAACAAGATTAAGAAGAAGAAGAAACGTCATATAGATGTCCGTTAAGTTCATTGAAATAAAATCTGCCATACTCTGATTAACAACAATGAAATAATAATTTAATATATTGATGGAGGTACTTATAATATAAATAATTAGTATGTCATCTGTATTCATAATTTATCTCGATCTCAGCGGTGAAGGAAAATATCCTGAAGAAACCTGCATGTGTCTAATTTCAATGACCTTCTGCCACATGTGTGTCTACCAACTCGCATTGGAGCAGCGTGGAATATGCTCCGAACCATCTCCTCAAAAGGAAAGGAGGCATTAGCCCAGCAGTGGAAAATTTACAGACGCTTACTATTATGTATATAATTATGATGAACTTTTGTGTATAAGTGCACACTAATGTATAAGTGTTCTAGTCTGAAAAGATATACCGGCTTGATGCTTTACGACTAAGATAAGAGATAGTGTAAGATTTAAGAACTATGAATTTTTTAGTGCGACCTAGGTTTCGAATAATCTGATCTTAAGCGGTATAAGTGAGTCATTAAAGAAACGAAGCAGTTGGACAAGGAATGCGTGTAAATTATTTATAAACGACTACAATTAAATGCATGCATGTCCAGCGACTGCATTTTATTTGTAGTGAATTGGAGTATTTTGTTTCTGGATATTTACTACTTTCATGGACCATGGCCATATGCAGTCGTGAGCACATACCATCAGAAGATCCATTTGTGCCTACCTATATATTTGTGTCATAAAAAATATCTCCAATGTGAATGTCGTGTTTATGAACCCAATGACAGATTACTAAAGTAACTGCAGAATAAATCTATTTGTACTCTATCACCTAAAAAGTTTGCACAAAAATAAAACCCAATACCTCAAATGATTCTATATTCATAAAACAAAATAACAACACGTCACAAATTACACAATTAGTATGATTGATCGCAACAAAATAAAACATGTCAAGGCTTTTGTTTTTTGTTACAAACATTGAGTGTAATAATTTCATTTCCATTTATTTGTAAGTCAACTTAATCTATTAATAAGCAACTGCATTCAATACATCGGTTCCATACAGAAATCGACTGATGATCTCAATTCAAACAAACTTCAAACTTACGAAACCGACTATTCATCAAGTCTCCATTCATTAGTTGTTAACTTTTAATAACCCCATCTACAATTGCACAATGAACCAACACTTCATTAAAATGTCACTCACACGGTAATGAAGCTTCTTTTTGTGACAATCCATTGCGTAATATGTTACATGTCTTATTGTATTCTTACCTATTATGCACCCTATGTATGTTTCCTATATCAATCTATTACAATATCAATACATCATACATACTAAAATTTATGGATAATTTTAATCTTCGATAATGATATGAGGGTTTTTATATAATTTAGTAAAGGATCAAATCAATTATTAAATACAACTGAAAAAAGTTGAATTGAGTTGTATTCGTTTATTTAGTAAAGTAAAAAAGTAAAGTAACAAGCCTGTAAAATAATCACTGTTGGGATAAGGCCTCCTCTTCCATTAAGGAAAGGGTTTGAAACATATTCCACCACGCTGTTTGGTTGGTGGAATGCACATGTGGCAGAATTTCAATGAAATAGACACATTTAGGTTTCCTCACGATGTTTTCCTTCACTGCCTGGCACGAGATGAATTATAAACACGAATTAAGCAACTGAATATTAGTGGTGCTAATCTGGATTTGAACCTGTTATCATCGGTTCATTCGTTTATTGAATCACAAATAATTGAAAATGATGTACACATCTACAATAAACACTGTCGGTTAAATTTAAATCTTCATTTTAATTACAAAACTCTTCTCAGAATTACTTTATAGCTTTGCAATTTATTCGAATATTAAGCGACACAGTTGCAAGTAGAAAATAATTAAATTTTACTATTAAAAAAAATGTATATTTTACTTTCTAGGTGAAATTTTGAGTACTTTTCTAAGAAGTCAAAACTCTATGTTAACAAAAAGACGTTCATTAATATTCCTTTGTCACGTCACACCGCCGCTGTTCCGATGTCAACGAGAACGTTTCTTTGAAAATGTTTCCAAATTAAAACACATTACAAACATTCAAAGTTAAAACTCGACCGGTAATAAACTAAAAAAAATGTTTTACCGCGATAACGACCTCACCAAAAAATGAGGAATGTGAATAATTTTATGACGTAAAAATGGGTCATATCGTAGAATAAGGTGCTTCGGTGAGTTTTTATTTGCCATCGTCAACCGTCTTGTTTGAACTTTTGTGACGTAAGTACTTGGAAATACGGGGTAATAAATTTTTAAGAGTTGACAACTTTTAAGGCCGTATCATGTTAACCATAGCTTACATAATATATGTATTACTAATTATATAAACACATCTATCCAGATAAGCGACAAAATATTAGCTTATACAATCTTGTATCATATTGCCTATTAAAACCTAATTGGTTGAAATAACAACATAATTAAAAAAAAACAAGTTATAGTAATCGCTACATTCCGTTTAGTTATAACAACAAAAATTAGCAATTAACTATTTTATAAAAGCGAATCTGACATTAAATTATCATAAATTTCACGGAAACAGATGGAAAATCTCGAAGACCGGAAATTTATGGCATGAATACAACCCGCGAATGCATAAATTAAGAATTTAATGAACAGTTTTATTTGTCTAATAGTACAACGTCTTTCGGTTGCTACCGTCTTTATTTAACGACATTGTTGTCGCTAAAACATTGTTCGGCGACAAAATTTTCTGGTAGTTTGAGCTTAATTACTATAATATCATGCCCTCTCCCTTACTCGGGGCACCTATTATTTTCGTTCACGGTTTGTTGAACACTTTAAATGCTAACATTATTTCACAATCTAATTTTCATTGCGAAATTTCATTGGCCTCTTCATGACAGTTGGAAATGTTCTCTTTCCCTATATCGGTAATTTGTGAGAGATTTCATTAAATTATATATCACGTTATGACGTTTCGAACATTATTTCTGAAACGAATTGTTGTTGTAACGAGACTCTTGAACAATTTCGTTTAATTGTATTTTAATCCTCGTTCCGTGTTGATTATGTTTGTTTTGTTTTATTTAACGAATCCATTTAATTAACATTTGTTATGTCGTGCGTATTCAAATGTGTATCTTATATACGGTGTAATTAATAACAGACGTTTAGAGACTTATCTTTATTCAACAAACCGTTAAAAAGTTTGTATATATTATGTACGCAAATTTAAAAAAAAATTAACGCTAAGAAATTCGTTCATACATGAAATAGCCGACAGATATGATTTGATGCAGCAGATGTTGTTATCCCAAGTGGACATGCTTCGGTAAGAATCTTTTGAGTTTGTCACAGGCTTATAGAAAACTGTCAACAAAAGATTGTTATTGCAAGTGTGTTGTAACTTGTGTAAACATTCTAAGTAAATTGAGACCAGAGCTTCATGATGAATATGACATTTAAATGGATTTCAAAGAACTAGAAGTACATACTACTCCGAAAATAATACCCCCTTTCTGAATCAGTTGGATAAAAATATTTCATATAACTATTTCAACAATTCTACTTTTTAGCATAAAAATAATAATATGACAAACCAATTTGCCAATTCTAGATCTCAGGGATATTCTAACACCAATCATTGCTAAGTGATGTTAGAATCTAACAAATAAATCTAGCATTTAACAGTGACTTACTAGTATTTTGACTGAATAAGTCAAAACACTTGTAAAACACACTTCGTGTAACCTTTAAATTATCATAATCATATATATTTGTAATACTTTCGGATTTATTTTAGTAGCACTTTACATGTACTTAAAAAACAATTACCTGTATAATATTAGTACTAAGAATGTTATAACTTAAATCAGTATATAGACATTAATCTAAAGGAAATCTGTTTCAAAAGAATAAATATTTCAGAACGTTATCATTACGTCATTAACATTTAAAAACGTTCTATTTATAAAAGAAATTTATTAATTACAATTACAAAATCGTGCTAATGCCTTTTGTTTTAAAAACAATAGACTAAGGAAAGGTGAGTCAGAATTTTATAACTTATCGTGTGAAAATCATTCGAACTTCTAGCGATCTGGGACGGTTGAAGCATGTAATTTAATACTTTCTACCGTCGTAAATGTAACATTTTACAAAAATAATTACACGGCCGCTGCTTATCTGACGATTCCTTTGACAGCTCAATATTCATTTGGCGAAACATAACAATTTGAAAATTAACTTAAGGTTTGTTACGATATTACAAATAAACTTCGATTTTATTTATCATTGCGATTTTATTACTTTTATATGAATTAAGTAAACACAGGGCATTTAAAAAGTCTTAAATGAAATTACCGCAACAGAATTAGCGTACAAAAATTCTGAAATGTTGATATATAGTTTCTAATTTATATGGATATTATTAAATGAAGGTGTCATCAATCCATTGATGTAATAATTGATTATTACGTTTATTTCTATTCACATACATTAACTGTGAAATCAATTATTAATTATGCAATATGCATCTTTACTACAAACTCTTTGAAGTATGAAGATCGAACAATTTTTTTTTGTTTGTTTTATCAGACCCGAGTCTAAAAATATAATTCAGCAATAATACTCAGTATACATTACTATTAAAAATGTCCGTTATACATAGAATCGAATCTATTGTAATTATGATTAAATTGAACAGGACTTACTCGATTAGATACAGTGGCTTGGTTTCTCTTTAACAATTGCTAACCGAAACATCTTGTGGTAAATAATAATTCATTAGAAAGTAATTCGAAAATATATTATGAGGCTTAAAGTAAAATCACGTATTTGTTTAATGTGTACACGTTCTTATAAAAGAGACAAATCTAAAACACCGACAAAACAAATGTAACAGGGAGCTCAAAGATGCATATTTAGTGGGCTGTTTATGTAAATTAATTCATAATAAATATTTTGATTCCATGCTAACGAGTAGTTGAAGTCGAACGGCGCTCGTTCGACTCTCGTTAGGGCCTGAATGAGACGGCGCATTATCATAATACTGTTATTTATTGCGAAACCCTTTATTATTTCATATTTGAAGTTCTTAAAACTCGGATTATTAAACCCCATTACGGCCCTAACCAAATACTCGTCAACCGACGCATTCACACGAGATTATCGAAACTGGATTTCAACGTCATGTTAATTTTAAATCTGCCAAATAAAGTGTGTTATTATTTCCATTTTGTTTACAAACATATCTTATGTATTTCTATAAATATGTTGAAAAAAATATTAAGTATTTTGCTCATTTTTAAAAAATGTTAAAAATAATTATTTCATTTATAAATAGCTGATTATAAAGCTAGTCAAATAAAATAATCAGTCAATGAATTAATAAGTTTTAATAATTAATTTTGGTGTTAAGATAATCATTTTAGTGACCATTGGGAACATTTGGAATTCTATTTAAGATATTCTTTTGTTTTTGACAATCCATTTTATAATTTCTATGTATACGAAAAAACCGTAATATATTAAAAATAAACTTAAAAAATCATATAAAAAAATGAAAAGCTTCATGATTCGAATGCGCTTATTCTTTATCGATTACTTCATAAATATTTTAACAACTAACACTCCACTCTATACAATCTATAAATCTTCAATCTACTAGTAATACCATAAATGCGAAAGTAACTGTTTTTATGAGAATTTTTTTATGAAGCAAATTTGAACTCCAAACGAAGACATTAAAAAAGTGAGCGAAACCGCGGTCAACAACGAGTATAAGCGTAAAGTAAGAATGTCAAACACCTCTTCAAATCGTGTTCTACCAAACCATGCCTGTACAGTAATGGTGTTATTCCTCGTGTTAATATTAAGTGAGAAACTATAAAGACAGACACCAAGGAGTATAACTTCAAAGGGATATCGACCCATTAGGTCCGCCGCATCAATCACGCTTCGCAAACATCGTACCCATTATATTGGACAAACACGCGACCGCCCGGCTTCTGTTCGAGCTCACACTTTTATTGACTTGTTGATCTTTGGAATATAAATGTTAACGTAATGATGCATTTACAATGCGTTTAGTGTCAGGAGTACGCGCGGACGACGTTTTTGAATTGATAATTAAAGTAACGGAAGCTATGGAGTGAAATATGCAGATGTATACAAACGGAAATGACAAAATACACTTTCGTATTTATTTTTTTATGCTATTGATTGGTGGACGAGCATTTTGGCCATATTATGGTAAGTGATCACCACCGCCCATAGACAATGCCAGCGGCATATGAAACATTAACATTCCTTTCATCGCCAATGCGCCACCAACTTTGGGAACTAAGATGTTATGTCCTTTGTGCCTGTAATCATCCTTCAGACCGAAACAGAACAATACCAAGTACTGTTGTTTGGCGGTAGAATATCTGATGAGTGGTTGGTGATCTACCCAGACGCGTTTGCACAAATCCCTACCAACGAGTACCTAAATATAGTAAATAACTTTCGTATCAACTTGGTGGTAGGGCTTTGTGCAAGCCCGTCTGGGTAGGTACCACCCACTCATCAGTTATTCTACCGCCAAATAACAGTACTCAGTATTGTTGTGTTCCGGTTTGAAGGGTGAGTGAGCCAGTGTAACTACAGCAAAAGGGACATAACATCTTAGTTCCCAAGGTTGGTGGCCCATTGACGATGTAAGGTAATATATCTTACAGTGTCATTGTCTATGGGTGATGGTGACCACTTTCCATCAGGTGACCCATATGCTCGTCCGCCAACCTATAACATAAAAAAAAAACTACTTTTTGTCTATTTGTCGAAATTTGAAATTAAAGTAAATAAATTTGACAACATCACATACACCACTCTGATCCTAATAAGTAGCTAAAACACTTGTGTTATGAAAAATCAGAAGTAACGACGGTACTACAAACGCGAAGAAAACATAGAAAACTAATGAATTTTTTCTTACGACTCTGCCGGGAACTGAACCACGGAATTCGGAATGGCGCACCCATGAAAACCAGTGTACTCAATACTCGACCACGGAGGTCGTCGTCGTCGATTTGTCTTTTCATATTTATATATAGATTCTAAAATAAACCTTATATCAAAATTATAAAGGATTAGTATTGCGTGTAAGTTTTATTAACAAGCGAACAATTCTTGTGGAACACTTACTGCGCGGTATCTTCGAATGATATTATTTAATTCCCCTACTTTTATAATGTGGTAGCTGTTCCGCTTGGTTTAACTCGCTTTAAATGGTACTCCGCCTCCTTCCTCCGCATAGTCTTTATATTTTTTTCTAAAGGTGGACTATTTATACGACCTTGTCATATTTAATTAGTATTAGTATTTAAATAAATAAGCAATTCTCGATATCCCTATTCAGTTATATCGTAAGTAATGGTGTGTAGATTATGACTTACTAGTACAAGTATACAAAATAAAACTTACCTTTATAATAAAGTATATGTTCCAAAACCTTCTGCACAAAACGAGAGGCCTTTAGCCCAGCAGTGGAAAAGTAAGTTTTATTACAAAATGTCACCGACTTTTTGGATTTTTTTATAATAAGTCACAAATATTCAGTTTTATTTTAGAAGACATTAATTACAACATATACTAATATAACATTGACAATTTTAAAATATTATTTACATATTATAGTTAATTAATACAACATTACCTCTCGATCTTAGTCGGATAATAAGCTGTTCGCGTGTACAGTGCTCCAATTAGTTAATGACATTTAAAGTATAAGTTTTCCGACAAACAACGACCCGCCTACAGAATCTTGGGAGCGATAAAGACGTCTATATCGTCTCCGGTAATGAACACTTATCTTCTATCTCTGTTTTTTATTCGACACACGATTTCCATTCAGGTCAGCCGTTCAGGTTGTAGGATATAAGTGGTCCAGGTTTTGACGTGACTATTTTATATGAAAATTGTGGTGCTATGTACCTTAGTGCAGAGAATTTAAAGTTGGTCTGTAATCTTAGGTATGTTAGTGGTAGAATGTAATGCTATATATTTGCAATCGTATACATAATACTGCATTTGGATTTTTATGGTATTGTAATAACATCTACTTTTATTTAAGTACCGCTAATATTATAAAAAGTACGCAATTACGTAAAGTTTGTAAAACACTTCTATTTTTGAAAACAAAAATTTAGACATAAGAAATAAGAATATTATATACGTACGAGATGTTGACTACAATTCATTATTATAACATATCACCTTAAGTCGATTTTGAACGCTTACACGATCTAATGTGACATTATGTGTCAAACTATTTAAAAAAAATAGTTATAATCATTACAACCTCTTTTTTACAAAACTGCAACGGCAACTAAAATGAATGCTTGTCACGTGAATAGTTTAAAGCGGCTAAAATGGGAAGCGCGTCTTCTTATATAATAAGTTAATATGTTATATAGACTCTGAAACCCTAGCGTCTTCTGATACAAGCTTATTGGTAAGGCTTTACAAAATAAGTCTCTTCGTTTATTTTACACCTAAGTTTGATATATTTAAACTATTCAATAAATCAAATCAAATCAAATAAAAATAAACTTTATTCAAGTAGGCTTTTACAAGCTCTTTTGAATAGTCATTTTACAATTAAGTGAAGCTACCACCGGTTCGAAAAGTAGATTCTACCGAAGAAACACAGTAGTTACTCTTTTTTAACATTTAAAAAATACAAAGTTATGTTAGTTAAATACAATTATTTAAATTAATATATCCTGCTTGAAAGTCAACAGGTATTAACTCCACGCTTTTTTATCATCTATAAAATCTTGTATCGGATAATATGCTATAATTATAAAGGAAATTGTATCTAAGTCTTATAGTTTACCAGAATTTTTCACACTACAATCAATCTCTAAATATATAAGCTCTTATTGTACTGTTATATTAAAATCTATAGGTCCAGTTTCATTGGTCTGGTTAGCCAAAGGGATCCAATTTTGATTTCCATTTCAAATACGCAAAGCTAATATCTTTCAAGCGACCCAATTCGATACAGCATTTGAATTAAAAACAATTTAGGAGATTTATAATTCTCCAGATAATAGAAGTATTGTTCAATATTATTCATTCAAATAAATTGTCGCGTAAAGGTATAACAATGTCATTATGGCGGAGATAAGGTTATGTACGCGGCTTATTGTTTGGAAATGAACATTAAAATGTGGCTCCAGCTTTAAGTAGGGCTATAAATATTTTTAGCAGTTTTTAACCGCGATAACGTACAATAACAAATATTTTAAAGAAATCTTTGAGATAATTCTTTTCGAGTATATTATAAGCAAGTTGGTGGTAGGTTTTTCTCTCACTTGCTCATCAGATATTCTATCGCAAAATAGCAGTAGATACTCAGGCTTGTGTGCCTGTTCAAAGGATGAGTGAGCCAGTGTAACAACAGGCGCAAGGCACTTATACATATTGGTTCCTAAATTTGGTGACTCATTATGGATATGCGTAATAATTTATATGCTTTACTCTTTTTATAGTGTCATCGACTATGGCTAACATTTTCCCGTCCCTACTTATGTTATAAAAATAATAATATAGCATTTATAATTTACTTTTGTGAATTAAAATGATTATAAAGTCGTAATTTAAGTTTTATCGACTGAAGTGACTAATAAGCCCAAGTCGGGCGAGTAAAACATATAGAATTTTTTAGTATCCGTATTCTCGGTAGGGATTCGGAGTGTGGCTGTACATCCTGTACATCGATGGCAAACAAAGGCGATAGCACCTGGACTCTTTCCATCATCACGAGAGAAAGAGAAAGAGAATCAGAAAGAGACTAGAGAGACACTTGTGCTTATACACACTTGATCACTAAAGTGCTTCGCAGTTTGCAGATAGCTTGTGTTCCATGGAAATGATTGTTTTTGGGAATTGGTTAGGAAGACAACATCAATACTACAACGTCTTGGAAAATTTGTGTAATCTATCCAGAAGAGATTAGATAGATTTACAATTTAATAAATTACATATTTACATTTAAAAAACAATATGGTTATGTGTTTATGTAATACAATACAAATTATTCAATAAAAGGAGGTTATAGAAGTGGTAAATGCGCTTGGAATTAGGAATCGGTTACATACAGGTTATACACCTACACAATATTTTATTGTAAATTTAGATGGATGTACAAATTCCTTCGTAACATTAATTAAGAAATTTTGTTGGTACATCTAGAATAAAACCATTTAAATAGTTCTGAAAAGCCTAAAACAAATTTTAATTTGATGAAAAAGGAATATCTTAAGATTTTGTAATAAAAACCTAATGAGTTAAATATAGCGACACTTTATTGATCTTAAACGTGGAGACGTTGGATCGCATCCGGCAAATAATTAAAACTTTTTAAGAATCAGTGAAATGTGGGAGAAAGAAATAAATTTTCTACTCGAACGAACACTTTCGTTTTTATCCTTCTTGCCTTGTGATTTATCGAGTAAATTCGCTTGCCGTCCTGAAGCTTCCCATCCGATTTAATTTAGACTTTATCGTCTCGGCCCTAAAGCCTATTTAGGATAATATATTTTTTATTGCGATGGTATTACACGGTGGTATTTTACGGAGTTGGTAAGTATTGAATTGTTCAGTTTTTGCCGTGTAAGCTGTCGCGACTGACACAATTTCTTATCCTCGTCCTAACAAATTTAATATTTCTAATTGCTCACTTTTTGTTCTTTGTACATTTCTAACAATTAATTATTCATTATTCGGAGTTTAATTTTGATTTATTCTAAATAAACTTTTTACATGTTCCCATTTCTTTTATGACGGAATTGATAAAAGTTAAAGAGAAATGACGAAACGAATTTCAGAAACCTCTTAAGGTGTAGAATATAACGGGAAATTACTTAGGAACCACGCTCGGCTTTGCCGAGTTTAGTCAAAGAGAAGTCGAGATTTCAATAGAAATAGAATTTCTTTGATGTAGGTATAAAAAATCGTCAGGGCAGCAGAATCGGTGAACTGTGAATTCAGAGCAATGGGTTTAATATATTTTAAAGGTTTCACCGTTTCACTGAACATTACATTTTATTAGGCACCTATTACCAATTACGAAATTACGCAAATGAACTTTTACGTTTATTTTTAAATATGTACGCATTTTATGTATACGCATGATGCGTATTCACTATTCATCCACTATATTGTAAATTTGTTTTGACGGTATTATTTATTTGATAGTAGTTGTTGCCCACGGCTTTACATGTGCTAAAGGAATTAGTTCTCAGATATTAAACAAATAAATATTCTATGACTTTCTGACAGGTAGGTACACCAAATTTCATCAAATTCGGATCAATGATGAAGCCGTGAAAGAGGAACAGACAGACTTAATTTCGCAATTACAATATGAATGTAGATACAACTCGATACATGTTGGATATTTTTAAAGCTCTTTGTAATTAATAAAAAAATATATATATTTAATACATATAGTTCTATGATGTAATGTGACTTTATATATGAATTTACCAAACGATTCTTTCCCCTGTTTTTGATCACTTAGTAAACAAACCGTTGCTTCCTCAAACGATATGATATAATCATAATGTTCATTTCTATCTAATATTGTGTTACATGTTGTGTATCAACAAACAATACGCCTGCCTTAATTATGTTTTGAACATTATTCCCAGTTTACGATTCAATATTTGTATTTTCATGAATTACTTAAACGTTAACTTTCATTTTATGTTTCTCAAAGTTTCCTTAATTTTTGTCTTTATTGGGTTTAGCAAAAGATTCAAAAATATATCTCTGATAAATTAGAATTGCTTTAAATTCACATATTGACAATAAGAGTTGTCACGAGTGTTAAAAGTTGTTACCTTTTTTTTTTATTCCGACCACTATTAAGAATAATAGTGAAGTGAATTTCTGTAATACTTTATTGGGCTAATGGTATTAGCAAGTAAGTGATTGCAAGTAATGCCTACGCAGAAGTAGGAAAGTATTTATTGATAGATACCTAAATAAAGGTGAAGTATCTTATAAAATAATTTATCTCAAGCCCTTAAATGAATACTAATGTTTATTGAAATGAACGAGGTACAAAATTAAAACAGTATAATTTATGTATCAGCTCTGGTTACAGATATATGAATATCTAGACAAGTCATATCGAAAAAAATTAATATAAACTAAAAAAAGAACAACAAAACACAAATTAAAAAGAGCAAAGAAGAAACATATGGATTTCTGTTACAGGGAAGCAATCAAGTTTAAACGTTCCATTCATGGCACAGGCAGGTAAAATATTAGCGCAACAACACATAATATAGATTGGTCAATATCAAATTACCGCTGTAATCGCTCGGACCTTACCCGTGAAGCGTACGGCCAATACAACACTTTACGCATCAACTGATCTGCAAATTGGCGGGGCTTTGACGGCGGTCATGTCGCCGCTCGTCTGCAGCCGGCTTTATGGTGGTTGGAATCACAAGATATGAGCGGAGCGGAGCTTATTTTTTTCAACAATTTCATTTTATTTATCATTGATATATATGACAAATTTTGGTATTGAAAAATTATGATTGTGTTCTTAAAATTTAAATGCAAAGGCTAAAAATCTTACAAGCGATATAAAAAATTACAAACCCAACAAATGTATTTATTGTTTTTTTTTTTTAAATCTTTCTTTCGTTAATTTAACGCTTAGTGTGTTCTGTTTAAACTTCATATTTAATTATTAATTACATATAAAGTAAATTAGCCGTATATGCGGCTTGTGATGCGTGGAATTGATCGTCGTTTTATTCTTAGTTGATATAACAAGAATAAAACAAATACTAAGATATCTATAAAATTACTAGCTCAACCTGTGTGGGTGTGTGTGTGTGCTTTACACGCACTAAATTTATCACACTTTTGCCTTAAGCACACAATCCGTCAACCCCCATTTTACATCCTATATCATTCCCAAGGATTTAAACTACCTTCATACTAAATTTCATCCAAATTAGTTCAGCGTTTTAACAGTAAAGACGAATCACACAGCGTTCCTTCTACATTCATAATATTAGTGACGGTATACATTATTTATTATGAAATAAAATTATGAAAAGCTTGGACGATTCACATTAAAGATTTAAACTTTGTTTTTAAATTTCGAGTGTTCGCATAGACTGGATACTCTCATTTCACTGTTGTTAATTAATTTTACGCTACGCCTGCTAACCATGGTACTATGCATGGCATTTTGTGGTTCGGTATAGACTTAATTACTACACTCTATGGGTAGTTGGAGCGGTATGTTTGTAATTATACAGTAATTATTAGGCTACTGTCAGATTAATTTATATACGTTTTGAAAACTTATTTATTTATAATAAGTAGCGACTAAGTGTATGCCTCTCTCTTCATTATATTTTAGTTTTATTATTAATATTTATAATGTACTAGTAGTCACCCGCGGCTTCACTTGCGTTTTAGATTATCATGTGTTAGGCAATAAAGTAATTTAAATAAATTTTATCAAATTCGGTTCAGCGTTTTCTTCGTGAAAGAGTGACACACAGACAGACTTAGTTACTTTCACATTAATAGTATTAATATAGATTACTTGTTACATTTAGTTGATGTCAATCACTAGGTTATTTCTATCGGCAATTGGTGGAGATGCCTGATTACTTACGACGTACGATATAAGTATATAAATCCAGTAATAAGGTAATTTTGATTGATTCGATAACCATGTAAATCTAATATGTCCAAAAATATCTGTTGTGAAATATGTAACTAATTGAAAAAATAAAACATATAAATTTAATTATATAATATTCTCATATAATTTCACGCCTAGCAGCAATACTCTGTGATGTCGTGTTTCGGTTTGAAGGTTGAGTGAACGTGAAACTAGTGTGAGCTACAAGCACATCTTAGGTTCCAAGGTGCCGGCGCATTGGCGATGTAAGGAATGGTTATTATTTCTTACAGCGCCAATTTCTATGGACTGTGGACGCTTACCATTAGTTGGTACATTTAACATCCGCGTTACTATTTGAATGAAACAGAAAAAAAATATATGTATATATATTTTTTATCTCATTAATAAAAAAACATAAAACAATTTCGTTCGACGTTGGGTAACATAATATTTTAAACTTTTGTACAACGTATTTCTCATCTCAAAACACGATGCACCAAATACGCACTCAATTAAAATACATTTAAGGGACCAAACACACCTGGCCGATAAACATCGCAACTATTGTTGAACTCGAGAAATTCGAACCTCAATTTTGACAACAAAAAGGCCATAATCGATTTTTCGAACACAAAGCCTGTATTATATTTGACAAGTCGACTGTACAAAACGCTGTTTGCGGTGGAGATTATTTCGGATGAAATGAATGAAAGCAAAACACGATCCGTGAATATGTGGACGTAATTGAAATCCAAAGAATATTCAAGGACGATTTTTTAATATTTATTTTTTTCTAATCTCGCGTCGAGTATCGTTCAAATCTCAGGATCAATTTTGTATTCGATTGATAAAAAACATACTTATATTCCCTTGAATCGAATGTATGTGTCATATTCTTGTGTATGTGGTGAGAAAGTTCTCGAAACAAAGATGAATAAAGGATACTAAACTGATATTTTTAGATTAACACCTGCACTATTGAATTATGATTGAAAAGAAAACTATGTAGTGCGAGCGTTGATTAATAGTACAGAATTTTAAGGACAGACACAAGAAGCGTGTGGCTACAGCCGGTACTCTCATTACCTTTGTTCGACATAGGGTAGAGATAATGATTAATTGCAATTTAGCTCGTGTCATCGACCCACATGCCTCCCGAAAGTTTAATCTTAGTCCAGGTGCCGTTTATCTGATTGTAGACCGTGAAAGGGTTTAAATGATCCTGATAAGAACAAATTTGTTTTTTGAACCTTTCTACTTGAAAAGTTGCTTTGTTCTCTATAAATGGAAACCATTATAATGTTGATAAGATCTTTTGAACACCTAGTCTTGATATTTGTTGATGTTATATTTAAATATGGCGGACGAATTTTAAGGAAATAATATGGCATTCCTTATAATGAGTTGTGTTACAATTTTTATTTAAATTAAATTATCTATAGTAAATAAACTCAAAATATGTCATTTAACAAAGAGTACTGTGTTTCATTTAAATATTTGATATTTTGTTATTCATTTAACGGAACATATTTTTTAAGTAAACTAAAGAGCTTATAAGCAATATAAAAATCCATTAATTAGCGGCAGAGTTTTATTATATGTACGTAAACATTTTATTTAAATTACAATAGGTACAATTAAAACAAATGAATGAATTAAGTAATTCATTAATAATGTTTAATTATTTTAAATGTATGTATATCAGTTTTGAATGGTCTTATGTATTGACAAAATTACTTTTTTATTACAAGCTAGCCTGATTTTTAAAGTAACTATCCAAAAGTAATTTGAAAAACGTACATATCATATTGAATTGTGAAATTTACAGTAGAAAAATGTTGTTTTTTCTCCTATTGTAACCTTGTGCAATGAAGTAGCGACTCCAAAATGAATTCCCCCAAACAATAGTCCGTGGACAGGCATATATCAAACAACAAAAACATGGCTGGAACATACGAACGAACGAACACGACCATTTATCCGACGATTTGTCATCGAGATTCAGACAGAGGGCGGGGATATTTTGAAGCGATCCTACTAATGGTAGTTTTAAATCATCTTTAAATAAATGAGTGAGATTATAGCAAATACAATTCGTATTCTACAATGATATTCTAATAAACAGATATGTTATATCCATACTAAACAACAGAAAAAAGTGTGCCGCGTAAACAATAAGTAAAAGGGATATCTAGATGTTTTAATTACGCAAAACGTATTACTACGTAATTATGATGTATTATCACGTATTACTACGTAAAACGACTAAAGGCAAACGTCCCAATTGGGACGTTTTCTAGTCTTCACTTTATCGCGTTAATAACATATCTGTTTACTAGAACATCATTGGTATTCTATAATTAAAAAATATTTATTCTAAAAATATTATGAATTTTGATAATATGTACAGATAATAGAATGATATTATTCTATTATACTATACATAAATGATGTTTTATCAATCAAAATATATTTTATTCAAGTAGGCTTTTACAAACATTTAAAGTGAAGCTTCCACCGGTTCGGAAAGTAGGTTCTACCGAGAAGAACCGGCAAGAAACTAAGTAGTTATCGGATTCTTTACCTAAATTAATGAATTTTGCAATTCATTGAATTATGCATTATTTGTAAAATATAACAATTAATAACGAAAATTCTAAGCAGAGATAATAACGGAGTTGTTTTATTGCTCGATCGCTATCTAGCATTCGAGAACAAGCGGACTGACAAATAGTAACTCTCCGGAAACTGGATTAACGCTTGTCAACTTGACGAACGATGTGCGTATGAAGTTACGCGCCAATGGTATGTGGGCATCCGTCCCATGTTCGATACGTGCACAGATATTAATTAATTTTGTGAATTGTGAATCGATTTTACGTTTGTTAAATAAAAATCGATTATTTCGAGTAAAAATTGATGCTTTCTGTTAGCGATGATGAATCATGAATTACGATCAAACAACAATAGTCTGCATTGTGATGATTTAATTTGAAAGATGAATGAATCAATGTAATTACAGGTTTGAGCACTGCCTTAGTCCCTAAGGTTTAGTTATTTTCTAATATAAATAATATGTCAATTATTGGTAATACCAACTACCATCAGTTAGCGGTGTTAGGTGTTGCGTTATCGAAAAGAAATACATAAATATTATTAAAATAATCTAAATTTTTCGATAGGATTGATCAGAATAATAGAAAAAAAAATTGAAAAACTACAATTACAAACTTAACGAACTCTTAACACAATGATTCTATTGATGTAGCAACAATTGCGATACAAAGTAGTGTGACAATTACAACTCAAAAAAAATTGTTTTCTGGAACGAAATAAGTAACATGCGTGAATAAAAGTAGACTAAACTATAGTTAAGGAACATAAAGAACTACCATAGGGGGTGTTTAAACAGTTTGTCTTTGTATTGTTCGTCCCTTCGACTGTATTGTGATGTTCATTCGAAATAATTCGTGACTTGTTTTTACTTGGAACTTACAAAAAAATGTTTATACATTTTTGTATGCAACAAAAGAATAGAAACTTATGTCCGGAACATCGATTTCCTCACTTCAAATTGGGAATACACTGATCTATTATTGACTTAAAAATGTGTAAATAATCTTAAGCTTATATTTAAATTTACTTGCATGGGCAGTTCAAATCTTTCAACGGAATTTCAACGATTCCGTCTCATCTTAAAATTTATTGTGCATATTTGGTGTTGGTGAAAATAAAATCCATTACAGTTAATTATAATCGTATACGGATTGAATAAAAGTTTTTCAATAATTTTAGTTTCACATCAACTAACTTTTAAAAACAATTAAATTAAAACAATTTTCCATGTGTCAAATTGTTTGCAATTTATTGTGATTAAAACGCTATGATGTCTTCGATATTGAAATAAGCGGAAAGATAATCGAAAAGTATATAAAATATTAAGTAAATAATATATTTATTTACATAAGAATAATAAATAATAAGTCCTTTTTATTATAGAAATAAGTTACTCTTCATGTAACATACGTTCATGACTGCAAGGCGAAAATGCTACTAGCAAATCCAATCCTCTGGGACAGTGGACATTATATACCAGGCCAGGAGAAAGAGCAAGACAGGCGCATAATCTACAGCTTTCCGGAGCATAGGAGACTGCCAATTTCAAGACTCCATGCCAATACTGAGAATTTTAGACACAAAACTTCGATAAGTTTTTTAAGTCGACTTCAAAAAAGGAAGTTCTTAATTTTAATGTTTATTCATGCATATTTGGCCATGGAAAATTATGATTCCTACTATATGATAGTATATAATACAACTACATATATGCTACAATTTCACAATCGTTGTTGAAAATAGATTTCACTGAGTAGAACCAGCCAGAAAGTTAGTATTTAAGCTTTTCTAACAAAGAAGAACCGAGCGTTATCTCAAGAAAGTCATAATTAAGAAATGAGATTCACTAATATTTTTATACCATTATACATAAGCTTCTTTAACATTAATTTACTTATTCCATTGGAATTTACTGCTGTAGGTACCTATTTCTATGAAACGAGCAACGAGAATCCATACGAAAAGATTCTTTTTAGAATTAATTCTAAAAGAAAGTCGAGAGATGCTTTAAGAGTAATGAATAGGTAACATTATTTTTACTACATTTAAAAAATAATTTCCTTATTTACATTTATATTAGCTGACCTAATTAATGTTTATAAAAGTATATCCAACGATTTAAAAAAGTATTTTGAATGTGAATAGAATAAACTTCACGAAAGTGCTCCCTTATCCTGTCACGAATTCATTTCCGACAAAATAATAAAAAAAATGCTCTTATATAAAATTTTGAAGTGAGTAGAAAGAATAGCTAGCACTGGCTTTGTTTTTTTCTATTGTACCGAAAGTTATTAAGAGAAATATATTGATAAAAATCTTAATAAGCTAATTCAACATTGGAGTTGTGAAAACCTTTCATATTCCAGGTTAGAAATATAAAATTCTTTGTTATTACCGTCCAGGTAGTTGAAATGACCCCAAGTATGCTGAACCATTCTCGAGGCTCGCCCTAGCGCCGTAGAGACGATTTATTGTTTAATCACAAGCTCTCAGCCACCGTAGTATTGCGTCAGTAAATTGTGGCAAGTTCAAATAAATACGATGTAACTTTTAATGGAAATGCCTTTTTTAATATAACTATGTAGAATTTAGTATATTATGTATTAAGCTAATACTGATTACATTACAGAATAGAGATCAATGTAAATTTGAATGTCTGTTGTATACCTTAAAAAAGCATTACATATATTTAATAAAGCTTGCTTGCTTGTTTTTGTCACGTTATTGTGTACTAGTCGCCTGCGGTTTCGCTCGTGTTTTAGGGTGTTTGTTATCATGTGTCAGGCATAAAAGTAGTCTATGTCCTACCTTGGAGATCAACTTTGCTTCATACTAAATTTCATCAAATCCGTTTCAGCGGTTTGGTCGTGATAGAGCGACTGAAACACAGGCAGACAGAGTTACTTTCACATTTGTAATATTAATATAATCAAATAATAATAGTAATCAATGTTCTATTTCACAGTGTGTGCCATATAAATGAATATTCATAAATCAATACAAAATATTTTACAATTGAAACATACATTGAAGTTTTCATGTAGAACTAAATTTTTATCTATGACCCAACATCTTTTAAATATATTGTTATCTAATGAAGCATTTATACATTATTTAGCTTTAGCAAAGTAAAAATGTATATTATAATCATTTTTAAGTGATAGGTGGTACTTCTATACACTTTCGTTTCCATTCAACTTGCGTCGCGTGCTCTTTGTTTTGTGTGTGTGTGTGTGTCGTATGTGTGTGGATGTCGATGTGACGCAATAAATACTTCTCGGCGGTTATGGGCCTTGTTCTTTCTTATTTAAAGGTGAATGCAAATGTTTTAAATGTGTGAGTAAATTAAGTTTCTTGACGTCTAATTAAAGTCAATAAGCGTTTCAAGCGACATGAAATACAGCTAATATTTTTTAATTGACATTCATTATAATAGGAAAATATTTCTAATAATTTGGATAATTTATGGAACAACAATTTTTTTTCCGTATTGGTAATTTTTGTTTTCATCTTATTGGTCATCTTTAAGGTGTCATTAATATGTATATTAAAACCTTTTTGGTATCGTTGCATGGCAGATTCGTTTCACAATCCATCGAATTAGCTATCACTACGTATTGTAAACCCTCGCCGCGTCTGTTTGTCTGTTAAATGCGATAAAGTCGAAATATACCAAACGGATTTGTACATGGTTTTCACAAATGGGCGGAATGATGGATGAGGAAGCTTTAGGTGTATAATTCATTATCGTTTTGTGTAAATTGGTTGAAATATTATGATCAGTTGCTGTTGACGGAAATAATTATATGGACTCGAAACGTTAATATATTAGGATATAAATGTTTCTCTTAGACCCTTATTCTACCCGCGCAAGACTAGATAGATAACCAGTGTTTTAATTAATCTCAATTGATAAGTACTCAATCAAACGTTAATATTATTTAAAAATAGATACAGATTTTATCTATATTTTTTGTGTAGCACAAATAGATTAATAAAATGTATTTTTTATTAAAATTTAAATGTTAAATTTTAAGCTGTAGTATTATAAATCTCTGAGATACGTCATACATTGAAAATCCCTAATCCTTTAAATACTATCTGTATTCAAATTTCTATACCGCGGGTCGCGCCCTCGATTAATACCACGGAACGAGTTTGTGTGGTCTCATAGATTATTCGATAAGATCACTTTTACACACGACATTCCAAAAAAAGGGGACATGGACACAAGAACATGGCCTTTTTAAAAAATTTGAGACATTCTGAATTCCTCCGGGTCAAAATACAAAAGACATCACTGGTTTTGACACCCAAAATTAATCCTATTAGCGTGACATGTGTCACTTGTTATTAAAATCGATTAAACAAGAATTTTATACGTATTATTATTATAATGACTATGAAATATTTGTTTTATATATACTACATAATGATTACGTAGTATAAAATACAGTCGATTACCGCTGTCCCTATGCTTAGATCTTTAAAATTACGCAACGAATTTTGATGCGATTGTTTTAATAGATAGAGTGATTCGAGAGGAAGGTTTTTGTATATAATACACGAAAAATATAGTAAAAAACACTGTTTAAGTAATTTCTAATGTGATGTCGTATATAAACAAATTATGTCGTATATTTAGTATCAGTATTCACCCTCGCGAAGCCGAGGGTCGTTAGTACTACATAATATAGCATATAGATTGTTGATACCATTTAATATTAGCAATAAACATTTGATTGTATATCAATCCTAAACTACGTTAGTCGTTTTTTGAAGTTCGAATACGTCTAATAATTCTCAAAGAAGTAATTTTGTTCCAAATTGAGTTGTCGTAATAAGTCTTAATTTGACAGCTTTAACGTTACATAATAGTTGTTGTAATACGCAACAATGGTAATAAGACTATACAACACTGTTGACAACATTTAACGCTAATTTTCACACAGTTCTCAAAGAAATAAATGCGTAGAAGCTACTGTTCATTGTATGTATCTACTCTTGAAATTCAGAACAAAAGAGAGTCAATTTAGAAGACATACTTACGTTGTATCACAAAGGCTATAAGAATTTATTATAATGGAAGGAAGCTTACGTCTTTTTACAACCTTCCACGAACTCGATGAGGTCCCCCTGGAAACAATGTGAGTAGTTGTGAAGCTTAGTAAGCGCCACGGGGAGCGAAAGCGTGCCGTACTAAACAAAGACGGTACAACAGTAGCTCGTTGTTAAGGAATATGTGCGTGACGAACTTTGTTTATTTTTGAGCTTGCTTCACAAACGTAATGACTTGAGATCAATATATTGTTTTTTAAATGCATACCCAATTATAGTATATTTCAAAACTGCCTTGTTTTCATAGTAGCTTGTTGAATGCGAACAGACAGTGAGTGCAGATGTTTTGAACCTGGGTTCGAATCCTGGGTCTGTCCGTTCAAGGATATCGGATACACTGATCACTAAAATGTGTGCAAATTCAATGCACTCGTGCTATAATTCATCCTGTGCACATGGCAAGTATCTTGTATTTGTATCAAAAAACTTTCACCTAACCTATCTACTAATTCTACTGAAATGCACACAGTGCAGCTTTACCAGACATAACATTGTTTGTTTTATTTTATCGCAAATAAATTAATATAACTTATTTTATTTATTACAAATTAATCCTCTTTATTAAACCATGTTGTTAAGTTTTTCATTTAACTTTCGCAACATTTAATACACAAATAGAATTAGAAATCAAAATTAAAATATCCTTTATTCTAGCAGGGACTTTTGAATTGAGATTCAACAAACTAAATTAAGCGAAACTACCACCGGTTCAGAATGTAGATTCCAACAAGAAGTACCGGCAAGAAACTCAGTACCCAATATTTAATTTCTAAGTGTAGCATGTACACAGATTCACGAGGGTTTTTTAAGATAAAATATAAATTATATTTTTTATTTCATTTCCTTTTAAAAACGAATTTTCATCATTTAGATTACCTAAATATAATTTTATAATATTAATTATTGGTTTGGTGGCATTTAATTGAAAATCAAAATCATCAGATGACACGTAAAATTTATTCCATATACACATATACAAAATATATAAGTAATTATCATTTAACTGCATTCCAAACATAAAGTCAAATAATCATTCAAATAATTAACCCACAATTACACAAAACGAATACGTTGATCAATATCAAACAATTGCTCCAATACATCGATCCAAATACTGCCTTAATACCTAAGCAATAATGTTCAAAATGTAACACCGCATTACTTTCTTGTAAACGAAGTTAGCGACTGTATCCGAACAAGTGACGTAAACAGCCGAACATCTCAATAGATTCGATGTATTAACATAAACATCGATTCGATTGCTTTTCAAACATCTCCCGGTCACAGTTTGAATAAATTATGTTCGTACCGTTTATTGTCTCAATAATTTTCGAATGAAATTGTTCTTCGTTCCTTTCTACGGTTTGTAATACCGCGTTATGGAGTGGAGGTGTTTTAACAAAAAAAAAAAAAAACTTTTAAATCGAACTGATTTTATACTCAATTCATTTTAATAACCATAGAAAGGAGGTTTGCATTCTCTTTTTTAACATTTTACTACGTCGATGCTTCGGATTTTATTTTTCATAAAGCTTGTAGTTGATTTTGTACCTAAATATTATTATCGGCCCTATATATTACAAATTATATAGGGCCTGATTATCATAATCTTTATTATTTATCTATACACACACATGGAAAGAAAAGAAACACGAACTAGCGTGATGTTTTGAGTCAATATGAGATCTTTAAATAATCATATAAACGTTTATTTTATGTGTGTGTGAAAAAACATATGATCAGAATTCACGGTCATGTGACAGTCCCTAATGAGTCGTTAGTATTTTGTTTCACATCACTATTACGTATAAAAGGGCTGCTATCAAAGGCACCCGACCAATTCCTTTCCAATTCTCGTAACAGTACATGTTTACTGCATTCAGATATCTGATAAGGGTCTCCTTTAATGAAAGAGGCAGGAAGCACGTTAATCGCTTTAAGCGTGTTTATTACGTATACAGTAAGTACTTGAAAGAAAATATATTAAAATATTTTAAGCGTAATCCTGCAATGCTAATTAAACGGTAGACAATGAGTGATGGTGATTTCTAAGGTAAAATAATACTTTATACATGAAAGAGATGTTGTTTTGACTTAATTTATAAAGTTAGCAATCGTAAAAAAATAAACAAAATATTCACTTTTTTCTTTCTTAATCGAGGCAAAGGAAAAGTTTTAGAGCCTAGTTTACAATGCTGATAACAATTGACAAAGCGCGAGCCGAATGTTTGTTCACAAAGATTTTAACCCACTCGTTTCATTATCTGTATCATTGCAGGCCTCAGCTCTCAACTGAAACAATTCTAAATAAAAAAAATATTTTCATAACCCTTTCACCGGTAGCGCTTTTTAAGAAAGAATCGATATCTCTATTCGAGTGAGCTCTATCACAATATATCAGTCGAATCTAATGATCGTTCGGCTTATAATAGGCGTTGAGTGTCAAACTAATGAGAATATATACCTGAATAGTACACAATAAATTAGAGGGGCCGAATAAAACGGCATATTAATTGGACATTAGACTTGTCGACACCCAAATGAAATGTTGCTAGATTGGTCACGAAGTATGAAGTTGTTTGATAATGAAAATTGTGTAGGTGTGAAATGGCTCAGGGCGTTGATATTAGAATAAAATTCTAGAATTTCGACACATGGTTTTAATTTATTAATTTGTTTCGCTAAAAACCAAAAAAATAAGGTAATTTTAATGTAACAATATTGTGCTGTTTTTTGGTAAAAGTTATTCGAATTGTCACCGGACTTTGATGCTGAGTTTTCTTGAGTATTGATGTTTTTTTGGTGAATGCAAATTGTCCCAACTATTTGGAGAATGTGTTCCTTTTTTAAATATTATTTGTTATCTTAATAATTATATTAGTGATAGTAACGTCGTGTACGTGTTGAACAACTGTGCATAGACCTCTTTTTCTATCAAGGTGAAAAGGTCATCAATACTCTTAAACATATAATCATGTGACAGGAAATCTTAACCTTCCTCCACTCTCGTGTGTTATGCAGGTTCTCTTGGAATTTCTTTATTTACCTCCTTTATACTTGCAAAGATTGTGCATATAAGCCCAACTAGCATCAAAAAAGTTCGGTGTGTTCAGCAAAAGACAGTAGGTATTTCACGTCGGCCTATAGCTTAGGACTTTAAAGGTGCAAAATCGTACTTTTCGCAATTGAACTACCTAATGTGCACCTTCTATAGCCTTCTACTAAATATTACTCCTATTGCTTTCATCTTTGGCGGGTGATCCCCAGTACCACCTGCTTCCATTTGACCGTATCCAACAAAATCCAAACCGTATCCAAACTTCTTTTTTTTTTATAATAATAAAAAATTATAGTATTATAGAGTTTACATAGTATATAACCAAATGACTTAGATCCTTTAAATACGCAACAGATTTTGTTGAGGTTTTTATTAATACAAAATAATTCAAGAGGAATGTTTATATGTATACATGCAGTACAAAATGGCCGATAATTTCAACTTTTCTAGTCGGAACACGTCAAGAATTTTTCTTTTTATGTTTGTTCTTTGATCTAAACGTCGTATATATCCTTTATCATAAACAACCCTTATTTTATTTGTATGAAATTGGGACAGATAGCTAGTATGCTTTATATAACATTGCTTAAATTTGTAACCAACAAGGACGAGTTTTAAACAGATCTTTCTTTTTAACCTCTCTTGACCTCATACGGTATAACTATCTATGATTAACGTTGACAATTAAAAGGTTTCGCATATTTTTTATTTACTTAATCTCAAATAGAATATGATAAAACAATATTATTAACATCCCATTTGCAAGTCGTGATTTACATAAATCAAATTTAGTTATGTAAAAGAAATGAAATTATTATCATAATAATCGTTACAAATAATCTTGACATCCAATTGGAGAAATCGTTGGACGAACGAATTAAAAAATTCCATTATAATTTCAGGGGCAGATTAGAGGGACATAATTTTTGTCTTAGCAAATTGAATTTCGGATCTCCGGGGAAGATTGACTGACCACAAATTGGGGATTCGTTGTCAAGCGAGATAACATCTGAGGAATCTCATTACATTGAACATTCGTCCGAGGATCCTTGCCTTTATATGTATTTAGTTCGGCTTTGGAATCTTAGGCTTAGTTGCTTGAATTCGTTATCGAGTTAAAGTTTGTTGCGCCTTCTGTTAATAAATAACTATATAATCGGGTTTGATACTGGGATATTTGAATAAAATATCTTGAACCATTTTGATTATTTAAATCTATACTGAAACGTCAATCAATCCGTTGAACCTTCTCATTGCTTGACGCATCCGTGATTAATCAATGCATTGTTTGATTGAATTGAAAAATTTATTATGATTCCCAATAAGTGTTTCGTCTTGATTGCTTATGTATTATTTCATCTGTAATAATAAACGTAACTCTGGTCTTCGGTTTGTTACGTTGTACTGCTATACGACACAATCTATTTTAATAAAAAATTGGTAAGAATCCTCGAAACCTATACACCCATGACCCTTAGTACATAGATAACTTTATTTCTTCTTTAAGAGGTTAATGTTCCGGTAAGAGGTTGTACCGAAATTCTTCAAACATTTTCTTCCAAACTGTATTCCAAGCAGGCGATTGTATATACTTTAATAAATTTATATATTTTACTATCTTAAAGAACAAACTCGGACATACAAATATTGTATATAAATACGATAAATTCATATTTTCAGCTAAAGTTCACACAAGTTACATTTGGTATTAATGTACTGATCTGGCTTTGATGAACTGGTTTTCATTAAATGTGACAAAATAATAAGCAAGTGATGTTTAGTTTCAAATTAAGAATTTATTACAATTTATTAGCGAGTGGAAACAGTTTTTGTTATATTACGTGAACTTTTATTACTGTGTGTTCCAATTTGGGCAAGACAACATCGTGAGGAAATCTGCATATCTAGTGATATTTTGTTACATGTGCATCATATCTGAGTCGAGATGGCCCAGTGTTTAGAACGCGTGCATCTTAACCGATGATTGATTGGGTTCAAACCCAGGAAAGCTCGTGCTCAGCGGTGAAGGAAAACATCGTGAGGAAAACTGCATGTAACAAATTTCATAGAAATTCTGCCACATGTGTATTCCACCAACCCGCATTGGAACAGTGCTGTGGAATACGTTCTAAACCTTCTCCTCAAAGGGAGAGGAGGCCTTTAGCCCAGCAGTGGGAATTTACAGGCTGTGGTTGTGGTTGCATCAGATCTACTATCAGCATTGGAGGGACAAATTACATATTGACGCTGTAAGAGGTATTAGCCATTGCAATATTGGCAATGCGCCACCGATTTTGGGTACTAAGATGTTGTATCCCATTCTGGATGTTGTTAAACTGACTCACTCTTGGTACCGGAACTCAACAATACTAGATAGCTGTCTGAAGATAGAAAAAATAAGTGGGTAGTACCGAGCCAATCGGTCCTTCACAAAGCCCTACTACCTTTTAGACGAGTAGATAAATTTATCCGTTGGTGGAGTATTTAAGAGCTGTTACTTTACTAAATTTGTTTTCTTTATAGTTGAACACATGTATGAAAACATTTGCATGCGTATTGAATACATAAATTAAAGTACTATTGTTCGAGAGATTTGTTTCGTAAAAACAAATATACGTTGCTTCAACTGTGCACAATTGTACCGCAGACTGTAAAGGCCCCGCCGGCGAACGGAAAATTAAAAAGCAAAACGAGCGCCGCTTCCTAGCGATTCTTTTTAATTTTTTCCAACGCGATGGGCGATGCGATGTGGAATCATTAAAATTTCTAAGGGCGTATTTAATGTTGATTCACGCTGTAAGCATAGCTTACCTAAAAAAAGAAGCTAGGTCAACGGAATGTACGTACTGTTAGCGCACACATTTACCGCATCGTATGTTTTATTCGAACCATGCACTCACACTTTGAAAATATATAGGGGTGTGAAAGAGCGGTCTATGGGATTTGGTAACGAACTCAATCTGATGTCTAACTCACAAATTTACAATTTCGAAACATTTATTATCCATTATAACAGGACTGAAACTTCTAGATGTAATTTCAAAATGTAATTAAAGATAACTTTATTAAACATGTCTGTAGTAACACTTTATGGTATCCATTATACTGTATGATTTGTATAACAATAAATTTAGGTTTTTTTTATATATTAGGTATGTAGACTTGTCTGAATACCTGTGAACCTTTGACTATTCATGTGCACCCATTTGCATTTTCATGTGTAATATTTGTGTTTATAATTCATCTTGTACACGATACATCATAAAAAAACTAACATAACAACTAACAACATTCGTTCACGAAAGAACCGTTTATAGGCTGATAACATCATTTCCTTAAAATAAATTTAAATTTATGGTCTTCTTAAAAGTACTTATTATATAATTTATTTATTTTTCAAGAAATTATCGTTAGTGAAATGTAACTGTGAACACACCCTTACTTCTCATAGATTTATTTGATACGAAATGACGAAGTTAGACGACTGATACAGAATTTTCAATGAGATCGCATTAAATCACTAAGCCAAAGTGAAGATTGCGACCCGATCAGTAATTCGATGAGAAAATATTTTCCCTGACAAATATTGAAATTCTGATAATATTATTAAAAATATCGCTCAGATAATTTTGATACTGGAAAACACTATTTATAGAACAGATATTTACTTCTTATCAAATCATGTAGTTCGTTTTAAGGGATATGATTTACGTATAGGTGTAAAATTTTAGACAATCTTTTTTTACATTTGACGATGATTACTTTGTCTTATCTTGAATAATATCCACATGTGTTTTGTCTTATTATCTATCTGTATAACGATATAGACTATTAAATAATTTAATAAACGTAGGTCTAAGTAATCGCATCTAACTAAACACGTCGTCAGGGGTCGACGAGAGAACACAACCGCATACGGAAACTAGTAGTTAAATTAATAGAATTAATAAATTAAATTGTTCATATGTATCTCTAAATATCAGCTCTGTTTCAGGTCAGGTCATTGTAGTTAATATTTGATAAACGCTCTCTAGCATAAGTAACCACTGAAGTGGAAATGAGCTATTCACAAGGCAAGATTGACAAATGGACAAAATTGGTCACTAATTGGTCAGACCCAAGTGGCGAAAAAGCTTATGAACGCCTTGAAGAACAACTGGTAGGGTTGAAGACTTGAAAAAAGTTTTGGAGGAACCCTGTACCTGGCACGGGCCATAACCGAATAACTAATATTAAGGAAACAAAAAGGCTTATTATTATTACATATCATTTTTATCATACATAGTAAAGTTAAAATACAATGTAATAAAATAAAGCAACATTCAAGTACGTAAGTGCCCTCCCAGAAGGCATACCGACGCATCAGAAAAAGTATTCATAATGAAATTTGACGTCGAGCAGGCGTCCGTAAAAGTCAAATCCTTTCCATGCAGTTTACAGACTGCAGATTCCAATTAAACAGGTTAGGCACTTAAGATTATTGATGATTTAAACTTATATTGAAGGATTTATTGTGAAATATCGATATTGATTAAGAAATTTTATACATTTTATACATGTATAGTATATATTTACAATAGACCGTGGAATTAGGATTCGTAATAGCATTAATTCAAAATCAAATCAAATAAAAATATATTTATTATTCTTATATCAAAATACATATCTCACAGAGGCCCTGTACCCCTAAACTAGGAAAACCCGTATCTTAGGGGCCAGTGACTTCCGAATCAATGTTTTAGTTCAACTTTACTTATGTAATGATGATGATCTATGGATATTAATTTGTAGATTTTTCAAAAAATTAAAATCATTTTTTTGCGAGTAGGCTTATAAAAGCTTTAAATAAAATGTTATTTGATACTAAATCTGAGCGTGCGAATTATAATAAATAGATATATTCTATATGTACTGTTAATCGTGAGATCTAAATTGTAACCTGCAATAATACCTTTTTGGCTTCCTGTTGCGATATTATATTACGAAAGCGAAATGTCACAAAGGGATACGTGACATTGACTGAATTAATATACCATTTAAAGGTACACAGTTATACTTCATAAATGAAATTCGACGAGATTTTGACAGAGATATCATAGTAAATTCAATTTAAGAACATGAAACCAAAAAATCAAAATAAACTTTATTCAAGTATCCTTTTTTTACAAGCACTTTTCAATTGTCATTTTACAATTAAGTGAAGCTACCACCGATTCGGAAAGTAGATTCTACCGAGAAGAGCAGGCAAGAAAATCAGTAGTTACTCTTTTTCAACATTTAAAAAATACAAAGTCAAGTTATTTAAATACAATTATTTAAATTAATATATCCTGCTTGGAAATCAACAAGTATTAACTCCACGCTTTTTATCATCTATAAAAGCTTGTATCTAATAATATGCCTTTTTTATATTTTTTTTTATATAGGTTCCTTATTTAAACCCTCATAGAGATTCAATAATCAATCTCAGTTGTTGATATACGCAGCTTAATCCATTTTCCCCTAATGTAATGCAAAAGTGTATTTGTAAGTTTGTCCGTATTTCACGCAGCGACACCGAATCGGATCGATGTGATTTTGTGATTGGATATGACGGCCCCGTGCGTGTCATATTGGCTAAATTATCGAGAAATGCATGGAGTCGGTGTTGTTGTAAAAAGTAGTTGCTGAATTAATCTGCTTTACATATAATTATTATGTATGAGCTGTCATAGAACTCCTCCAAAGAAATGGCATGATTATTTTTGTATGTAGAATGGCAACTTAAGATGGCCTAGTGGTTATAACGCGTGCATCTTAACCGATGACTGCGGGTTCAAACCCAGGCAAGCACCGCTGAATTTTCGGGATTTTTATATCGGAGGTGTAGGAAAACATCGTGAGGAAACCTGCATGCCTAATTTAAAAGACATTCTGCCACATATGAATATGCTCTAATCCTTCACCTCAAAAGGGAGAGGAGACCTTAGCCCAGCTGTGGGAATTTGACAGGCTGTTGTTGTTGTTGTTTTTGTTTGCTTGGCTTAGATGAGATCGGTGTCTCTGCGATCGAGATACAGATTGTTTACAAAGACTACAAAAGTAATGGTTATTTTTTATGATTCTATATTTAAATTATAATAAATGTAACCGAAAACCGGAGCGCTCAATTATTTCTGCAATATGAGATTCCAGTGTCAAATGTCGTACTCTGATGACGATATCATAATGACATAGAACGTAATTGACGTCAAAACTCTTACTGCGTTTAGTTTTGCGAAGGATAGGAAGTTATTTCCAAGACGAAATGTCAACATTATGTTCTTTATTCAAATATCTTGTAAGCACTGTTGTTTAATCATATTAAAAGCAGGATAAAAAAAAAGGTTTTATATGCATAGAACAACTACTGATTTGTAACGTTAATACCAAGAAAAATTGCAATATAATCTTTTTGCTAAATTAATTTAATATAATTATCGCTTTTGCAGCTTATCGATATCAACAATAGCGAACATGCTTTTTATCTCATATAATTATTATTATTAAAAAATAGACAAAGAACAATAATAGTTTTCCATCTAACAGTCTCTCGGAAAGTAGAAATGATGACGTCATAAAATAATAAAGAAACGAAACCATTACCTCCCATAAATTCACACGTAATCCTCTTAACATAATGCTAAAGTAAATAGGATTTCGGGCGTGAACCAAATTAAATACACGCATAGTATTTATAATGGTTACAAACGAGCAGCCATTAGCAAACCAAATTATTTAAATAAAAATTTTAAAACGATTCTTAAAATACATCCATTTTAGGGCTTATTCCAATATTAAAAGTTCGATCAATAAATATTATGCCTCTATTTTATATATTGTTTTGATGTTATTTCACGTTAATTAGCACATGCAAATTTTATGTTATATGACTATAATATAATATGTTTAGATAAACATCTATTAATATATGTAAATTAGAACATAGGACAACGCGATGCTTTGATATGTGTTTATATTTTGTGCCATTTTGCAATAATTAATAGCTAACTAGCCCAAAAATTTTTGCTTTTTTTTCGAGCGGTTAGTAGTATTCGTCAATCTAAACTGCCCCTGTAAGACGTAAAATTACTTAAATTGTTATCAAAAAAGCCTTCACTTCCTTATTCCTTTTTTTAAATAATACAAATTGGTGACATTTGGCTGTAGAATAAATAATCAAAAGTGGCTCCAAATGGTTCGTGTAATATTACGCACGGTGCAGTTCGCCAGTACTGTTACTAGTACTTGGCTTTGACACGCTACCGCGTGTCTAGATCAAACGTGAATCTTAATCGTATAACACGCAGTCAAAATCAGAATCAGAATTCTGAATTTTTATTTGTATAATCAGTATCATAACCATTATATAGTATAAAACAAAGTCACTTACTGCCGTCTTTCCCTATGTATGGTTAGATCTTTAAAATTACGCAACGGATTTTGATGCGGTTTCTTCTAATGGAATAATCGTTAGTTTATACTAAATTTATCATCATATGCAACCTATTTTTGTCGAGAGACACAAGTCTATCAACTAATCCGTATTGTACCGTATGTATGTACCATATGTTTTTTACCACTGCTAATATAAATATTATATTAATTTACATAACTTTATTAAAAAGATATGCGTTCACATCTATTTTAACCAGCGACGTTTTATCCTTTCGTATTATTATAGAATTTAAAATAAATATTCTAAAACAGATTGTAGATAAGGAGTCGGTTCAGTAAAAAAATGTTTTTGTATATAAATATCAAAATGCTTTTATATTGAAATGTGAAGAAATGATTTAATTTATTAAAGCAATAACAATAAAGTATAACATGTAGATGTTTACAATTTAATTAAATATTTATAGTCGTTAAGTGCATTGTTCACAAATGGAAAACACATCATTCCATATTAAGCACTCATTATTATTAGTTTCAGATATTTTGTTTGTAAGTACAATCATCGAAAAAAGGCCTTGGATTTTTTTTTATTTGATTTTAATACAAGTTAAGTTGTGCAAGCTGAGAAACTAAACAGGTGCATCTTAATCAAAAAATCACTTGGTGGAGAAGTCCATCTCAGGTAAGGCAATACTTATTGTAGTTGAATTTCGGTTTGGAGGATTAACGCGCCAGTTAAACTCCAGACAGAAGGGACAAAATAAGTTGGTCTGTAAGGTTAGTGTGTGGGCAGCAGTGGCACTTACCATAAGTTAGTCAACCTAAATATGAAATTGGTTGCGCTTTCGAAGAATAAAAGAGAATATTATTTAGGTTCTCACTATTTTCCGGATCCGAATATGTGCAATTTACTGCACTAAAGCTTTAAAGCAATTAAAATATTTATAGAATTGGTACATATTTGACATGCTCCATGGTCGAGTGGTGTGTACACCGGTTTTCATGGGTACGCCACTCTGAGGTCCCGAGTTCGATTTCCGGCCGAATTGATTACCATTAGTTTTCTATTTTGTCTTGGCTCTGGGTGTTTGTGGTACCCTCGTTACTTCTGATTTGAAAGTTTTTGTAGTAGCCTAGGTTACTCTTTATTGCATCATATTTGATAATGAAAGTCCGGTCAAAATCAGTTCAGCCGTTCCATAGATAAACAGACAGATACATGTAGACTGTTGTCTGGCGTAATTTTTTTACTCTTGTAAATTATAATAGTTCTCGAAATACTTTTAAATTAATCACCATCAACAATACCATATAAAACTTGTCAATTTCCCTTACACCGTACTTACATACCGAAAAAATCTAAATAAAATATGTGTATTTCAGCATCATCGTTATTATTAAAAATTGGAAGACTCAAAGTCTTTAATAACTATTGTAGATATTAACAATCGTCAGAAGGTTTGTTGCCTAAGTATTATCAGTAAAAAAAATTGCAACAAATGACTGATGCAAACATTTTGTCCCGACATATTGATGATTATACGATGAGGATATCTAGTAAAATTCAAGATATACGAAATTCAGACATTTCTAATACAATTACAATTTGGAAACGAAATTGACGGATTACCCGTAACTGGTTACTCTTCCAATGCATGATATTCAAGGATATAATGAATGGATGATGTCCATAGTCAGCCATTACAATTTCATGAACGTTTGGCTCATTTTGTAATAAAAACATACTTTTATATCTTCTGCTTGTTAGGACCTAAGAAAAACTCAACTAGCTGTAGAGACTGGTCACCTAGTAAAAATTGGTCGGGAATATGGTGTTACATCTGTTAAGATTAACAGTAGACTATTGTATATACAGAAACTATTGCGAAGCCCATTTGACCTTGAAAATATTTAAAATTCGAAGCGAAAGTAATTATTAGCACAGTAATAGTAAACACAAATAAGGTTTCATTTCGTACCGTTTAAATTAAAACGTCCCACCATTATCATCGGTCTGACAAAGTCACTCCAATTTAGTTTTTGTCCACAATTTTTACTCTTTGTAAAGCAGCCAATGATTAAAAAGAGAAAATAATGTTACAAAGCAATAAGAGAAATATTTAAGTTGAAAGGAATGTTTCGAGCGAAGCTTTTTATGAATGAGAAAATATATTTTTAATCCTACAATTAATGGAATACAATGAGTCTTTGGTGTCTTTTACACTTAATTATAAATTACAGAATATGCCACAAATAGGTATTAATTCAACTATTCTGTTAAATTGATCAAATAATCCAATAAAAATTACAGAAATTCTAGAAGATGATACTGGTGATGATGACGATACTGGAGACAATATATGTTTAGGTATGTTAAGTAGGGTTGCAAATTGCAAGTAATTTGGATACAATTAAACTTCTCTAAAGACCGTTAATAATTTAATGAGACTAGATATTATGAAATATTTTTTTGAAAACGACTTAATTTTCATTCTGTTAAAGTTTCTTCAATTTAATTCAATTTAATTTTTAGATCCACCAAAACAGAATTTTTATCAGTAATACATTCACAGGACAAACAATTGACTGACTAATCATATAAATTGAACAATTTCATATTTTATTACGAAATATGAAAACCTCTAAATCCAATTTAATTCGTTCCCAAAAATTCAATAACACATTTGTCAACGATATTACTTGCGTGGGACGGAAAACAAATGTGAAGAATTTACTTAATTTATCGTTAACTGTATCTTAGTATATAAATTGGCAATTTCCTCGGTTCTCGCCATCATCCCGATAAGATTTATACTAGCCGAGATAGCTACGGAACCGGTTTTTTAAAAGAACTAATATGGCAGCCATTTATTACGCCCTGACATTATTATTAGATAAAAGAAAAGAAATGTAGGTGCTATTGAGATAAATTCGGCGTGACGTGGTCATTTGCAGGTTACAGAAAGACTGTTATAAATACGTTACTCGTGTGTACTTGTTTTGTCGCGAATTTATATAATTATTGTATTAACATTCGATCTAATAATTATTTTTTAGATAATGTTCATTTTTGGAGTCGAGATGGCCCAGTGGTTAGAACGCGTGCATCTTAACCGATGATTGCGGGTTCAAACCCAGGCAAGCACCGCTGTTTTATGTGCTTAATTTATAATTCATCTCAGTGCTCAGCGGTGAAGGAAAACATCGTGAGGACACCTGCATGTGACAAATTTCATAGAAATTCTGCCACATGTGTATTCCACCAACCCGCATTGGAACAGCGTGGTGGAATACGGTCCAAGCCTTCTCCTCAAAGGGAGAGGAGGCCTTTAGCCCAGCAGTGGGAATTTACAGGCTGTTGTTGTTCATTTTTGCACAGATGTAGCGATGCTTTCGGAAATACTATCTATCTTTTACTAACAATATTAACATCAAAGCAAAATAACTGATTTCAACTTTTAGGTTACGCAGAATTTGTAAACAGAGTATGTCTTCATATAACATAATGTAATAATTAAATAATAAAAATACGTAAGCATTTACAAAACAAGAATTCTTAGCCTCGAGCTTTGTTAAAATTCTCGAATAAAATTCAAGATATAACTTGAAACTAAAAATAGTTTGGTCGCGTTCCAGTAAACACTAGAGCGTTTTGTTTTGGTCCGTATTATTTCGCGGTAACATCTGTTTGGCAGCTGCTTGGCCCATTTCGATCTGTATTACATATGTAAAAACATGAGTCTGAAATTGTATGTGAACTTATCTCTTCATTTTAATTATGATTCCAATTTAGGTGACCTAATTATTTAGTTGTCGTGTCTTTAGACTGCTGGAGGTTTATAGAAACCTCCTGTCGACTCAATTGTACTCATATAGATGAGTACAATTGAGTCGACTTAATGTGAATATTTATTTGATATTTCGAAACATTATGTACGATTTATATAATACTTTCGAATTATTCTAAATAAGAGTGATACCTTTTTAGCTAATAATAATACTGATAACGTTCAAGTGCAAGATATAGTGCAAGAGATACCTACTATCATGATATCACTTTCTATATCATCTCTTCTGATGTCTGAGGAAAGAGCTAGGAATAAAGACATAAGCAGAATTAAATCAGGTATCAGAGATTAGATCTAACTTCTGATTTAATTCCGTTTTACATATTTAAGAGGCGTGATACATACAGTGTACATCATCTATATTTGGTACTTCTAGGGATTTTTGAGACCCAATAAGTTTTATTGGTTTCATTTGAACTTACGATCCCATGATCTGTAGTTTTTAAGCTACCACTAACTAAGATGGACAAAGATGGAAAGAGAATAAGTAATACTAAAAATAATAAAATAGACGTGTTGTCGGATACCCTGCTGGTACACAGTGGCAACGATATATGTATAAATACACGAATAACAGACATGATAAAGTAAGTTAACAATGTTTGAAAATAATTAATTATTGATTAAGAAATGCTATTAATATTTCATGTAAAAAAATTCGTTTAAAAAATGTATACTTAAATAAGAAAGGCGATAGAATCTTTGTCTCTTTTGCGGCAGAACCGCTGAACCGAATTTAATGAAATTTGTATGGAGGAAGCTAGAACCTTAAGACTTTTATATGTTTATCACCTTACGACAATAATAATAAATGAAACGGTAAAGAATAGAAAGAGAAAGAAGATCGCCTGAAACATGTATAATGCTTTTTCTCTATGCGACGACTTTTGCTGGTTCAGTCTTCTGTAAGCTACGTATAACATACATTCCAATAATAAAACGAGTAATGTCAGCATTTAACAGATTTTTGCACAAGTGTATCGTGAAAACGTCGGCATGCTTTATAGATGCTTCGTGGCTCTCAGCTACTTCGCTAACATTTAATCCTCTCTATATTTTTATTGTACACTAAAGTTGTTCGCAACGTTCAACAGTAAATACATAATGTTTCAGTGTGTCTTTCCGGCAGCTCTCTTTATCTGACAGTACTTTTTTTAATAATAAATTTGTCTTTTGTTACATGCATATGGGACAATAAATTAAAATTTGATGTGATAAATTTTTACAAGGTCTGTAAGAGTAAAGTAAGTAAGTATCCGCTTGTAAATTTCCCACTGCTGGGCTAAGGCCTCGTCTTCCACTAAGGAGAGGGTTTGGAACATATTTCACCACGCTGTTCCAATGCAGGTTGGTGGAATGCAAATGTGGAAGAATTTCGATGAAATTAGACTATTATTATATAAATTAAAAATTCTTCTTCATTTTTTTTGTACAACTTAAATACGAAAAGTGTCTCATCTAATAAAAGAGGAGTTGCTTTTTTCGTAATCCTAAAAGTCATTCTAGATCTTCTGGCAGAGTAACTCGGAAAAGATTTTAGTATATAATATGATTGTTATATAGCTGATGTTTACAATTTCATACGATTCTAAATTTAAACTATTAATCTGACATCTGTTAATTTACTGTTTTTTTTCTCTTATAAATGAAACAGAAAAAAATGTTACGTCATTTTTCTGGTCTTACATATCATATGCTAAGTACTAACGTGTCAAACCAATTTCTCACTCGCAACAGACCCGAGCAATAACTCAGTGTAGTCTTCAGTATAATAAAGCGTACTACAAGACATTAATTACAACTTATCGTAAGCTACAAAGCTATTCCAGGCGTTTTCCAACTAGCAACATACATTTCTGTTCAGTGTCGACGTGTAAATAAGGCAAATAGACACTGTGTGTGTTTTATTCGAAATTGTGTTGCATTTCAATATCAGGGTGACGTCATCTTTACATATTGGTACTCATTTCATTAGTTGGCCCAATGTTGGTCGGTAACTAAATCTTACTCCAAAACCAAAGCCAACTTATAAAAATGATTTTCTATTGTAGTTTTTATGAAGTTGTTATGATCCTATTTGAAATGCATTTTAAGGTAGACTAGATAAAAGATCTTACAGTACTTTAAAAGTACAAAACAATAAATTAATTTTAAAAGTAAATATAAATTAAAAAACCACAAACTTAGTTGCATTCGTTTATTTTCTCATGAAAATAAATAAACGTTCCAACAATAACACCGCTAATTCTCAATAGAGCTCAGTGTCGAATAAGATTGGAGTTGGAAACCGTGTCTCGAAATAGCCGGCTAATAAATAAGTCAACAGGATATTTGCATGGTTGGAAGCACAAAGAAGTCGATATCGGTAATTATGAATAGTTTTGTGTCACGACATTTCGATTTATCTCCGATTAAAGGCTCGATATAAACCCAGTTTTGCACAGTTCGTTTGCATTTATATTTTATTGGAATTCAAAGGTAACCAACAATTTTTTGATGCCTTATCTGTATTGATTATTGCAATAAATATAGTATTCTTACTCGACTCTGTGTTTCTATGTGTGGGTGGTGAAAATTACTTTAAGCATGTGTTTGTGTTTGTAGATAATATCTTAGTGGTATAAATATAAAAATTAAAGCAGATGGTAGGAAATTAAAAAAAGAAACCCCAACATTATTGTTATTGAAAATAAATGATTAGTCAAAGGTTTTTATAAGGTTTATTTTCAAAATTATTTGAACTTAGTCTAATAATGATATTTTTTATTACAGCGTGAAATCAAAATAGTTATATTAGTTAGTCTTTTGCATACTCATTTATGTATGTTATTTTAATAGGTTTCCAAAAAAATTTAAGAACATTTATCCGTGCGTGAAAAGATATAACAAATCTAATTGACAATTCACCTAGAGAATTGAGAACCTAGCTTGGCTAGGTGGGTCTAATTTTGAAACTAAAATTTATTCCAATAATATTGTATTAATTACTGAAAATAACGCATAATTGTCTCAATCTTGCAATGCAATATTACATCTAAATCTCTTTTTAATATTTTATAATATTGTTCGTTATCTAAAATCGTTACAATTTTACAATAGCTTATAAATCAAACGTTTACACTCAATTCGTGTCATCTGAGATATTCGCTGCATCATAAGCGCAGTTACGAACATATTACCTAGGACTGATCATACGCGCACGCCTCCATTACGAACGCAATTTCGCTTACAAAAGTGATTTATTCGCGTCAAGACCGAGATGCAACGCGAAATAAAGCGAATTAATATCAAAAATTACATAGTCAGTCACGTAAATAAAAGAAAGTGTGATTGCATTCGCGGTGGCGTGGATGATAATTGAAAAAATGTCTCTGGATTGTTTGCAGCGACTGAGACGGCCTGTAATGAGATAGGATTACCGGCCTCCGTTATTGCTTGCAACTGAGTCGCATAATTTCACCGAGGCGTCCTTTTTGCTTTTGCAATTCTTATACTTTGAATAGACGGCACGAGTTTTCTTAGAAGATTGTACTCATTACGCTCGATGAAATTGAATTCTGCTTACGATAAAAACATAATGTTTGTATTATATGAACATTTTTTACGATTGAAATGTAATACATTATTATGTTTATGAAAATATCAAAAACTTAACAAAAACGAAATATAGATTCCTAATAACCTTTATATAAAAAATTTTATTTTATATTATACGTACTCCTCATATACATACCAGTACGAATACTGATACCTTATTTCAACGCGATTAGCTAGAAGTGAATTAAAATCCACTTATTAAATTTGACAGACACATATCGACAGGACACATGGGATCATATAAAAGGTTGTAAATGAAAGTATATCAAAATCTAATAATAGCATAAATATTACTTAATAAAGGGAACTTGGAGGTTAGATACAAATATCCATTTCGACCATACATTTCCTCTTTACATATACAATTAGAGACAATGACATAATCAGCGGACGCATCTTGAATACAAGATGCCCTAGATACAGCAAGTGCAGTCAAAATGAGTGTTCATTGTATATTAAACATTTTCGTAACGTCAAAAATGACGGAACGTTATTTATAAATGATTAAATTAAATTAATAAGTGTGCTTGTTTCTCTGTTCGTTAGATTTCCACATCTTAACTAACTAACTCAACGAAATGTCACCATAAATTTTAGCATCAGTCAGGGTAGACACATGGCACTCCCCATCCCTCTAGCATGCGGGCTTTACTGCGGACAAAAATTTTAATATAGAACATTTTCAAATTCAAAGTTCAAATTCAATTTTTGTTTGTATTTAATTTAACCGAGCTGAGTGAATGGTTACAATACCACTGCTTTAAAATGTAGCTGAGGTGCGAGGTGCCGACGTGTATCATAACCGCTGTTCACAAATTGAAATCCATGATAGCAGGAAGTTTTCACTAATTAGTGTTCGAAAATGTTCTGAATCGAATATATCGGATGAATTTTTTCTACATCTGTATTACCCACAGAAAAATTGCGGCTAAATTAATTAAAAGCTTTCTCTGGCTTCTAATTAATTTTACTTTAAAATCGTTATCCGATTAGTTATGGAAACGAGCACCTAAAGTCACAATGATCAGGACGCCTTTTATTGCTATCTAACTGGTGGTCATTTGCAACAATTAACCGTTGTTGGCACTTTTAACGAAGCAATTATCTTTCCTTGTTACTTCGCTATGAAGAATATTGTATCTTGGATCTATCCAACCTTCATATATGTTTTTTTAACCTGCCCAGAAAAATTACGCTAAAGTTTTTTTTATGAAATAGTTAATCGGATGGCTCTAAGGGTCATCTCGTGGTATGTGACCATCACCCATTAAGTATTTCAGTTTGCTGGTAGAATGTATGATGTATTCTACCCAGATGGGCTTGCGCAAAGCCCTAACACTTCACGCTTAGTTAAATATTTTTAATTGAAATTTTTTCTTAATATGCAAAATTCATTTAAATCATAATATGGTTTAAACACGTAACGTGAATGATCGTGAGTCAAAACCCAAGCAATGAAATAAAACTTATAACCTGGAAAGGAAACATGCATTTATTAGGCGAAAATTTGCCGTATGTTTCTATGTACTAATTGTTTTATTAGTAAAAAATAATGTTAAATGGCATCCTTAGGCGAAATGAACAAGCAGTTCACCAACAATAAGATCCTAACTATCTCCAAAAGAAGGAAGGACTGAGCCCAGGAGTGAGATAATTACATGCTATTAATTTAAATTATTTAAAATTTCCACGATATTTTTAGGCATTGCAACATTAATGTCAATTAATCTTCTTAGTTTTATAATTAACAATTGAAAGAAGAGAATTACGTAAGCTTTGTACTTCTATTAATACAAAACTACCACATGATTCTTTTAACTAACGAACCAATGATATTATTACGAATATTCGCAAGACTAATTGAGTTAAGTACTTAATCTAATTCTCGGTTCATACTTAGTAATCTATGTCGCTGGCATTGTCATCTCTATTTATAGACGGGAAATTTGCGAAAGTGGTACCACTTGTGCTCTCAGCGTGATATTTATTTGATGATATTGATCGTTAACCTATTTCTGAAGTATGGGAGACTTATAAAGGACATTGAAATAAAATATAATTTAGACAACATTATAATAATTTAAGACAACATTTATAAAGGACATTTTTTTTCTACAATTAAAATAATAATGTAAGTTCCGTTAAAGAACGCTTTGTATTCTCATAAATAAAAAAAAAAAATTTGGTGTGTAAATTGTCATGTTGCACATTATTTATTTTTTTATTTTGTTATATATTGTTAGACGGGTAAATGGACCACCGATTGGTAAGTGGAACTCCTAGAAATTGATGATATCAAAAATAATAACCATTCTTTACATCACCAATGCGCCACTAACCTTGAGAGTAAAGCTGTTATATACATTGTACGAGTAGTTACACTGGCTCACTCACCCAAACCGGAACATAACAACGCTAAGTATAATGTTGTCTTAAATTTTCGCGATTATTACACATTTAAATAAAACTAATTATAACGGATGAATCGCGTATATTAATTATTTTTAAACATCCCGACGTTTCGAGCACTTTGCAGTGTAGCACCCGTGACCACGAACACTGCAAAGTGCTCGAAACGTCGGGATGTTTAAAAATAATTAATATACGCGATTCATCCGTTATAATTAGTTTTATTTAAACGCTAAGTATTTCTGTTTAGCAGTAAAGTATCTGACGATGAGTGGGTGGTACTTTCCACGTACGAGTTTGCATAAAGTGTACACTTTAATTAATAATAAACAACAGACCATAATTAATAATAAACCATTTTTAAATTTCTAAAACGAAATGTTTATCTTCGGTACCAATGGACAAAGTAACTTTGTAAAATAATATTATTATTTATTAAAACAAATGTTTATAAATATTTTATAGTGAATTTTAAAATTTGTCGTGTGAAGCTTCTTCATAAATCATTTTTCATTTTCATTAGTCGTACATTTTTTAATAGTAATAAATTGTGTTATGCTAATTTTAATACCCGTGAAATTTATTTTAGAATAGCTTGTTTATAATTTCATTCACTAAAAATAAGCGCTAATAAATCGTTATTATGTAACCTGTTATTGTTATTAGACACTAGATAGTAAAACGAAAAATATATAGACTACGAGATTTTATACATCTTCAAGAATAAATAGGCTCCTATAAGATGATGATCTTGGCAACGTTCTAATACCTTAATGTATAATATTTATAATTAACATCTATCAATAAAACACTAGATATTTTTATTTTATGTAATTTAAATATTGTACTTAACTAGCTACCCGTCCCGGCTTCGCACGGGTGGACGTTTTATTTTTACATTTTAACCTTTTATATATATATTTCTATTTCGTTTTTTTGACATGTTTAACAATTTACGTTATACATCCACACTTGTATTCTCATAACCTTAATAAATTACTTTTACTTTACTCTTTTTTTACCTAAACCTTCTATATGAATCCCACTGTCTATTAGTGAAACCCGCATGAAAATCCGCTCTGTAGTTTTAGAGTTTATGGCGAACATACAGACAGACGCGACTTTCTTTTATTATATGTATATCAATGTGTACTGACAATAATCACTCCAGTATAGTTCAAATAGTTGCAAATAAAATACGATACATAGTATAGATTCATAAAGAGAATTGAAAGCTAACCTTATTATAATATCGTTCTGCAAATTGGACTGTTATTAAGCCAACATTAACCCAATCCGGAGGGCTATTATTTACTCGCGTAAGATGGATTGCGTTTAGCAAAGAAAACAATTTAATGGAATATTCCGGTGGTCGACAAGTCACTTAAGCGTTACCCGAGAACCAACTTGATGGCTTGTTGGCCGATGTTTGCCTTGTAACCGAATACTGGACAGAAGCATCGTAATGTTCTCTCTCGGCTATTTACTCTTTCGAAATGCAATTTTGCATGTTAAATTTATGTGATTTTTAGCATCGAGTATTAGTTTCATTTTAAAAGCCCAGAACGTATATCTTTAGCTCATGTTTCAGTTATTTATTTAGTTATATTGCTTTCGTGTTTGTCTCTTGTTTTCATAGATATATTGCAAATAAGGAAAAAGAACTATTTAAGTCGTATTTATAGCCGTAGTAGCTATGCATTACTGATATATTAAAAAATACTTACAAGAGTTATGTTGTTCTTTGTATAGAAAATGATTTGATATATATAGTAATTGGCGATGTCGTAAAATATCAGCCTATCATTTATTTTAAATCTCTAAAATAAATAAATAAAGAAGATACAGTTTAATAACTTTTTCCTTACTATTTGTCAACCGACACAGTTTTCGTTGGTTTACATTACATTTAAAAAAAAACGGAAATAAAGCTAAAATGGAAATCATTAAAATTTATATACAATGTTCTGGTTTTATTTTTATTAATGACTTTGCTTAAAAAATAAAAAGTTACAATGTATGTGTATTTCTTGCTTCAGTACAAGTTTGATAGTAGCTGAAAGTCAATTTATTTATTTATTTAAATAGATGCCCCATTTAAATTAGAATATTAATTCTGATTTCACTACGTGTGGATAAAGAAAAAGTAGAATTATTATTACTAGAATTGGATCAAATGCGCTCTACATAAAACTATATACCCTATAAAAGCATTTATCTCTCGTTTTAATCGGCTACCGCGCTCAACATAACACACTTATTTCATCGACCGTTATATAAATTACAAAAGCAATTCGAAACTAATGAGCTAAGATTCTTTATAACTATTCATAATTATACTTTACTGCTATTTTAATGTTTAACCGAGGGCTATTCGAATCGTTTCAATTGAATAACTTTCTTATGTTTCTTAATCAAATTTGAATAGTTTTATTCAATAAATTGCCACGCGCCTAGCCGCATTAGAGATAAGAGCCACACATAAATTTCGTATATTTGATTTCAACCTAATCTCCATACTAACTTATCTATGGAGGCATAAATTATTTAGCTAAAATAAGCTCTCCCAAGCGAGCTGTGGACGAATAATTTTATGCTTATTCGGATTATATTCTTTTATTCGAACCCCAAAACGGGTCGTGGGTTCTGTCGTTATTGAATTATCATTTTCATTGTGATGTATAGCGAGATAGTGTTATCCGGGGTGAGGACAATTGACGTGAAATTGTAAGGGTCTGCGCGATTAGATATGAATTATTGCTGTGACATTAAGATTTTATATCAACGATTTTGTATACATTGATTGATAATCAATTCATTATATAAATATATGTGATTTTTTTGTTTTTCGAGCAGCAATGTAAGACCGAGTCGAGGTTTTTTGCTGGTGAATGCAAGAGTGACATGTGATACTTTTTAACCTTATAAGCGGAAATAAGTTCGGGAGCGAAACGGATAAAAACTGGTTTTGAATATTTTTAAATTGATTGGTAGTAACAGATATCTATCTATACTTTCATCTCGATAACATAACGACCAATAAATCACGTATGTAAGTAGATTAAATTCTAATTCTAATAATTAATGAACTGGGTACATACCTACATAATATTAAGTTTGTTTTTTTTAATGTATAAACATATATTTATAAGAAACATATTGTAACGTGTAAAGTAACAAAAGATTGATTGAACGCTAATTTTAATGGTATAAAAATAAACAAATGTAGAGTATTATCTGGTATAAAGTTCGAACACTTAAGAAACAGTCATCAACTGAAAAGTAATTTGTCTCGAAATAGCGCGACGCGGTAGGCGCCCAGCTGCAAACCTTCAGAAGGGACGCCAACATACAATTAAAATATCTGGCTAATGGACCAAAGGGAATTCCAACCACGTTGATGAACATATCGGCGTCTTGTTCTTTATTCGTTCGCGACTCTAACAAGAATTTCCGATTTTGTATGAAAAAAAAATCCATTAATTTAAAATTAAGTACCCACCCTTGACGTTTTCATGCCTATTTCACGCTGCTTTATAATAATTTCCGTTGCAATGCAAGCCAATTATATTATTGTTCCCAATTTCAAAAAGTAATGCGAAAAATAAATGATCATGGAGAGGTTTTGATGAATGAAACCAGATATTAATTGGTACGAAACTTTTCGGGCTCGCTGTAGAAATGTTTCCGCTCGATAGTTTTAAGCTGGACAAATCAAAATGGACTCTGAAATTAAAGAAATAAAGTTTAAAATCTTTTGTGTTTCGTATATAAACCAATAAATAAAAGTGCACTTTTTAAAGGTATTTACTTTGAAAATATTTTTATTTATCGGCGAATAAAATTGAATTCATTAATAATTGCTTCAGGTTCTAGAACCGTTGCAATTTATACTTTAAGTGCTTTTATCCGTTTGAAATACAACGTACAATCGCCTTTGACCTATCATAATATTGCTTTCATTTTTTAAACAAATTACCATAAATGTTTCTTGTTTGTGTATCAAACTTTTATTTGGGTATTCAGGAACACGATTTGAGCGTAAAGGAATTACGACCCGAGGATAAGGGCAAAAATTAACATAGGATGAGGCTGCTTATAGACCTCTATTTGCAATAAGAGGTCGCAAACATAAAGGCCAGCCCAGATAAACATTATTATATTATATATTTATATTTTATTAAAAGATTTAAGATTTTATTTTAGGTTTCCAACTTCGCAAAGTCAATAAATCCTTGGGTAAGGTGTTTGTTTCTATAATAAAATTCCACAGACATTTTTAACTTTGCCGTTTCATAAATTTAAATCATTTGTAAAAAATACATTGATAAAGAAGGCATATTACTCAGTACAAGATTATGCACAGGATAAAATAGCTATAATTTATAATTGTATTTAACTAACATGACTGTATTTTTAAATGTTAAAAAAAATAAACTACCGAGTTTCTTCCCGGTTCTTCTTGGTAGAACCTACTTTCTGAACCGGTGGTAGCTTCACTTAAAATAGTTGTTAAATGACGTCAAAAGTTATTGTAAAAGCCTACTTGAACAAAGTATATTTTGATTTTTTTTATATAACTCTATTATGTCCTTCCTTTTTATGTATGAGAGATTTCATTATCTCCAATGCGATTCGACTTACGAACACCCTTTAATTATTAAAACCTTCCATAATTATGATTGTTTATAAATATACAAGCTCATCTATTATACCAAGCAGTAATGTTTAGTTGAAGTTCCTACTACTTAACAAAGGCACTCTTTTGTGAGAGAATTTTGCAGCTCATTGCACCTTGCTTTTCTATTACTAGTTGGTAAATACGGAACAATCAGCAGGGCTTCTCAAAATTTTCTGTTTCTGTCGATAACCTGAAAAATAATTATTATAAACACCAATATCACCTGTGAAACTCAAGAATTCGGTCATATAATTGGTCATAATTTTTACCAAAACAATTTTTCGTGACCATTTTCGCATTATTTTATTTTTATTTATTGCGTTCTATTTTCGAAGGGAACGTTATAAAAAGTTGTTTTGTCCTGTAACTTCATTCAAACGCATGTGTTTATTTTAGAGGAAACGTCCACAGCGCCACAACAGGAATATGCAAATATCCGGACGAAACGAAATGATGTCCAAACAAGATTACGTTCACAAACGATCGATGGTTCACGAACCTGAACTTTTATTGTCTATTGACGGCTGTTTGATGTATAGGCGTGTATTTTTGTTCGTATTAAAATGATGTACTTGAAAGAACTACTAACGTTGCACCAATTCGTCTAAGCAATCGAGTATACCCCACACTTTAAATGTCACTTGATGTCTTGTATTAACCATGTTGTACTTTTCGAGTTGCATGATCTATTTTGATGTATAGATTGTTAGATGTCAAAGAATGATGATGAAGATATCAAGTTTTGTTTACAAAATATGTAACCGTACCGTTTGTACATGTGGGCGTGATAAATTATTCAAAAATACATGGAATCGTACTCAACGATCCTCGAAATATGAACGTTATAATAACTTTTAAATGGTTTGGCAACAATTCTAATAAACGTACGTTTGATTATTTTCTGTTTATAGATTAAAATAATACATATAATTTTGATACTTGTATTTTTTCGAATGTTTTGATACTTTATCAATCAGTCAATGATGATTGACTTTAATCACCTTGATCAAAAGACATTAGAACTACAAAGTGATTAAACAATTCATATCCAATAATAGAATCTATGATACTATTTCGGACTGTAACCAGCTTACTCACAATTGTATTTGGAAAACGGCAACACAAAGTATTGATGCTTCACGGTAGAATAATTGATGAATGAGTAAGTGAGTTGTGAGATGTGGATCATCACATCACAAAGACAACAACAACAGTCTCGATACAAAGCCGTGCCGCCGATAGACTTATGAATGAGTCATATTTCCTTTTTTAATATTTATGTATGCGTGACCTGTATTGTTTTATGCATATGATAATCGATGTGTGCGTGCTAGTGAAGCCGTATACCTAAGAGTTAATATTAAAAAAAAAAACAGTTTGAAGTTGTGTATTAAAATACTGTTATAAAAAATCTCATAAACAGAGGAAAGTTTGTGTATGTGTTACCAGATTAAATATTTGATTAGAAGATATATGAAAATATTACAAAATCCACCGCTATAAAAACAGCTTATGTGATCGATTTTACACAAGGATTAATTAGGAAAAAACAGATAAATATGCTGTTGAAGAAAAAAAATTCTGAATTTTAATAACCATAGGCGTCCTTAGCCTCGGGAACTACTACTGTCGCCTGACATATGTCCTATTGCAGGCATCGATAATGGCGACGATTAGATCGACGGCAACCGAACAAGCCCCCCGGTGTTGCAGATGTCATCACTCTCCATCTTCTGCTCGTTTGCCCCCGTATAACATAAAAAACAAAACTCACCATCGGACCACTGAACACGACAACAATATCGGAATGATACATCACTATTCCTCACACAACAAGCTCTTAAGAGGGAAACCTCGAGGCCCACACTAAGGTACTAAGTGCGAGGCACCGGAGAGTCACACTTTGAATCTGTTACTTTGAATTTTCCAATAGAAAAACCCGATAACTTTATATCGATCATTTGGGCTATTTATATATACTTTATGCACACTAGACCAACAGGCATTCCTAAATAATGTATAATACAATAGAATGCGTGTTAATAATGACAATTTTAATGATAACGTGATAAGCCAATTCTTAGCTGATATTGTTTGCATTGTACGCTCAATCTAGGTAAATAAATAATCAAAGGTATGGTCTGTGAAACTGGAACAACAGTTTTTATTTATTTGTTTATCCGAGATAACCGTTGAATAAATAATGTTTAATTTTCTTTGTGTTGATTTAAAATAAGAACGCTTATGTAACAAAAGTGAATGAAATATATTGGAATTTCGTTTAAAAATACGTTTACGAGGCAGTGATTTATCAAGTTGTCCCTTAGTAGGTGCCATAAATTAAACACCTTTATTGTTTCCTGAATGCTTAGATTAAAATTAATTTTAATTTAATATTGCCTTTTTAATACGCGTTATATCGTTATATCACGCAAGCTATTAGAACCAGAAATAATTTATTACAAGCCTAGAATAGTCGAGGGTTATTTAAAGTAATCGCTGTACAAAAATAATGTTTGTTTGCTGAATAAAATATGCAGTTTGCAAATATGCTAATATGCAATTATTATTTATTTAATTCATAATTTTATTTTAAAATTATATCCGTCTAATGAGCCACCAATTGGTAAGAAGTTACCCCTGCCTAAATAAGTATTTGACTTAGACATTAGAACTAAGATTCCTTGTAAACTGGAGCACAATAAAATGAGTTAAAAAGTTTATAATATAAAACGAGTATAATAAGTATACAAAAGATAATCAAATCAATACTAGCACAGCTGACGATTTCACTCCCATAACAGCGAAAGTGAAATCGAATAACTCAGTTCATTCTGTATTCTGAGACATTTTCATAATAAATAACGTGACATACAGTATATTTTGGTTTTTTATATTGGTTATAATAGTCGCCCGCGGTTTTTCTCGTTTTAGGGTACTGGTTGTCACGTGTTTGTCAAAAAAATAGCCAATATCCTTTCTTGGATTTCAAATTAGCAAATTTTATCGCCCGTTTGGTCATGATAGAGCGACATACAGATTTCATATTTCACATTTTTTCATATTTATGATATTATTATGTATTATGAGTTTATTTTTTAATGATATATAAAACAGATTATTTATTGTATGACTATTGTTCACGATGCTCAGAGAACCACTTAATAAAAATTATACTCGAACTATGAGCAAAACTACATGAACTTGCTATTAAAATCAGATCCTGCTCGATCAGCCTAGTGCTTAGCTAATGAGAAACCACAGGAAAAATATAGTGAATGGAAGTAGTAGGGGTTGAGAGTATACAAAACGGTGTAATCGTGCGTGCATTATAACATCACTTAGACAATTAGTAGGGGCCAGCCGTCTGGACCGCAGACTAAAATACTTATATATTAATGCGAAACTATTTAAGACAGTTAGTCAGTACAGTATTATGTATATAATATTTTTACCTTAATATTATAAACTCACAGTCACAGTGCTTCATTAATTAATATCTGGATTATTAAATTCGTCGAAACGATTATTAGTGTTCGATTAAATTTTAATAACTTGACTGAGTCAGATTTTAGATTATTGTTCTAAACTAGAATCTGATAAACAGCTTCATTATTGGGTTCTTTTTTAAATAATTTGTTGGTGGGGCTTCAATTCTTTAAACATGCATTTTAAATTTGAATTTATTGAAGACCAGGTACAGCTTATAATTTAAAAAGCAACTTAAAAATATGCACAATATTTATAATATATCGTCGATTGCACGTGCTCCAAAATTAAATTTAGATTTAAATAAACTTTGTACGATCTGTTCAAAAACGTATGCAGTATTCATTTATTTGTTCAATGATAATATTTTCGAATAACTATATTTAAACTAAGTCGGGATGAACACGTATGTATATATAACAGGTCCAAATTTTGGACTTTGTACTAGCCCGTCTTTGTTGGGTTACCCTATTCTACTGCCAAACACCCATAATTAGTGTTGTTGTACAAGGGACTCTCACAATAACGTTCTCAAGATAGATGGTATGTTGATGATTTAAAGGATGGTAAATATTTCTTAAAGGGTCAATGTTTACGGACGGCGGTGAGCACATAACATCATGATCATCAGGTCTATATGATAAGCTGGCTACCAAAATAAATGCTCCAAATCATCTTGATAAGTCCTTTGTCTGGTACTTTACTTATCTTATACCCGCGTAAAGTCGAACCGGGTAGATAGTTATTAATTTAATAAAAAAGATTTATGAAGGTACAGCGAAGAGAAAATGTTTATGAAGGTTATAAATATAGGCGTCATGACGACGCGGACAAACAAACATTCGCTTCACGGGTTTCATCGCAAATGTATCCGTAATCCCGAATCTCTTAATTTACGCCCCAAAGGGATTTGCTAAAGCCAAACATTGTTCGCTAATTATAACAGGACACATATGCTGAATCCCACGAGGATCACGCCAACTTAACGAGTGAAGCTTTGTTGGGTTGCGGATGTCGTGGATTTAGTTTTTAATTCGTGTTTCGAATTTTGAATTTTCCAGAAGTTCTGAACGAACTGTTCGAAAAATTTTCCGACAAAAATTCTAGAACTTTAAAAAACATGTGTTCCATTTTACGGAGCAGTTTCGAAAATATTAAATTTTACTGACATTTAATTAACCTCGCAACGAGTTTTATTTTACGAGCCGTATTTATTAAATAATGCAACAGATTTTTATATAACAATCGCTAACATATTTGGTATGCATACTTTTATATAAATACAGTTGCAACGAAATCCTCACCCGGCTGTTACATTAACACGTCCATGATCACCCCTTTGTCTCGTCAAAACCAACCGCACCAATCTATAAACCATTCAGATATCCCACAAAAATCACCCTTATTACAATGTCATAAGATAAGTTGCAGTTGTCGGTAATGTATATGTTTTATTCAGAGTGCATACAAAAATGGCTCTTATTAACGTTCAAACTGTCTAAAGAGAGTTTTGATGGGCTAACTAATCTGTCAGCTGATCCTCTGGAAATCGTTTAAAAGCTGTGTCCCTTTGTTATTGTTTATTTAGGATTCTGTGGAAGCTTTTTGAGGCGTGTATTAATGCGATTGTCTGTTAGCCAAGTGCTAGTTGGGTGATATATATCAATCAGTATTGTTAAATTTATGAGGGACAATTTAGTCTTTCCACAGATTATGAGTTTAATAACTGAATTTGAAATTGTAGTTGGATTTATTTCTGTTATATTTTAGGATACAGTTATTTTGCTATTATTGTAAATTATGAGAGAATCGAAAAGCGACAATAGTTAATATATAAAAAATAGACCCTCGAAATCAAACGTCGACCATCGATATAGCTAATTAAAAGTAAAGTAGAAAAGTAAACGTAAACTAATATAGACAGAAGTTCATAATTTAAGTAGTACCAAAGTATGAATTTCCATCTATTACGATGTCTACTTACCCATTTACATCAGTTCTTTTGACGCTCTTTTCAATATAATAGTAAGAATACATTCTATTAAAATATTATCAACATCATAATATGTCAATAAACTTGGTCGCTACAAATTATTGCTTTCTCTCAGTGTGTCAATGGATGGAGCAAAAGTATGTAGATGAGGGTGAGTTCCTTATTGAAAGTGTCCACTTTAAATGAGGTTTGTTTGCGCTCGAAAGATCACGGGACATAAGGGTCCAATTATACCCCTATTCGTGCAAGCGCGTATGAATATAATACATATAATAAAGTTTCTTGATAAGGATGTTAGATATTACAAAATATGACATTACTTAGCAAATGATGACTGTGGTTTAAAGCCCAGGCTATGACCACAGAATTTTGACTTTCTTACAGGCTGTTACTTGACCTAACTTTACAAGACATCAATTACGTTAACATTCTAAATTTTATATTATTAAGTTAAGATATGAGTTAAGCTTCTTCAAGAATAAAGGAAAAGAGGAACCATAAAATATATATCACAATTTGTTTTTTTTTTTTCTAACAAAATTCTTTAAAACAAACGTATAATATTCATAAACCTACAACTGTTATTAATGTTGTAATTTCCAGTAGCCATTATAGGTAAATCCCATTTCATTACGGAGCTTATGAAGAATTTGCTGCGGAGTCGTAAATTCTGATTTTAATTTTATCTGATAGACTTTAGGCACTAACTTTTCATTACGTGATACGAACATTTTAGGTGTTTTAGTCGGAGAAATATTTGATTATTATTTAATGTAGTGATTTAGAGCGTAATAAAATTTGAATAAATTAATAGCAAAAATGTAATAATATAAACAATTTTAAGTTTAATTTTCAATGCTGTTGAATATCGTCGTTAAGTCTAAAACGTGTCCCACGTGACCAGGTTCAATTAGTGAACGACCGCGGTGCAAAAACGTCTGTAAACAAAATTGATCGCTCTAACCATAAGACCGAGATGTGATTACACGAATAATCTGTTTGTGTTTCTGTACATATGGTAGAATCTCTACCTTAATGAACATACATTATACATACATACTTATAAACATACTTACGTACAAATAAAGTCTCTCTTACTTTTAATCTATAATGTTCAGACGGAGTAAGAAAAGGTTCGTCACCTTAAAATCTATTTTCGTGTACTCAGTATGACCGATAATCTGCTTTACTGATCAAGAATGACATATTGCGTTGCAATGATTTAATGTTTAGATTCAAAAAGTTACTAAGAGTTTAAGACTTGATAAAGGAAATAATTTGAAAACTGTCGAAGGTTTTCTCACTCTGACTGTACACTATGGGTGATGATTTGTGTTGGTTTTATAAAACAAAATTTTCACGTAAATTACAAATGGTTTTAACCGTTCTGCAGACGCCATTGTTTCGTGTCACTACCGCGTAGGGTGGCCGTTTAATAATAATTATGACAAAAACGTGAACGGTGGCTGACCGCATGGCTGATGTTTCCAGCTCGAGAGTCATTTGGTCATTCAAGTTATCAGGATAACTTGAGTGACTTGAATGATAATAATAATAATTATTTTATTATAAACATAATATCGACCCGGTCCGGATTCACACGGGTGCAATGCTGATACGTACCTCGGGCTTTTTTTCCTTTCTATATCATTTTGACACTTCTAAAATTTTCAGCGTTTCTCAAATTACTCTATATATTAGACTGCATCAAAATCCGTTGCGTTTTTATATTGTGTAAAGATTTAAATTCCTATTGTTACAAATTAATTTATCAAATTTAGCTCATTGACAATCAATACTAATATCAACTTAGAAAAGTAAATATTCAAACCGGCGAAAGAAACTCAACGTGTATTTTTTTATAAATGATATATTTTTTCGGAAGATCGCCGTGTTGATCAAATTAATTTAGGGACAAAAGCTATCACGTTAATCAGATAACGGTACTAATAGGCAATAAAATACACTGCAAGAATAAATCGCGACACCGAATCCAGATAAAGGTTGCTGAATCAATTCGGCCCAGTACGTGTTATCTTAGACCGGACCAATCACGAGTCGGACCGTAATACGGACAAAAGCACAATTAAGCACAGAACGACCGTTAACAAAGGCGGGAGCACACAATTTGTTGCAGCCACCTTTATCTCGCCTACTATTGACCCTTTACCCTATTTAACTACATCTAACCCTACAAAACGTCTCTATAGTAAAATCGACCCCTTACGAAACAATTTGAGACCGCTATATATATTTAAAATATTTATGAGTAAAATTTACTCTGTGACCGAAAATCAACTAATTATTATTACTTGATGTGAACAAAACATGTGGTCGCATTATCCACGCTTCAGTGACATTTCGAGAGTGATTTGCGATTCAGTATTATATAGGGCCCTCGTGGATGTGATAGAGATACTAATGATTATACTTTTAAGTGCACGTGCATCTGAATAAATTGAATAATCTCTGTATAGGTGGAGCATAATGAACGCAGTACGAATAGGGTACTGCGATTATATTGTAATTTGCGAAAATGATAGTGTTTTTTTCTATGAATAATAATTATTATCTGTGTATTTGTGTAATTATTATTTCTTAATGAAATCACATTCGTATCAAATGATTTATTGTTAATATGACAATTGAAAACTGTTTGGACACTTGAATTACATAATTATTTCGTCATGATTATTAAGTCAGAGGATTCAGATGAAGTGACAGTGGGCCGGTAACATCGGTAGAAGAACTGATAGTCGTAGGAGCAAGAAGGTTCAAGAGCGGAGACCACGAATCGGCAAGCGTAGTGTAGGACACCCTGTGGCACGGTGGTGCGACGATGTACGAAGATAGAATGTGGATAGTGGCACGCCTTGAGGGAAACGTCTACGTCAAGCAGTGGAAAAATACAGACTGATCATGATGCTGATGATGATGAAAATTTTAATGTTAAACTTGATTGTAGCTTAAAGGTAATACGAAATTTACGCCTTCTAAATATCATCAATTTACAAGAATACTTTATGACTATTTTCATTATCTGTGAACAAAATTCAACTACAAAAATTGACATGTACACATTTTAATTTACGTTAGAAAAATACGGACACCCAAAAATGACATGACGTTTCACTCCGCACCTTTGCATTCGTTCCATCGTCGCTCATTCCACGTCAACGCATACACTAATTAGTTGACACCCAACACCGACATGTTTTTAGCTCCCATAGTAAACTTGGAATGAGAATTAGCCAGGTGTAAAATTATCTTGTTAAAATATTTCAAAATTATTGAAAATAACTTTGAAAAATACATTATTGAGGCGAGACGGTCCACTGAATATTCACGTGCTTAATTTGTGTTTATAGTTCATCTTGTTCTCGGCGGTGAAGGAAAACATCATGAGGAAACCTGCATTTGTCTAATTTCATAAAAATTCAGGAGGAGGTCTTAGCCCAACAGTGAGAAATTTACAGGCTGTTGTTGTTGAAAATATATTTGAAACTTTTAAATTTTATACGATTGCCAGATTTAATTCGTATTTGATCTTGTCCAATAATATAAACGCTAAACACTATAATAAACAAAACTTAACCCTCACATACTACGGGAGTTGTTTCGAAACGAAAATAATAAATATTGTGCAACATGTAAGCCTTTTTATTAGATATTTTAATTTTAGAATTATCTGCACTAAAATTATTTTTAAAAGGAAATTTTAATAGAGTGCTAAATTAAGAAGTGGTTAACGAATATTATTATACTTTTATACGTTCCAAAACAGTGAAGTGAAACTCGACCGCAAACTGTCGACGACAAAGCTTCACTCGTTATAGTGTCACCATCGCAAACTTCGCCCTTTTGTCGGCGCTGCTTGGAGCTCCACCGAATGTACTAATTAGTGTCCGGACTCAAAACTTATTTGCAGAGTGCAATAGAAAGTTCCTCGGTCGGTCTGGTTGACCCCACGCTAGTAGCAGCAGTATTAAATTGTTCCCTTACCTCGATCGTGTCTCGAGATTGGACTTTTTCTTACAGTATATTTATCTCGAAAAAAATGTCTCACAATTTCTTTACTTTAAAAGCCTAAATGTGTATGTGTGTCTACTATTAAAGTAAAAATAAAAAATATTTTTTGCTATTATTTATAATAATATAATTTATAATTCTGGATTCTCGTTCTTAAAAATATTATTTTATTTGATATTTAAAAGTCATATGGTATTTTTTTCTACAAACGAATCTTTAAATCGGCATCGTAGTTTTTAGCATAATAAGAAATCTTTAATATTTCTTAAACTTCAAATAAACTTTGGTGCTAGTTGTACTTTTCATTAGCCAATTTCTCTGTCTAAAAAAACTTACACACAATTGATACTGCTGGCGCAGTTATGTCATTTGATGTGTCTACAATGACATCAAATTGTTCATTTACTATTGGAATAGTGATCGCTAGCCTTTGTTAAGTGTTAAACAGTATGATTATTCGAAATTCGGGTCAACGTTTTCAATGTACTTCCTAATTAATGGTTGTCGCTTGCAACATACATTGTTGTTGTCGATGTGTGAATTAGTAGCAAACGAGATACTTAAATTGTAACAATAAATTAAAAATTTATTCAGTTCTTAATTAAGTAATAATCTTATGATCATATAAATTAAAATATCCTTATATTAAAAAAAAACAGCTAGCTTATTTTCTTGTGTAAGTATGTAGTATAAGACAAGATTATCCAGTTCAAACCCAGACAAGCGCTATTGAATTTCCATGTTTAATTTGTGTTTATATATCAACTCGCGCTTTTTTTGAAGAAAAACATCGTAAGAAAATATCTGTTCAATTTCAATAAAATTCTGCTACATGTATATCCACTAGCATTATTAATTAGCTCAGCAGTGATACTTTTACTGATTGTTGTAGTAAATTACATAGATATTTATTGCGAAACCATTGATACTGGTCGCAAAACAAACTTATAATCTATCAAACACATTATACAGAAATTAAGTCCAACATCTTTAATATAAAATATTTCTTCTACTTTAATTAGGATTACTATTATTAGTAATAGTATTAGTTCTACCCGAACCACGATGGATATTTTCTGCTTCGCATAATAACCCTGTGGAACCAGCTTTGGATGATGGATAAAAGTGTAAAAGTAAGTGTAATTGATGTTATTCTTATTTTCAACCGACTTCCAAAAGGAGGAGGTTATCAATTCGTCTGTATTTTTTTATGTTTGTTACCTCATAACTTTTCACTGGGTGGACCGATTTTGATAATTTTTTTGTGTTTGAAAGGTGGTGCTTCCCGTGGGGTCCCATTTTTTTTTATTTTTTTCCGATGATGGTATCCATATGAAAACGACATAAGTCTTAAATTTGCATTATGTATATGCGCGACAAATAGGTGAATAACTGAAAATCACGTTAATGAATTTTGATAATTCTTTTTTTATTATAAAATATATACTTCAAGGGTAATTTGGTGAAAGTTTGGCAAGGTTCTGAGCACAGGATCCATGACAAAGTAACGGAACGGAAGGGAACGGAACAATTCTGAGGAGCACGTTAGCGATACTCAGTCGAATCTTTTATTTATAGGTTATTTGGATATTTGAGTCAACTTCCGTAATGTGGTTATGTTTATGTAATTATCATAGTCGAATATTTTAATCAACTAGCTACCCACCCCGGCTTCGCACGGGTGCAATACTGATACCAAAAAATACTACAGAATTTGTTTATTTACGACATCACATCGCAAACTTCTAAAATTATCAGTGTTTCTTTACTATATTGTTCATGTATTATATACACAAACCTTCCCCTTGAATCACACTATCTTTTGAAAAAAACCGCATCAAAATCCGTTGCGTAGATTTAAAGATATAAGGACAGAGAAAGCGTCTTTGTTTTATACTATGTAGTGATGGAACACCTATACGGCTCGCAGTTAGGGTGCGATATGGGGTAGAATTTCTTACTATCTTTAATCAAATTTTGTGTATGTGATGTGATGTCATATGATGTACGAAATATAGTTGGTCTTTTTCAAAGTTTTTTTGCTTAGTTCGATTACAGCTCTTTCGAGCGATCCTTGTAGTTTACGCCGCGTGACGTATTAAATCCGCATTTTCGAAAGTCTATTTTTGCTTTATTCGCAAGTTTCCTTTGAAATTGTCCTCGAAGTAGTTACTGACTCATTTAAACGGAACGCTTAATCTATCCATATTAAAAAAAAATAGTTAGTCAACATCAGCTTCACTTAAAATCAAAAAATAAATAAAAATTTTAACAAAAAGAAAAACCGACTTCAAACAAAACACTATTTTAAAACAATTGAATATGCACGAAAAAGTAATAAAAATAATTGCGTATTCAACATATTTTTTAGAGTCTTCCTAAGTTAAATGAAATGAAAAATATTAGACTACTTAAAAGTCGATTAACGATTATATCATGTAGTTATAATTATTTTATATTTGGAGTCGGTGTCAGCCAATAAAACCCTACAGTATATCTATCAAAAAACAATACGAGAATACTTTAACAAATATGTTTTTTGCAAATTACCTTTTATACAATAATATACTGGATCAATCAAGGGGCTCGTATCGCTTCTTTCTTTTGATTGTTGGGGCAAGGGCACCGTGGCTGACACCGGCTCCAAATATACCAATAATTATAACTACATGATATAATCGTTAATCGACTTTTAAGTAGTCTAATATTTTTCATTTCATTTAACTTAGGAAGACTCTAAAAAATATGTTGAATACGCAATTATTTTTATTACTTTTTCGTGCATATTCATTTGTTTTAAAATAGTGTTTTGTTTGAAGTCGGTTTTTCTTTTTGTTAAAATTTTTATTTATAAATTATTTAAAGCTATTAAAGACTATGAATAACGTGTTAGCCCAGATTGCGGGCGGTAAATAATACATAATAATGTAGCTTAGTTATTGAGACTGTACTTTTTTTATCATTAAGTAATATTTACCAATAGTAATTATAGAAACCATATACAGCTTTGTGAAATCCAAGAATACTTCATCCCTATTTATACTCGTTTACCCATATGTAGTGCTTGATACGATAAATTGATAGATCTTGAAGCTTGAGAACCCTCGATACTAGATTTAGATTGCATAGTAGCTCACAATGAAATAAAATAATTAGATGATATGTAGATTTTGCTATGAATACTATTTCATTTTGATCGTGCCATACAAATACATAAAATATTTATATTGTTTTCCTTAATTGCTTATTAATTATTCATATTTATAATACAGTGATATTATAATAAAATTGTGCCGTTGTTGGTATTTGTAGTAGCGAAACTAAATCATTAATATCAACAAGAGATATAATCTTAATTATATTAAACGTTAAATCCATTTATATTAAATCTTTTTGAATTTTCTTCATTTTTAAGAATACATGTATCGATTTTGTTGTTTTATTATTTGTCTCCAGATTCCTCAGAATAAATAATTAACTATATCTCAAAATTATATTTTATAGTAATTTGTAAAAAAATAATAATGAGGATGAAATAATCGGAATACCTATCTAAAGTAATCTATTTCAATCTATGACAATTGTAAAAACAAATTATCAATCGATTATTTATTATTATAAAGAAAATAAAGTAGCATTAACCGTTGCTAAAGACGAATGTACATTTTCAACGAAAAAAAAAAACATCGTAGAAAATGCACATCTGAAATAAATGTCAAATAAAAATGTTTATTTAATTATATGTAAGACTGAACTCCGACTCCACCAAAATCATTCTTATCGTAATGCAATAAGGATTGCTATCAATTGAACTTTTTCATTCCCCACAATGCATTTGTCTAGGAGTCATTTGTGTAATTGTTCTTAAGTAATTTTTAATTGGTGATTCAGGGACACGTAACAATTGGATACGAAAGTAGGTCAGTTCCTTGAGTTAATTGAATTAATGGTCTTCTTCCTATAGTCGTGAAAATATGATTCTTTGGGTAAAAAATCAAATGAATGAAAGGCAAATATAGAAAAGGATTAAAAGCCATATTCGCTTAAGGAGGTCATTTCCGTCGGTTTCATTAAATGAAAAATTCATTTTTAAACAGTTTCAATGAGTTAGCGTTTCATAAAGTTACTATAAAATGATGTATTTTTTCGTAATTATTTTATATAAATTACGCAGCCTAAAGCTCTAGTAGATAAATTGTGTTATACAATAATTGATAAAATGACGACATGACATGAATGACTCAGTGGTCGAGTAGTGTTTACGCCGGTTTTCATGGGTACGCCATTTCGAGGTCCCGGGTCCGATTCCCAGCCGAGTCGATGTAGAAAAAAATCATCAGTTTTATTTGTTATCTGGGTCTGGGTGTTTGGTGGTTCCTTACTTCTGATTTTCCATAACACAAGTGATTTAGCTACTTCCATTGGGATTAGAGTAATGTAAATGATGTTGTACTATATTAATTATTATTATTAGCATAGCATAAATCTATTTTTTAAATGTATAGCCAATATTCGACACTTACTATATTAAATGGAACATACATATGTGTACAAATATACTATGTTATACATACTCGAATGATCTTCGTTTTTGAAAATAAAAGACATTTTGTTAGCTAAACATTAAAAAAGATTTTAAATTTTCATTGATAGCTTCAAATGAAACTGAAATACATAAAAATATAAATTTGAAACGTTCTCAATGTTCTAAAAAAAAGTTATTTTTAAAACTGGTTGATTTAAAAAATGCACAGCGATTCTTCCAACTCCAAACAATTACAACGGCATAAATAAAAAACATTTTCAAAACAAAAGCTTTAATGCTGATGTTTTCAATTAAAACAATATTTTTCTAAAGTATACAACAAAACATATCGCCCGGGGCTTAGCCATTTCGTCTGACAAATGACAACTTGTATAGGAACACTACACATAGAACGCTTAGTTAGGAAATGTGACCACAAAAGCCTTTGCATGAAAATTAACGTTTTGAAAATCTTTCCTTTGCATGTCTCATCTTTTTGGTATAGTAGCTTGCTTAATTTTTATTGTCTGTAACATTTCATCTATTTAGACAACTTGGCTTTTTTAAATATATCAAAATCATAATCAAATTATACGTATACAAGCACTCACATGCACTTATACAATTGACGCTACCACCAGTTCGGAATATAGATTTTACCGAGAATAACCGGCAAGAAACTTAGAAGTAATTTTTTTTGAACATTTATAAATATAAAGTAGTGTTCGTTATATATATCCTGCCTGTAAGACAACAAGTAACATATACTCCACGTTTTTTTATCATCTATATAAATTTGTATTGAATAATATTAAAATCAAAATAAACTTTATTCAAGTGGGCTTTTACAAGCACTTTTGAATCGTCATTTAACAATTAAGTGAAGCTATCACCGGTTCGGAAAGTAGATTCTACCGAGAAGAACCGGAAAGGACTCAGTAGATACTCTTTTTCAACATTTAAAAAAACAAAGTCATGTTAGTTAATACAATTATTTAAATTAATATATCCCTTCTTTAACAATGTATTTTTCGGAATGATTAAACAAATAAGTAAGAAGCTCATAGTCACATCAGGTCATATATCTTACTCATAATATACGATGTAGTGCAAATAGTTTGCATAATATTTACATTTTTTAAGATAGCTTAGAATTATAGAATACTCCTGATTTAGAATTCTATTTTTTCTACTATATTTATACGCGTTATTCTTTCGATGTTCATTGTAAAACAGTTATGATTTCTCCTAAACAATATTTTTTAATTTGATTAATTTAAGAGCGTGCCTAATTTCAGCAACATTTCGGATTTCCCCCGTGCATCCCTCACAGAACCCTCTTGGTTCGCAATATAATTTTTATGCTTTTTCTATCTTCAACGTCCGGTACTATTGTATTTAATTATTTTTGCTGCCCATTTTTTAGAACTGTTGAAGAATGTAAATGAATGTATTTTAAATATCATATTATGAAAGTAATTACAAAGTGTTGTTAACATTCATTTCGAAGTGAGAGGACTGAATCTCAACAGAGTTATGAAATAAATACGAGTGTACGTTTAAAATACGACTAACATATAAAAGAAGATATGTTTTTCGTATACATTATACATTACAATCTAAAATTAGATTATTTTTTGTAAATATTATTCATTAGCCATTTTTATCACAATATCCTTGATTAATAAATAGTTCCTTTGTAGATATATATTTTTACTTTTTTTGTTTAATATCCATGAAATTATAAAGAATGCAAACAAGATTTCATTTTTAACTTAATACATGATTTATCCACACAAAGTCTTTTTACTTAAACTTAAATAAATATCACGTATTCTCAATGCTTCGTTTATTAATTAAAAAAAGTTCACTTGAAAAGAGCTCAAGTGCTGCGCGCTTAATGATCTTCAAAGAGATTTATGAATATGCTCATATATTTTAATAATTTAAAAATATAATAGCGCTTGATGTTTGAAGAAGATATATTCTAAATTCAATTTATTATTTTTTTATATTACATGAATATGATGTACATGAAGAACATAAATAAAATAGAAATGCGATGATTTTTTTATGGTACTGTTGGTGTTCTTTTCAGGGTGTTTCTTCCAAATGGATGTTAGTGTTTAATTTGATCATCAATAAATAAGTGTAATGATTATACATTGAATAAAGGAATTAAAGGGCAGCCTCACCTGACGAAAAGTGACTACCACCCATGGACATTTTTTTTAATTTTTCTCGTTGGAAAAACGCGTTACACGCTTCCCTCACGTAATGGAAGTGGGGGTTATGTATTGCTCCCCTACGGCAGTAGTACACCGGTATACCCACTAAAAAACTAGCGGTACCCTCTCCGCGCTACCTTGACCACCACCCATGGACATATGCAACACTAGAGGATTAGCGTTATAAGCATGTAACGAAAATCTAAATAAAATTAAGTTACTACATTAATAAAAGTCGCAAGGAATTGCGGCAATGATGCATTTCTCCACTGAGTCGCTCTGAATCAAATCCAATGGGCGAAAAATACAAAAGAGCTTATATTTATATTTTGGACGATATCCAAATACGATGTGTTTCTACTGTAAACGGAACAATGATGAAAATTTATTATACTTTAATTTTGACATAAGTTTGCATATAGTACATACTATTTCTTACGCATCAATTCTCATATTAATATTATTAAAATACAAATAGGAGAGTTTTATTTGAGCTCAATTTTATTTTAAATAAATATACTACTACAAGTTCTCTCCATTTACTCATTCTCTTCTCACGCGAGATCAGGTATAGAACCGTCTGCTTATGAGGCACGAAAGTCTATCACATTCTGCTTTCTTCCTTCTGAAATCTCTTGGCATTTCTTCCTGTAGAGTAGTTATCACAGGAATCAGCAATAATCACTATACTCCGTAGCATTATAAAACTGTAACAACTTATTATGGTACAGTACAAACCTTAAGAAAAAGAAAATGTAAAACAATTTTTATTTCGACACACTAACATGCAGATTTCTGACTGATGTAGACTGTTATCACCAAACTCGAAATTAATTTATCCCTGAGATAAATTGACCACAGAAGAAAAAAAATATATACATAATATAAAAAAGAAAATCTGTATATTGTTAGATTTTCAACAGCTGTGTCAAATGGTGGTTGAGTAAAAGCATCTTGTCTAGACTTAACCGTCTGGCTAGCCATGAGATTCTACTCAAATATCCGTCTAAACCGTTTCATCCTGTTATATTACGATATGTCATGCATTTAATGGTGTCGTTCTAAAACTATGTATATACAAATTTTATATACAGCTTACTCACCACCCAATGTTTGAACTGAACTAATTGTCAGTACTTGTATGTCTTGCAAATCTAATACATTACATTAACATCCTATAAATATCCCACACCTGGGCTCCTTCCTTCTCCCTGTGAGGATAAGGTTTGGAGCATATTCCATCGCGTCGCTCTAATGCGGCTTGGTGAATATATATGTAGCCGAATTTTATTTAAATTAGACACATGCATGTCTCCTCTCTATATTTTCCTTCATCGCCGAGCACAAGATGAGTTGTAAACACAAATCAAGCGCATGAAAATTCATTGGTGCTTGCCTGGTTTGAACACACAATCACCGGTTAAGATGCACGCTTTCTTACCACCAGGCCATCTCGGCTCCAAATCCAATTCCATTTTCATATTAACTTTACAAACAACTTATAACATATCCAAGACTTCTTATATCAGTCCAAAAGACAGAGTTTGTGCTGTCGTTACAAGTTTATTACTTATATGTAATGTTATAGATTCAATAAAGATTTACTCATTAATAAATCTAAGACACAAAGCACAGATAATTAACGATCTGAATCATTACTTTTGTAGATAGTCCATAACGAAGCGAATATAAATTCCTTATAGACACTAAATATTTAATCTGTCCAGGGTTTATCAAAATTTACGAACCACTTAAACCGAAACCTTTGCGGGATAATGTTACTATTTCCCGTCCATCACATTCTGAAGTCTCGTCCATATATTAAATTCGTTTGCAATTTTTACGACCAGCTCCCTTTTATTGAACATTACGAAATATGAAACCCTTTTGTGATAAAGGCCATACTTCAATATTACGGGTTATAGTTCAAACAGGCGACGGAAAGAAAGTCTAAGTATTGGATGATTTAGTGGTCATATAATCTGGATAATCGGTTGTTAGCACTTAAAGTCGCACTATCGAGCGGTATGGGTTGTGTGGAGGTAAGTTATAGTTTAGTACGTATTTATATGAACCTATTATTATTTTAGTTGTATATAAAAACTTTTTAGTACTATAATTTATTTGATGCGTATAATCTTTGTTCTCTTTATCTTGCAAATGTTTATATTGATAATAGAGAATAGAGAAATATATACAACTCCTTTCTCTTTTAATACGCTGTCAAATCTAAAATCTTTTGTATCATTAATAAATTTTATGTTGGTACTTTTCGGTACAATCTGCATTCCAAACCTTTCCTGAACAAAACGCACATTGAATTAGCCACCTAGAAATAATTGCAAAAGGTTTATATTTAAGCAAAAAAAAAACATTTTTAAGCGACTTCAAAAAAGGAGTGTTCTCAATTCGACCCGTATAAATTTTTTTTGTTTGCTCTCCGATTACTTCGCCATTTATTCACCGATTTTGATGATTTTTTTTTAGTTAGAAAGAAGATACTCTTGAAATGTTACCATGAAGAGGATATCAGAGTCTGATCATGTGAGAAGGAGAAGATCACCTGAAGAAATCGAGGGGAACCCTCAAATTTTATAGGTACATGTACCGCGTTTTACATATTATCTGAAGTTATATTGGCATTTGCTTCTGGCAATCGTAATGTTATACTGCTGAGCTGATGATGGAAGCTATAAGTCCTCAATTACTAGGATTTAGAAAATAGTTCTTCTAAATCCTAGTAATTGATCAAAATGAATCTTTCAACATTAATATATGGATTTATATTCCTCTTTGTAGCTTTTATGAAGAGAAGTACAGGTTCACTAAACATTTCTTTTGTTATGTTATTGTTTGGTATATCATGTTCCAGAAGTGGTCCCATATAAATTTTATCGAAATAGGTTCAACGCTTTTTTAGAAAAAAAAAAAATTATTCAGACACTCACAGTTCCATTCTCTTTTTTAAAAGGATATCGTTTGTACAATAAAGCATGAAGGATTTTGTTTATGGTAATGTATCTACGTGTATGTACACCGTACATACTATACATAAAGCTTACTGCCATATAGTTTTAAGAAAATAAAATGTAAAATTTTAGATTTTTTGAAGTTATATTTATAATTAAAACTTTACAGTTGAGATTGTGACTTTATTGCATATACTTACCACAGCTACACCGCGCTTTCATTTAAGTCGGAATATTTATGTCGGGACCGACTCGTCTCAAAGGGTCTCTTTTCGAATATTTATGTACACTTTTTACTTTTCCTTTGTCATTTTTGATTAGCGGTTCCATAAACATTTGAAATATGCTCCAGTGTGCTATTAATTGTAACATGACAGATAAAAATGCATGTTATTACGTTTCGTTGGTACCAAGAGGCGTACACTGAACCATTTTAGTACCTACTTGCGTTATTCTACTGATTAACAGTAAAGATTCGTATTAGTTACAATTATAATGTAGGTTACCTATGACTCGTAACATCATAATTATTATACATCATAATTATCCATATAAAATGATTAATGAGCATATCAGCCGGCACAGTCGTGTTGCTGCTTCAGAAAAATATAATTTCACCTCTAAGTTGATATAGGTCAAACTTTGCAACTAAATTTTATAATAGTTAGAACGCATGCATCTTAACCGATGATTGCGGGTTCAAACCCAGGCAAGCACCACTATATATATATATGTGCTTAATTTGTGTTTATAATTCATCTCGAGCTCGGCGGTGAAGGAAAACATCGTGAGGAAATCTGCATGTGTCTAATTTCATCGAAATTCTGCCACATGTGCATTCCACCAACTCGCAATGGAACAGCGTGGTGGAATATGTTCCAAACCATCTCCTTAATGGAAGAGGAGGCCTTATCTCAGCAGTGGGAAATGTACAGGCTGTTACTTTACTTTTTTTACTTTACTTAGGTTCAATTGGATTAAATATTATTTTAAATAGAATGTAAAAATTATTTGAAATAGAATTTAATAATGACGTCATAATAATTAAACACACCACAATACAATAAAGACAAAAATCTCTGTTAGTAACCTGTATGGTTTCTGTTCAGTTTTAATACTGATGACAATACGTTTTTTTTTTTTCAATGAAATAAAAGCCTAAGTTATAAATGATTATTTTACATATATTACTTTTTTATTTCGAGCAATTTTTATCGTGAACTCCGTTTTTGAGAGGTCAGTGATTATATATAAAATTAATTTAAAACCTAATTCGTGGTACGGTCGTTGCGTCGTGTCCAACAATAAGGCAAGACCACGATTAGTCACAAGCGATCGTATTACCGAAGTCCCTCATTAAAACGTTATTATGAACATACAAAATAGAATATAATTATTTATATTAGCATTTAATTTTCCGTGCCAGCGATCGACCCTGTCGATTTTGTTTTGATGTGTTTTTGTTCCCACAAGTCAGCTTCAAATTACCGTCCGTTGTCCAAACGATATTTATAAACGATTAAAGTTAAATGATACGTTTTAAAGTTACGTATGTTTTATTATAGATTAAAAACAAATTGGCTTTTAATATTTTTTTGCTTGTTATTTATAAAATTATAGTTCTGTGATGCAGACGGTGGTTCACGTTTATTTTGCGTCACTCAATTAAAAATATTTTTATTGAAATTTAATCCATGACATTATGTCTTTTTTATATTTACAATTGTATTCAGACTGAGACTAAGATAGGTTACTAAACAGTAGGTGGCAACAAGAAATAGAAGCTATGAAGAATATACAACATATAAGCTCCAAGAAATACTAACCTTGCACTATCAGTGCTATAAAATAACATAACAACAACAGCAAACAAAAGGTTTTATCCTTTGAAACTTTAATCATACTGGCTTTACTCATCTTTCAAACGTTATTACAATATTAACAGCCTGTAAATTTCTCACTGTTAGACCGCATCTCTTTCAGGAGACGGCTTGGCGAATGTTCCACCACGGTACTCCAATCCGAGTTGGTGAATACACATGAGACATATTTCGGTGAAATTAGACACATGCAAGTTTCTTCGTTATCCACCTTTACCGCTGAGTATGACATGGATTATAAATACAAATTGAACCTCGGTTTGAATCCACAATTATCGATCAAAATGCACTCGTTCTCACCACTAGGTCATTGTGACTTAAAATTATCTTTCTTTTAACAGCATAGGGAAAGCTAAAAAACAATAAATAATCTCTCAAATCCATCAATACAAAATAAAAAAAAACATATAATAAATTATTTACATTAATTTTAAATGAATTCTTGTAATAATAAAACGTTTTATTAAACTTTATTTAATACTATACAATCATTAGCCGCTATAAACGGTCTTGAAAGCTCATTATATTTGGTCAGCGGAACGTAAGCAACCATGACGATAAGCCATTAAAAACGATCCTTCTTATAAAAAAAATTAAGTTTTATAAAACGCTTGATGACATAATGAGATCAGTAATATCAGTCCGGTGCGAATAGCTGATCGCATACAATCTTCCCCGACGCTTACTCATGAATAAATAATATACAATCACAATTTAGGAACGTCATTAAGCAATTATCCCGTTGTTACCATTATAATGTTTTCGAAGTGCTTTTAATTTTTTATTAGATCAAATTATGTTGGACGTTAAGGTGTCCGGTATGAGGCGGCCATTAAATATCAATCAGGCTCGCAATCTTTGGTCTTAAACTTGATGTAAATATGTTGATTTTAATGCTTTCTTAGTATGTTGAGTCAAGTAACGATGAATAATTTGCTTATAATATCATAATGGATACCGTGTATATGACTAGACTCATGTCTTCATAAGGAAGGTAATAATAATACTGATATATTGGCTAAGTGCTAAAAATAATCTTTTTTTTTTTGAGACTAATTGTAGTTGAAAATCTTTATATAATTATGCTATGTTGACATCCTTAATGTACACCGTAATATAAAGTAAAGAATTCTTAGGACTAAACACAAAAAAAATGAAAAAAAAGGTATAAACAAATATTTGACGTGTTTTACAACGGGCGGAGTTATGGCTAATTATCCATCTCTTCCAGATAACCCAAAATTATGCGGAATAAGCAGTATAATTTATAAACCAATATAATGAGTGTTTTATACTCTATACCCCTTACAATTCATGATTTCGTTTCACGCATAAGCTTTTATTGTTTTAATCTCTACATTAATGAGTTATAACTTTGAACACAATTTCAGTGACCATCTAACTCAATAAAGTTTAAAATAGCAACCAACAAAATGATTTTTAAAGCTAATTAATTTCTTATATGGTCAAAAGGTTATCATCAGAAATAATTATCTGTATTGAAAAGTACATTATTTTTGTATGGATTGAATCTATAATCAACAAAGATTTCTTTCCCTGTACAATTTTATATGACGTACATAAAGTGCACGAATTTGTAATTTTTCACGTACAATTCAATATCGGTGTAAGATATTCCAGATTTTATTCTTTTTTTTATATAATATTATGATTAACCTAATCAACAATTTAGTATATCCAACCTGCTTGATTCAACCAAAACGTTAACTTACCAACGAAACAGATTACGTAATATACGAAATGGGATTCATTAAATACAATATACATAGTATAAATATCGTGTTATACGTTCAACAGAAAAGACACTACCTAGGTACAAAATTCACTTAAATAAAGCATTTCACACAACCCAAAATCTTGGGACAGCCCTGGCAGCTCTATTCCATTCTACGTACCTGTTGCTTTTACTTAATCTAGTATAATCTTTCCGTTGCACGGTAGTGAGATGTTTAAGATACTCTTCATTAATTTTATCCTTATTCAACATTTCCTATCTTACGAATGAATAGAACAAATATGACATTAAGATAGAATACAGAAGCTATATCCTTTTCCAATGCAATCTAGGTTTATATCTTTGAATTTCATTTTCTTGAGAAGCGTATTTAACTATTATCAAAGTCTTTGCAATATAATGAAGGTAGAACTTGAAGGAAAGGCAACAAAAATATATGCGATACGATTAGTCTACAATTATTATTATATTATATTATCTCCGTGATCGAGTTGTATGGACAGTGATTTTCATGGGGACGCCACTCTAAAATCCCGGGTTTGATTCCCGGTCGCGTCGATGTAGAAAAAGATCATTAGTTTTCTATGTTATCTTGGGTTTTGGGTGTGGTACCGTCGTTACTTTGGATTTTTCATAACAGAAGTGCTTTAGCTACTTACATTGGGATCAGAGTAATGTAATGTGATGTTGTCGAATATTTATTCATTTATTTATTACAAGTGGGATACGATGTGAGTTCGAACAGAATAGCAGTGCTGTTTAACTCTCTTGAAACAGTATATAATCATGTGCAAACTATTAAATTTATTAATATTGAATATGACCCTTATTTCCTTAGTAATATTATGTCTATATTTTTTTTTCATTTCAATATAATCTAAGTCTTATTCGATAGAAAAATCTATATCGTTGGCGCGATAATGGCATCGCAGGACGTTTCTCGCCTTAGAATTGTCTTAAAACATCCCCTTGGATAACTATTGTTGTGGTCCGACTATAAGCGTATTGCAAATTAAAAATGTACCCATACACTTCAATAATGAATACAGTTTTGCTTAGTAATTCTTGGAATAATTGTCTTACTGTTTGAGAAATACGCTTCTGGGATTTGCAGAAAAATCTACATTTCTATGCTTTATAGTTTTTGAATAGTTCCACTATTTAACATCGATATATTTCAAGGTTTATTCGATACAATAAATCTCTAGAAATATCTACGTTATTTATAATTGAATATGAAAACTCTGATAGTATGTCCACAAAGTCACATTGACCCACGCAGGAACTTTAATGATCATCTTTTTTCAAGATTGCGTGCGTTCGAATGGAGACACGTGCCTCAATTTATTTTTTAGAAATATCTTCGTTTATTTACTATATAATAAAAATCTCTTTATATTCAAGAAGTCGGACAATTTCTTTGGAAAATAAAATATTTTCTTAGACGATTCAAGAAATTATAAATCTCTTAGACGATGTCATTACATAAGAATTCTAAAATTAATTTGGTTCTAAAATGTTTCTTAAAATTATAAGATACGTATTTCGGTTTCTATTTATGTACACCTACAAAATATAAAAGCAGCAATTATTTAATATCAAACACTAACTTAACTTTTATTCTAACAAAATTAATGTAACGAAAATTTCATTAAATATAAAAGAAGCACAAAAAGCAGTTAAACAGTATATCATCATGCTAAGACTATTCAGACATTATTAAGTCGATTTGATTTTTTATCGTTATATCTAGATAAGAACAAATTTGAAAATAATGATTGTTGAAAATGAAATAAAATGACTAAATTGGGTCAAATTGTAGCATAATTCATACTACAGTTATTAAAAACGAGATATTTCCATGTTTTTTATTTTTATTTGATGGCGCTCGATATTTCGACATTATTTACGAACGTCTTGTTCATGAGACTGAAGTTTGCGGATAAATGTTGACGGCATTAGAAGTCCATATCAAAGATTCATACTGAATTTACTAAATAAAATAAGATTTTTTTAGACTTAAGACTAAAAAAAAATCTCTTAAAAATGTCTTATGGTTTAATTCTCGAATATTAATAACAATACCACATCTATTGGGGTTTCAGCAGTTAATGCATTAAGGCTGTAAACTAATAATCAGCTTATACCTATTAACAATGAAGTCAGCTTCAAAATTTTATTTTTTAAATAACAAATAAAACCATTTTATACTCGAACATAGTAAAAATCAATCACAATAGTGTCCTAAGTAAAAAGTCTAATAAAAGATTTCATGATAATCAATCATCAAGTAAATCTGATACCTGAAGATTAAGCAAAAACTTACTTCGATAGGTACTCCCGTCACTCCGGCTAAAATTGTAATCCTTTTAAGTAATGAGTAGATATCGACCATAGACTTAGTAACTATCTATACTTACACAACTTTTCTTATTAAGAAATTTATTTCAATATATTTCAAAGATATATTTATTACAATATTGAGTAGTGACGTCACAAACGACATATGCAATAATAATAATAATGGAATTAGCTAAACAAAAGAAAGTAGTCAACAGTTAAAAAGTACCCGCACTCTCAAATAAATATTATAAATAATGAAATTCGATATAAATGTCATCTGATAAACGCATTGAAATAAGGCCTATTTAAAAATAAAAATCTGTTAATATATTACATATACTTTTAAAATAATTTAGTATGAAGTCAGAAATAGAAAATATGATAGCCATTTAATAAATTACTTAAAGGATTGAACATATTTAATTGCTAAAAGTTATGATGATTTTTACAGCTGAATTGCTTCAACTTAGCAGTCGAATACATAAACTTTTCAGACAAAAGTTTACAGTTGATTAATATAAAATCACTGCTTTTGAATTTTGATGTGATTTACAATTCTAATATCTTACACAAAAATTTTAATCGTGTTTTTAACTTTATCATCGTCTGAGACGTTAGACTATCAATGGCAAGAATCTCGAGTTCAAAATTACAGATTATAGTAATCGAACAGGATATCTTTTTAGATAGATCTTTTGAATCAGACAAAATTATTTCTGTCGATCAGAGTGTACATCTTGGTACGATATATAGAATTCTTATTTTTTAAATAATCGATGCCCTGAAAATTATGTTTTAAACATTCCTAAGGAGTTTAAGAAATCGCTTTGATTGTTTAAAAAATGATTTTTAGGAAAACATTTCTTTAATAGTTTTAAATTATATAATTATTTTGGCTATATATAGCTGGTTAAAAATATGTTCCTTAGTAGGCAAAAGAGCATTTTAAGCAACACTAAAAAATTTTAATAAATTTGTCATAAGTACAGTATATTTTTATTATTGGTACTTCTATACATACATAGGTCTATATCATAGCAAGGTCCAGCTTATCAATCAAGATCGTGATCCTTCATTATGAAGAGTGATGATCAGACCGGTCGCGAGTGCAGATTTGTCTGGGCTTCGGTTAACGATGGGGTATCAAATAACGAGGGATGTGAATTTTGTTTACGGGTATCTAATGCGTTTTCTATTAGGATAAATGTTGTATGTAATCTGTTTTATTTTAATTTTTTTTTCAGTTGTCAGAAAAATGTATCGTCAATATATTCATAAGATTATTCAATAATAATTTATAGAAAAATAAATCGGAATTATATATGAGTGCGCTTTCAATTTGAATGTATTACAAATCAACGTAATAATTTGAAATTTATAAAAAATTAAATTTACTGTAACTAATATACTATTATAAATAGGTAATATCTGTTATCCTTTGTCTTATTTAAACATATTAGCATTAATTATTTTCGAGTTGAATATTTGGAAAAGAAACATTAAATGAAGTGTATTTTAAATAATATTGATTAAATAGGTACAAAGTATGTATTTAATAGCTATAAAGTATAATATGGGTGTATTATCAACGGTTCATTATAATGAACAAGTTGCACCTATAACGTCCTACATTATAAAATATACATAACACAAATATTTTCATTCACTAACAAAAAAACGAATAAATAAAAATCTCATTTTAGAAATTTATTTTTACTACACATTTTTAACAGTATCAAAGTCAAAATTCCATTCGAAATTCAATTACTTTTATTCGTAGTAACTGAATAGATTTTTTGCGAAGGTTTTACTCGTTCGTGCAAATCAAATATTTTAGCAACACTAACGCGCATAAATGGTTTGAGACGTAGCTGACGAGATATATAATAATGCCATCCATCATCCTATCAATCAAGTAGTTCTGAAACGCATTAGTTCCGAGCACCACACATTCCAACAGCAGAGTCTCGTTTAGGTGCGTAGACATATAATTGATATCTATCGTATAGCTGTATGAAATAATTTTGTTCTCTTGTTGTTTTTGTTGTCAATTGTTTTTAATTAATACCTATACAAGAAAGTGTATATACTTTTGTAGGCAAATCAAAAGTTTTATTTATACACCGTAATAAAATAGTTTTTATTAGCATGCTAATTATCAATAACTTAAAAATATGTATAATCTACTTGTTAAAAATAAAATAATATTATTTCTTATAATGATAAGTAGTTTGCAATTTAAATTTATAATAAAATAAATATTGTAAAATAAGGTAAGGAATGAAGTTGTCAATTTTGAGAGACTCGACACTCACCTAATGGTAAACTTAAATAAAATGTCTTATCAAAAAAATAAAATTAAAGCAAATCAAATATCCTAGCTTACTAATTTCATATGTAGTTTCCATGTCACTGTCCTATGTGTTCGTATCACAAACATTTTCATCGCGTTTTTTCTAAGCGTGACTAAAGAAGTTTAAATTAAAAAACGAGGTTGCGATATTTGTTGAGATAAATATATTTCATGTCTGTTTCATCAATTACAATATAAGTTAGCATTTACATTTGTGTATAAGTAAGATTATCAATAGATACTTCTATTCATTTATTCATACATAGTCATACAAGTAACGATGTCTGCCTGTTTTTTTATGGTATAGGTTGGCGGACGAGCATATGGGCCACCTTATGGTAAGTGGTCACCATCACCCATAGACAATGACGTTGTAAAAAATATTAACTGTTCCTTACATCGTCAATGCGCCACCAACCTTGGGAACTAAGATGTTATGTCCCTTGTTCATGTAGTTACACTGGCTCACTCACCCTTCAAACCGGAACACAACAATACTGCGTACTGTTGTTTATCTTAATAAAATACCTTTTTTTTACATTTAAGATAGATTGTGTCTTAAATTTAGTTGGCGCGTCTCAGCAGCTTTAGCGCTTTAATATAATGTGAAACATTGTGACATAGTGTTACTGAGAGACATGAGCGCCAACTTAAATTGGTCGTAAATTTGCAACAAAACGTTAAATGTTACGCTTGATGATCCAGGGTGACCAACTTGTAATTACTATAGTTCTTTATATACTGTGTATGTTTTATTCTTTTTCTAATGTAAAACACATTTAACCTTGTAAGTTTTAGTTTTAATACTAATTAGAACCTATTTTTTTTTTGCAATTGTGGCACTAATTAACTTACGTTAATCCTAATTTAACAGAGAGCAGCAAACAATTTACATTATGGTGAGAAACACAGACAGTCTAAGAGGCAAAGGAAGAAATGTGCTCTGCCGTCGAAACAAATTAAGACAATTTAAAATTAACAGACACTGCTAAGTCTGTTGTATGTACTTTAATAATTCAAGCCCCATAAAATTCTTGAAATGTTTCAAGACCTCGCAGGACTCACGACCTAACTGCTTCGAAGACAAACGCTATATTTGCTTATATAAACAACATATTTTTCTTTCCACCACAGCGTGCAAAATTTCAGTAAAAATATTCCGATAGATTTGCAGTAGGTTGGCTGAATAGGTAGGGCTTCTTATAGTCTGTGGTAGTAGGTCGTGTTGTAAGTACGTTAGTTCACGGATGACTCTCAAGCCGTGAAGGACCCCTTTCGCCGAGCGTTGAAGCCCCTAAGGCCCTCCTAGTGGGGTCCCTAATGAGTCGCCAGTGCACTAGAGTTGTAGGTCGTCACGAAACTTACTAGTCTCCCCTGTACTACAGGGTTACTTCGTGCGGAAACAGCGCGGGGGTTTTCTTTGCTTTGTTTTTACGTTAAAAAAGTAGGGCGGAAAAACTGGATGATGGATGTGTGTACCTATAGCCTTTTTTATACCCTACATTATTTATCGATAATGGTTCGCATTTGATGTAAATCAGATTTTTTTTAATAAACTACATATTATTATAAATAATATAGTATAATATAGTTGACCGTCAAAAATATCACGTAAGTAACATGTCATAAAAAACACGAATAAAAAAGTAATAATTGAATTCGACTAACAATATTATTACACTTGGTGGTAGAATGACTCGTCACATACCACTCACCCATCACAATATGTTCTACCGCCAAACAGCAATCATTACACACCAGCAGGTGTGTAATGATTTGAAAGGTAATCGAGGTCGTGTAACGAGAGACACATTTGACATTACTTCACAATATAATATAGTTATATTTTAAACACTAAATTTGTTTTTGTGCGTGGTGAAAATAAAGCGTTGTGTACATATGCAAAAAACATATTTAGCTTAATGCTATCTCGGATAGATCTAAATGATTGTGATCAACCCATGAATGAGTACAACCCCTTTGTTTCGACCGCCCACAACAGTAATATAAAAGGCTTAATGAGAGCCAGACTCACAAATTCTTAACTTATTTAGTACCCTTTGTCGAGAATCAACAAAATCGTTTTGCTTACGACGAAATTTACGATACGTCTTAATTATACAGCGACAGTCATTAATAAGATAATTACAAGATTATCTTGTACAAAACGAAGACAAATATCAACACGAACGTTAACCTCAATACATTTGATGGGTAAGTAATTTAAGCTAAACGTTTTTCACTTATACTCACTATATCAAGAAATACTCACTTTTCTAACTCTCTAAAAAATGGGATAGCAACTTGAGACAATCGGAGAAGCACAGGATTGATTTGTTCCAAACTTCGAACAAAAAACCTAATAGCATTTTTGGTCCTCAAGATATGCAGCCTTGTGCCCATGAGACAGACAAACAGCTAAAACATGGCGTAGGTGTCATAGTTTACAAAGGTGTGAGATCACCAAATATAATCCATGACTCCATTATGTTCGACAATGTCACGGTGATTATCTGTATTGAAATCGATATAAAATTTGTCGATCATCCCATTTCGTATTTGATGGCTAATGCATCTATTACAATCACAATACCGTGTAGGCGCAAAGGCTGATGGTTCGTTAGATAGATGGAACGCGGGGGCGACGTAATGAAATATACCACTTTCAAAAATTGTATTATCAGTGAAATAGCCAATCAAACATAATTTACATTCAGTAATTTGTGAGTAATTTCACGGTACATTACATTTGTGTTTTAATTAAAGAAAGTGTGTGTATTGTGTTGAAATTTTAGTAATTTTTCCATCACCTCATGGTAAATGGTCGCCATCGCCCATAGACAATGGCGCTGTAACAAATATTAAATATTTACATCACCAATGAGCTATGAACCTTGGGAACTAAGACATTTTGTACCTGTAGTTACACTGGCTCACTCACTCTTCAAACCTGAACAGAACAATACTTGGTACTGTTTTTGGTGGTAGAATATTTGATAAAAGGTTGGTACCTACTCAGAATGGCGTGAACAAAGCCCTACCACCAAGTCAAGTTCATCGATTTACCTTATAAGATTTTTGTAATAAAACAGAGTTAGCTTATAGTACACAACATCAATCTTAAGGGACAAGATTTGCTGAATTCGCAGTCACTAAACCAACAATAGACTTCGGGTCATTTCTAAATTACGCCATTTATTTCCAAATGATCGCCATTCAACCGCATGAAATCAGTTTGTATGGAGTCATTATTTGGAAACGTGTGCAAGCATAAACGGTTGCCCCTGACTCTATTTTTAAAGTTCCGTTTGGGTCCCCAAATAATACAGTTTTATGTTCGCTCGTAATCACATCCTTTCGTGTAAAATGTCTCAATTAGGTACGGGAGGATGTGTGGACGCGCTTGTTTTTAACGACGTTTAAATATGAGAATTCGTTTGATGGTCGCACCTATTGGTGACGCTGTTGACTGAAATATTGCCTGACTTAAAAGTAATGGCAGACATTTAAAGATCGAATAGAAGCATCGGCTTTCAAAAACAATATTTAAAGGTTCTTGATATGAAATTAAAACCTATATTATGATCAAACGTTTCAAAGAACTATACGTATCTCAAATTTCGAATCCTTTGATTCTTGATTCACTTTTATTTACAGTGATATTTCAAATTATCATTTTATTTTTAATTAAAGTTGCATGCTCATACCATGATATGTGCCAGTGTAATTGCGGCTTTCATTAGTGGCCGTTTGCGACTCATATTCGCACGTTTTCGAGCGGAAAATTTGGAAAATTTTCACGTTACGTACTCTCGCAATTTTGTAATGGTAATCGAAATGAATTGATTGCATTCCTATCTAAACGAATTTTATTTTATATAACATACAACGACTCGACTTCCCACGGCCGTAATACTGACACTAAATATACATAAATATACTACAGAATGTCTTTATATAGAACTTTGTTATCTTTTTCTGTCACTTCAGGACCATATTGTTATCCAAGACAATGTATTTAAGATACTTAATTGAACAAGGTTTGTATAATACTGTTCTGCTTAAAATAGTTTCGAAAATAAGCAATTATTTCTCTTAAAAAGTACAGGAAGAAAATGGTTATTGTGAGTTATATCTAAGAGATAGGCTGATACTATGCTATATATATGTGCTGGACTTGTTTGTAAATATTTTTACTATGTACAAATACTGCGGGGCATTATTTTGATCTATGTCGTAGGGTTCGGTCAGCGTTTGCAATGTAAGGACGAAACAATGTCTTTGCTTACGATATCACATTAGAAACCTCTTAAATTATCAGTGTTTCTCTGCTATGTTCTGTATATATTAAACATATTAACCTCTTCAAACATTTTATCTATTGATTCCTATTAAGATTCATATCAAGATCTGTTGCATAGTTTTAAAGGTTTAAGTATACATACGGGCAGACAGAACGCGACTTTGAATTATAGAAGGTACTGAGGGATTAAAAATTAAAAAATGTCATGTTCAATTATTTATAAAGCGGTAAATATACAACAGTATAATATTTTGTGTGTTAATATTTACATATTATAATAAAAAAATGCCATATTCGTTTTGGAAGAGCATTACGGTTATAAAAGAGCTATCAAAAAGGTACTCCAATTCTATCGAGTAAGGTTTCCGTTAAAAACAAAATTTCATTTGCTGTGCGTCATATCATGCTCACTCGATATCGAGTGCTCGTTGGAACGTATTCGACGGCTATTATTACGATTTTCAAGCTCGTTTTAAATCAATAATAGTGAAAAAGATGTAAATAGTATGAAATTATCGTTGAATCTTGTTTGTAAATAATCTGTAATTAATGTAAATAAATTATTTTATTATTACAAATTTAACGCATTAAACGCATTTTAGACTTTTTTACGAGGAGTTATTAAGATTTTACTCTAAGTATTTCGTACAAACAAATCAAGTCGTATATACACAGGACACTTGTATACAGTACATATATAAGTGTCATCTAAAACACCTGTTAGGGCAATACATTGTGTTTATAATAAGATCGAAAAGAATGGTTAGAAAAACAAACTGGCCAATATTATAAATATATATATTTTTAAAAATATATTATTTGTCTTAAAAAAAATACTACAATTGTTTTGGGTTGTCTGGAAGTGATGGCTATTTACCTATAAGTCCGCCCGTTGTACCACACTTTTAATCTACATTTTTTTTATATTCTATTTTACGTTTTTGTATGTAATAATTTTTGTTTGTGGTGTGCAATAAAGTATAATTTCATTCATTAAGTTTATTTTTCAAATAATTATATTAATTTTAAACATATCGACATACGACGTTCGCGAACGTACCCTTGAGCGAAGAAACGTTGTCAACACATTAACTCTGTAATAGGGTGCTATATATAGTTTTATTTTTCAAGATGTCACACGAACTCTTATAACCAGGACTTCTGTTACACAGTCGTGTAATTATATTGGATTTTAGTGTTCCAAGCAAAGCTTGAAAAGTACGATTTTAAATGTTAATAGGAAAATTTATAAAAAAATGTATGTGTTTATAAAACAATTCTTCAGCATTCTGAATACCTTTAATACAATTTATTTTTTACTGTAATTTAATTAAGTTTTCAAATAAAAATATAAAGCGATATATGATTTAATCAACGCTTCAATCATTTATATAATTATCAACAAATACCAAAATAAGAAATTACGACGTTATAAGAACTATTTAAAAAATATTTATTTATTAAAAATATGTTTAGTAAAAATAATACACACAGTCACAGACAGCCTTAAGGGGGGGCCATACAAAGCCAATGTATAATACTTCGAATTTTTTTGGATAACATCACATACATTACTCTGATCTTCGGAGTGGTGTACCCATGAAAACCGGTGTACAAACTACTCGACCACGGAGGTCGCCGAATTAGCTGTAATACACATTTTCATTTTGGAAATATGAGCTGTAAAAGAAACGAAACAGGTAAATTAATTACATTACACTGTGACCCTGAGTGACGTATATACGCAGATGTTATAGTGCACAATTGTGTACACAAATACAGCTGCATTTTTTATTCTTCAGCAACACTTACAACATTGTTGCGTTCCGATCTGATATTTTATATCTTAGCAAGGTTGAGCCCGTTATCAATATAAGGATAATATTTCTTACAGTAAAATGTATATGATCACTACTCACCAAAAGCCCAAAAATGTCACAATTACTATATCTTAGCCTCAATAATAAATTAAATATCAAACCATACAAAGGTTCATTACTTAAAGCGACTTCGTCTACGAAACGTTTACTTTTATCAATTTCATCGACACTATTTGAATTATCAGTAAAAACGTACAAGCAATAAATATAATGAACATTCTTTCCTTCTGTACAAAAATACGCAACTATGTAATAAAAGGCCATTCGAAAAGGGCAAAGTGTTTTTGTCTGCCCCTGTTTAAATACTAGTGACGCCACGCGTCGGTCACGTGGCAGACGCGAGCCTTTATCTCAGCCCAGAATGCGTATTCACAACTCGCCACATTTAACGACTGTGATTGGATTACCATTGGATTTAGGGATGTCTCCCTGTTTCTTAAATTAACAGCTTATACCAATTTGAGACTGATAACTTATAAGGAACATTGCTATTAAGTTTGAACATTCTTTGTAAAAAAAAATACTTCCATTTTTATTTGCGATTCAATTACAATTTAAAAATAATAATAATAACGAAAATATTTAAAGGCATTTAGAAACGATCAATCTAAATTTTATTGATTGTAGTCAGACTTAAAGAAATCACAAGATACTTGTAATATAATCAAGGCTATTGGCAACCTTTACAGCTGTCGAAGAATCGAACGTTAAATAATCTTAACGGTTTCCTATATTCAAAAACCATCGTCAATATACTTAATGAAATTAGAATATACACAAATTATATTAATCCATTAGTGTCGGTAATCAAATTGTGAGTGCTATTAAAATAATCGTCTATATGGATAACATTCACAATACAAGGAACAATCATTAACAGCTATTATATTTTTAAAGTCTTTATTTATTTAAAATTAAAGAAAATCGATATGTTCTTTGTAAAAGGGTCTTTGGTCAGTCAATTAAAGTCTGCAATTTCTTTTTCTATTTTAATATATTACAAAGGGACATAGGGACAGAAAAAGTGACTTTGTTTTATACTATGTAAAGATAACACTTTACGGTTGTATCCTCGACGAGCGTTAAGACCAGCCAACTATGATCAAGTCGTCGCTGTGCTTGGCGAACGCTTCTGATTGGCTATTGCAAATGTATTCAAATTAACATCCAATAATCGAAATATAAATTGTTCGGATAAAAATGCTTACAAACATAAACCTTTTGCATATTGCGCGAAATTCATAACAATTTTAACAAGCATATGTATCAAAACATTACAATTAATTGATCGGAAAACAATGCATATATATATAAATTTTGCAATAGGCCGATTTCAGTCTTAGTGAACTCTTGAAGATTTTTAAATGCACTAGTGTTTACGCAAACACAAATGCACCCTCACTCTTATAAGCTGACGAGACGGCGATCCAACACGATCGAAAAGAGATCAGAAGGATCAACGGCTTTAGAGTTTGCTCAGATACAAAGCATCGCCAACTTTGTAACTCTAAGACGAAGATTTTGTTAATAGAAAAAATCAATAACTTTTGATTAGCCTGAGTCGGGACTTAAGATTGTTATGCTAACCACCAACAAAGAAATAAATTAATGTGTTTTATTTAAACGAACTAACTCTAGTTAACGCCGTTTTATTATAAGAATATTTAAATTTAAAATTTGATAGGTGGTCAACCAATTGGTGTCATTGCTGGAATGTCCCAAGTATCTCCAAAGCTCTTTGCCCTCCCGGAAAACGACCTACAGTCTCCGCTTTGGGGCACTCTGAAGGCTATTTCTCCTTTAATATACCGTAAATTCTGCCTCTAACAGTTCTTCTCAGCATAAAATCAAACTCTAAATTTATCTTCAGATATGTTACAAGTATAATTCGCTTCATATCACGCAATACCTTCACTTGACTAGAAACGTGGCAAAGTTACATTGTATTATTTTAAAAGTACAATATTAAATTCGGTTACTAAATCCCCCTTGTAGCCTGAATGAGTGCGTCCAAAGAATTCCTGTAGGAGGCGTGTGACTTTGGAATTCATTTGCATATATTCAAATTAAAAACCACTCCTATTGAATTGTTTCCTCGAATAAATACAATCGCTTAATTTATGACAATATTATGTACCGCTAGAGACGGGATGTACTTTAAACTTTTTGTGCACCGTTATATTTCATTTGAATGAGTTGAGATCGTTTTACCGTAACTGGAATATTCAACTGAAATAAGTGTTACATTTTTAAGTGAATCGAAATTACTTGAAACAATTACTTTTTTAATGTAGGTAAGTAGAGATAATACATGTAAATATAGATTAATACATTAACAGCTTTCGATAATAGCAAGATTACGATAACTACTATATAAACTTATTTTAAATCAAAATCTAAGGTAATATTTTATATCGCATTGATAGTGAATCTAATCTGTTCTTGCTAATTTTATTGTCTCAAATTGACTTAGTCACAAAGCTATCTTGGCTCTTTAAAATATTTTTGTTATTACAAAATTATAAATCAAAGTATTCTTTTTATAAATTGAACTGTTAATGAATGATTATAAGTACAAAAAAGAGAGAATTAAATGAACATTTCTACAAAACTAGAACTGTCATTGTATATTGTAAAATGCTATATATTTTTTCAAACTATTAATACTATGTATTATACAATTTGGAAAGCCAAAACATTCGATAGTAAATTTCTATAATTTTTCGATAAACCACTAATATATTTACGCTAATAAAATACACACCGGGTCACGATTTAGCGAGGATAAATTTTAAAATTACTTCACATGCCATCTCGTTGACCCTGGGGGCATCAACTTCGCTCATCTTAGAGTTAAGTGAAAATCACGATTCACACTTCCGAGTGCAGTGTTGCATTTGATGAGACTGTAAATCGATACTAAAGTTTTACGTTCGATGTTAAAGCCGCAACTTTGTTAAAGGTAATGTGTCAACGAGTCTATCGCATTGATGATACGCCCGAACACTTATAATTCATTCGCTATATATGGAATGCTTTTAACGAAGATGTAAGACTTGCAGATGCGTCGTAATATATTTACAATGTATACAATATTATGTACCTTTATTGATAGACCATTTTGACAGAATCAGCGACATCACTTACGTACATACTTCTCTTACTTATACAGTCATTGTATTAGTACGAGTAGAAGAAGTAAAGAATACACTACCAAGTTTAGGGCTTCGCAAAGAGAATGTCCTTAATTGGGATATGGCGTCTTATATTTTAAATTATGCTATACGATGAACTGAGATGGCCCAGTGGTTAGAACGCGTGAATCTTAACCGATGATCGCGAGTTCAAATCCAGGCAAGCACCACTATATACATATATGTGCTTAATTTGTGTTTATAATTCATCTCGTGCTCGGCGGTGAAGGAAAACATCGTGAGAAAACCTGCATGTGTCTAATTTCATCGAAATTCTGCCACATGTGCATTCTACCAACCCGCATTGGAACAGCGTGGTGGAAAATGTTCCAAACTCTCTCCTTATCGGAAGAAGAGGCCTTTCCCAGCAGTGGGAAATTTACGGGCTGTTACTTTCCACGATGTATTTAAATGAATATTAAAAAATAAAAGGACGTATCTTACGTCTGTATTATTAAGCAATACAAATTAAAAAAATGGATGCATATCTTGGTTTATAAAAATTAGGATTTTTTATGTTATAATATATTATATTTTAAATTAAACATAATTAAAGGTACTAATTAGTAAACATTGCTATTTCAATATAAAATAATTAACATTTCTCGTTGGAAACCACAAAAATCAACTAATCCACTACTAATAAAAACGGCATCTAATTGGCTTTTCACACTTACTAGGTTTTAATTATGTTAACACTAGCAACGCTTCTGATCATCTATTTATATATATAAATTGTCACCGTGGCTGTTCATCTATATTTTGAAAAAAGTAGCCACGTTTTGAGTTCAAGCTTGTTTCATACAATATTTCATCGAATTTTGTTCAGTAGTATGACCATTAGAGAACACCAGAAAGACAGAGCTACGCACACATTTATAATATTAGTATGTATGAGTGTCAATTTTTTTTACTGTTAATAAATGTTACAACTTCATTTTATGCTGTATGTATATATAGCTACCTTCAGGTGTAATTATGGTCAAGCAAATTAAATACCCTTACTGTTTTTATTTCGATAGGCAACGTAATGGTTCAGGATTAATCAATCCAACTTTAACCAAGGTATTAAAGTCAGGTACAGTCGAAATTTTGATTACTCTCCGTGCTGCCCTTGAGGGTCATCCATCACGGCAATATCATAAACCGATCCCAGCTGAATGTTCACCGTAAACTGAAGGGTAAAGAATAATTTCAGCAATGTATATAATTACTATACTTTTTTTTTTAATTTTGGCAATACTAATTAATTACATTCCTTGGCTTTATCGTGTTCCGTTTTGACAGATGCTTGAGCCAGATTAAAAGAAACACATGGGAAATCATTTTAAGGTCTAATGAAGTTTCATTCCGTTAATAGTATAAATAAAATAACAAAATTCCATTAAATTAAATTCATGTACATAGGTTTCCTCCTGATATTTTCCTTTATCGCCGAGCACGAGGTGAATTACAATTACAAAAAAAAGAACATGAAAATTAGGCAGACTTTGTTTGGGTTCAAACCTGCAATCATCAATGTCCCAATGGTCATCACAATTTGAATAAAAATGAATTATTATATAGTCAATAATATATACATTTATATCAAAATATCGTAGCGTAAAACTTAATTTTATAGATTTTTTTATAAACAATAGATCTAGTTTTTAAATCTCTCAGGAATTATTTCGTTAACCAATTAAAACATACTAAAAATTCTGCTACTAAAATATCCTATTTTTACGTACAAAGTTTTATCGATAATTTTAATTCGAATATCGATTCCCTGAAGTAAAACGTACAATGTAAACGAAACAACAAGTATTAATATCGGAAAGGGTCAGTTTCATTTAATACCGTAATTACAAGTGATTACTTATCTGTAAATGCAGTTCGATTGCATATTATTATTGAAATTGTGTACATTAGTTATTAAATCTGAACGAGCTCTACTAAGTTAGCGTGAGCTTACTTTGTTTACAATTAATCTTGGTCATTAAGAAGACATTGCTTCCAATATTTTCATTATGTCTTGACGTAATCATATATATCTGCCAATCAGACACCGGGCTTACAATGTTTTGTCCAATTGCGTGTTAATAATAAATAAGACTATTGATATGTTTTTTTTTTTTTTTTTACTTTATTTAAGCAGGCTATTACATGCTCTTTTGTATCGTCATTTAATAACTATATTGAGTGAAGCTACTACCGGTTCGGAACGTAGGTACTACCGAGAAGAACCGTCAAGAAACTTAGTTATTACTCTTTTCAAAATACAAAAATACAAAGTCGTGTTAGTTAAATACAATTATATATGTATGAAATATATCCGGCCTGAAAGTCAAGATAACATTTTATAATTATCCTAGTCAACGACGGATACGTGCTAACATTTTAATAAAGATTTGAATGTGTTTGTAGTGATTACATTCAGAATTACAATTTACAGCTCATTATCATCCTTTTTGTATATAATATATGAAATTATTACATAAGATCCACTGAGTAAAAGTACATAAACCTCTTCATAAGAGTTAGAGGTTACAGCCGTCACATCACTCATAGAACCCTTTTATCTTACATGCTCTTCCATCTCGTGTGTATAAACAAGTAAAAATAAACTTTAATCTCAATACATTACGGTACATTATTAAAAAAGCAATCAATTACAATATATGTAACTCTAATATACTTATAAAATAGACTCTATTGTAATTGGCTAGGATTTATTTTTGAGCGTATTGTGATAGGTATCGTCTACTGACCAGGAGCGAAAGGCCGAGAATCGGTAACGTGTTAGTCTGTAATTCAATAAGGACTACCGAAATTGAGTCAGATGTGTTCAAAGTTTGCGGCCGGCTAGTTTGTTCGCAAACATATTATTGTTTGATGGACTCGATCCAACCTTCTAACGATATTGGAAAGTAATTGAAATGATGTATTATTAGTTACTTTTAGAATAAAACTGCCTTTGGTTTTGTAAACAATTGCTCAGTTTTGATCCACAAAAGAGGTGCGATACCTCTGTGAATAAAATTAGTAGTTCTCAATTACAGTGACACACTCACTGATTTATCAGACTAAGATTCTTCATATAAATTCGAATACTTCACGATTTAAATAAAAGACAGTAAAAGTTAGACTCTTTAAAAATCATAATATACATTTACTTAGGCGGAATAAATGTACTTAGAAGGGGTTAATTCAACGAGAAATTTTGTGTTTATACTTGTGTTTTATTTTATATTCGTGGAATCTTGATACTAGCGGTGTCAAGGCCGTTGAGTGTGATGTCATCACTGCTATATTATAGTATTGGAAACACTGAAATTCTGTATTTAAAAATTAATGGTCATTCTACTAAGAACAAATTCATATATGGATGTATTTTTACATTTATTTTATTAATATGTTAATAATTGTAAAATAAAAACTGATTAGAAACGATTACGAAAATATTATTTTACGCACGTAACTTATGACTTTTAAACGAATTGTTTATATTTTGCCGAGATGCCCCAGTTGCTAGAACACGTGCATCTTAAACGATGATTGCGGCTTCAAACCCAGCCAAGCACCACAAAATATTCATGTGCTGAAGGAAAATATCATGAGGAAACGTGTATGTGTCTAAATTCAACGAAATTCTGCCACATCTGAATCCACCAACCCGCATTGTAGTAGCGTGGCGGAATATGCTTAAACCTTTTTCTCAAAGGGAGACGAGGCCTTAGTCCAGCAGTGAGACAGGCTTGTTGTTGTTGTTTGTTGTTGTTATATTATGACGTGTGTGTATTGGAATATTATTTTTATTGCTGGTAGACTAAAGTACCTATAGATCACCTGATGGTGGTCACAGTTTAGACATTGACACTGTGATCATGCCATAAATCACCAATGCATCACCAACCTCTAGAATTGAGATGTTATATCCCTATGCTTGTTGCTCACTCACCCGTCGAACCAGAACACAACAATAATGACTACTGCTTGGCAATAGAATAAATAATAGCTGACCTACCCAATGCACACAAAGCTTTACCACCAGGTATTTAAGAAGGTGTTAAATAAATAATTGTTAAGCTTGCATAAATTACAGTAAGCTGATGGAGTTAATCGCGATTCCGACAAGGTTCGTTTTTAAACATAAAATCTCATATACACATATTCTTAGAACGCGCCATAAATCAAATTTTATTTCAACCGCTTATGGCGGAATATGATGTGGAAAATAAATTAGTGCAAGTTAATTAAGTGCTTCAAAAATGTATGATTTATTGTTAAGAATCATAATACTTTTGCGGGTTTCACTAACTAATTTATTTTCTTATTGTTTTTGAAATGCAAGGGTCATTTTAAGAACACGCATCGACAAAATTCTTTACATATTACATTTAAGGGACATCTTAGTTCCCAAGGTTGGTGGCGCATTGACGATGTAAGGAATAGTTAATATTTCTTACAGCGTCATTGCCTATGGGTGTTGGTGACCACTTACCATAAGGTGGCCCATATGCTCGTCATCATAAAAAAAACACAAAAGCATGGAGAGTTGGTGGTCTTGGTCATATCGGTTTTTTATCCTATCTGATAAGATGTCAACTCAAACCAATGCCTAATTTTTACAATTAAAGTCCTCCCGAATTTGCACGGATGAAATTATTTTAATACTAATTCAGGAATAAGATACCTTATCATCGCTGAAAAAAATATTTAACGTGATTATTGATTACTAGTTCTGGAGTTTGCGTCAGATAAATTTTACTGCAAATAGACTATAAATCAAAATAAAAGGAAACAAACAAAACAAGACAAACCTAAAAATATAATAAGCGATTATTTTTTTCTAAATAAATACTAAATTAAATTCAATTCAATTTTAGAATGCGATTTTTAATTCGAAAAAGTAGAAACATTGCTATACAATTTTTTTTGTACCAGTAGTGTTATTTTCAGTGTACAAATAAATAAAATCAACATTAATATTTAAGATGTTTACAATTATATTACAACTATACTATACCCATTGGTTGTCACATAAAAATTAAATCCGACTAGATTTACGAGCGAAAACTTTGAAATTTAATAACAGAGCTCAAGTTACACATCGCAATAAATTAAAGGTCGTAAGTCTTTTGAGATCCGTTTTCAAAAATTTTTATAATGTGACATGTCATTGGAACGACTATCTATGATTAAAAAGTGAAGGAAATTAAATAAGTAATCTATACTAATATTTAACAGAGTCGAGATGGCCCAGTGGTTGGAACGCGTGTATCTTAACCGATGATTACGGGTTCAAACCCAGGCAAGCACCACTGATTCATGTGGTTAATTTGTCTTTACAATTCATCGTACTCAGCGGTGAAGGAAAACATCATGAGGAAACCTGCATGTGACAAATTTCATAGAAATCCTGCCATATGTGTAGTTCACCAACCCGCATTGGAACAGCGTGGTGGAATATGTTCCAAATCTGCTCCTCAAAGGGAGCCTTTAGCCCAGCAGTGGGAATTTACAGGCTGTTACTTTACTTTTTTATACTAATATTACACGACAGTAAATCTGTCTGTCTGTTACGCTTTCACAGCAAAACATTGGATTGAATTTGATGAAAATTGTTATGAAGCAAGGCAACCAAAAGGCTGTCTTTTTTTCGTACATAATTATATCCTTTTATTTACGTACCAAGTGCATACTAATTAATGGTATTTCAAATAAGCAACAAAGTAACTTATACTGCAGTCATAAAATTGATTTGCAAATTCAATATTTTTATTTTTTATTTTACAATGTCTTGTTAGTTAACTCGATGTAAGGGCTTTATGACAGCCAAGATAGAAAAACAAATAATATAAGTTATAATACGTTAATCTTTCGTTTATTTTCAACGGGATCCGATAAAATTGCTAATATCTCTTTTTGAAATCTGTTTAAAGGACAAACAGGGAGGACATCCCGGTATATAAACATATCGAGATGCATGTGTTTATTCTGGACGCACGTTTCGAACGGGTCAAATTTTCGCGGACCGAAACTCAATTTCACTGCGAAACGAACGAAACGACAAAAAATATCCCCTACTACCAAACCGGTGATTTGTGGGCTACATTCATTGTAGTGACAAGCTTGTTCGGAACCAGTCGGCCCACACTACTCGATTTCGAACCTTCACACTATCGTACAACCGTACACAAACACGTAGCTAGTACGACATGACTTGTTAAATTCGCTTCCGAACGGATTCGATTGACGTTGATTGAGTTATCCACTTTGCTGTGATGCTGGTTTAAATTTTTAAATGCGAACGACTGGGGCATTTTTGTTTACAGTACAAAATTGATTTCGTGTTTTAAATGAGATGTCCCGTATTCAATTAACAAGTACATAAATCGTACTATGTCAAGTAAAACATAATATTTATTCGTTCGATAAAACTTTATTCAGTATCACATTAATGATCTTTTACGCATTTAATAATTTCATTCGAATTTTAAATTGTAAATGTAATAGATCAATTTTAAATCAATCAAGATAAACGATTGGAAATGAAAAAAAAAGGCTAACTTATTAATTTCCATAGATCGATATATGTACGTAAATGAAGTTATTATTAAAACTACATTAATTTAGATAATAAGCATATTATCCACGTAGCGTAAAAATATTTATAAATCCTTACCAATGTTTCTTAAAAAAATTTCAAGACGATTGGTCTTAAGTCGTTCAAAAACACCTAATGTGAAACCAGCCCGTAATTTATTTTTGGTCCTTCGCGGCCGGGCTTAGTTAAAAGTATAATTGGTTTCAAGTGCTGGGCTTAAGTAATACATGAACAACGTTTTTATAGCATCCTCTGCCAAACAATGGAGTCACAATAAGAAATTGTTCAATAAATTAATTTAATTTTCCCTACGTCCTCAATTTAAGCTATTGTAAGAAAGATTCATTCAAGATTAAAGATAAACACGAAGTATATACACTTTATTTTATTTAAAAAAAAAAATTAATAATAATTACTACATATTATAAAACAAAGTAGCTTTTTCCGTCCCTATATCCCTATGTATGCTTAAATCATTAAAACTACACAGCGGATTTTTATGCGTTTTTTTTAATAGATAGAGTGATTCCAGAGGAAGGTTTTTGTATGTAATAAATGGATAATATAGCAAAGAAACACTGATAATTTTAGAAGTTTGTAACGTGATGTCGTAAATAAACAAATTCTGTAGCATATTTAGTATCAGTTTTACCTCCGCGTACTATCTGGAAATATGTTCTTGGTTTCAATTCATACAACACATCTTTAAATATGAACATTCAATCTTCATAAAGTTACTTCGATCACGCCGACAAAGGGAAGTAACGCTAAAACACAAAAAAGTATTATTATATTTTTTAATTCTACACTTTTTTGCACCCGTTTTACCTTCAAAGTGTTTCCGCTGTGAAAAACGTGTTCTATTTATCGATAATAATCTATAAAGTGTTTTAGTTTCTACACTCTATCTTTTTTGTGCATCTAATATATTGTTTTTTGTGTGAAAACGCCTTTTTAAGTGACTTTCTCAGGCGTCTGCATTCAATTATAACGTGAGGATGTATGAAAAAACCGTGTCGGAATCAACACCACATTTTGCTACTGAGTCGTTATAATACACACGTGTTAAAAAAGGCTCAAATCATTATTCGAAAAGATAGATATTCGGTCTGAAAGTACATTTAATAAATAAATATTGTACAACATCACATACATTACTCTGATCCCAATGTAAGTAGCTGAAGCACTTGTGTTAGAAAATCAGAAGTAACGACAATACCACAAAATCCCAGATCCAAGTCAATACAACATAGAAAACTAAATGAATATTTTCTACATCGTCTCGGACAGGCATCGAACCTGGGACCTCGGAGTGGTGTACCCATGAAAACCGAGGTACACACTACTCTACCACGGAGGTCCTCAATTTGTCTATTGTGTTTTGAATACCTACATTTAGAGATAATAATATAAAAGTCTTAAGTAAAATGTATTGTGTTTAACCTTATATTGTTTTAGTATTACAAGAACTGTATTTAAATATAGATACCAAAAAAAGTTATTGAACTATAGAGTCGCTTTGACAAATAGTTCTACGTAACAAAGTGTAAGTCGGTCGTAATTTAGTCGCGATTTATCCCATAATCCTAAGCATACATCTTAGAATAAATGTATCCGGCAGCAAAAGGGCACGTCGTGGATATCAAAGTTGACTCCAAAACAGGTGGCCGTATTTAAGATAATCCTGCTAACGCCGCATCTGCTAATATATTGCTTTTAAACTGCTGCAGTTTAAAATACTTCCATATGACACACATGTTATGACCTTAGTGGAAAAAGTGACATTTTACGTCTGTTCTTAAACTCGTTTATTTTAAATCTCGATTTTAGGATATTTTTGGGTTACGCAGTTTTTGATTTGAGACTGTAAATATTAATAGTCTAGATAGTAAACGTTCTTATAATTTAACTTTATGCCACCCTGTCTGTGTAAATACCGCTCACTCAAATCCTCTACCGCCACACAATACTTTGTATTTACTTATATTATTTTGTTTTAACTGAAGGTGCAAAGGAATATAACTACTTAGTTCTCGAGTTTTGTAACATATTTTTATATTTCAATAGGCGGTGATGACCACATACCATCAGCTGACTTATTTATATATTCACCTAAACATTTCATAAAAAAAAACTGACGTATCGGAATACATGAAATGATTTAATATATAAGTCTATTCTATGCATTTGAAAGCCTTGTTCGTGTAATGTCCACTTTCTAGGGTTACGACTTCGACGTTCTAATTTCAAATTTCAGGTAGCTCTTTCAAGCTATAATTTGTTTAAAAAATTAAGCAGAGTTTCTAGAAGCTTATCTTTAATATATTTACGACATAAGAAGAGCGATTATTAAAATAAATGCGTCGTTTGTTATCTGTTTAACCGCATCAAACGGTCATAATTGCTTTTGCATTAATAATATTAATATGGATTATAGATCACTTAGTATTAAAAACGAACGATATATTTGTTAATAAGTTATCGCATTAATGCAACGATATGAAATTTTATCAAACATTCATTTACGGAAGGTTATAAACGCCAATCAGACTGTAATAAGGCCCAGTTAAGCTCCTAAGAATAAATCGTATCTTAAGGGTATCTGACATTTTTAACTCATGAGAACATTTATTTATTTCACGCTTGCCGCTCTCAAGTCGCGATATATTGATATTCATCTTTCCGTCATCTCCGATCTCTGGAAGGATCATGAGATTACTGAGATACAATTATCCTGTTCACGATAATTACCAGCGTCTTAATGTTATTTTTATTTTAGCTGCGTTAACATGTTATAAGTATGTTTCCTATAAGAGATATTTAAATGGCTGATAAGCAAGGTTCTAGCTTTCTGTAGTAAAGGTTCTATAATAACAATGGCGTCAGTATGTAGATGAAGGTAATTAGTTTGACTGTTGTTTAAGCACTTCTAATATGCTTCGCACTTTGAACCCGACACAGATTAAGATGTAACGTGTAACTCTATTCAACTCTACCAAGACAAAGTGACATTTAAATATCTGTATTATAAGTATGTTATGGTTTTAGGACTTATTCCATAATAGCCAACATTTACTTAAATACCCACGGAGTTCTTTCATTATATCGCTACTTAAAATTTATAGTATTAAAATATCCTATCCCTAGGTTATTCGTGTGAGATGATGTACTATATTATTTTTATCTATTTCGCCAGCGTTGTCAATGTAAGCCATCCTCTTCAGTCACTCTATCTATTAAAACTCGCATCATAATACGTTGTATAGATATAAAGATGTAGGATGTAATGTATATATGTAAGATGAATATGTGTGTATGTAAAATGTAGATGTATGAGTAAGTACATACAGAGATAAACAGTGGGGAATCGACATACTATCTGACGACCTCCATGGTCGAGTGGTGTGTACACCGGTTTTCATGGGTACGCTACTCTGAGGTCCCGGGATCGATTCCCGGCCGAGTCGATGTAGATCACCATTAGTTTTCTATGTTGTCTTGAGGTCTGGGTGTTTGTGGTACCGTCGTTACTTCTGATTTCCGTAACACAAGTGCTTTAGCTACTTAAATTGGGATCAGATGTGTGATTTTGTCTCATATTTATTTATTTATTTATTATCTAGTGATCCCCAATAATATCATTCAATTTACCAATAAAAGGAATGGTTTTCGGCTATTGCAGCGTTGGGAAATTACTTGTAAACACGTAACCTTAAGATAGCCGCCGACGTAGTCGTTATGCCGTGACATATGGCTGTCAGAATTAGTCAGATTAGTGATTTCACGGAGCTCCGAACGCCTCGTATCCAATTACACGGGCCGGAACTCAGGCATTAAGCAAAAAAACAAACATGGCCCTTAAAAATTATGTCTAAATTTTGAACTATCCTATTTTTAAGCAGGATTTTTAGAATTTTACTAACTTTATTTGAAACACGTGAAATATTTTTGTGTTCAATTTAGAAATTTATTCAATTTTGAATATATTATATAGTCAAGTATATTATCTATTAATTAGTAATTTAATTATATTTAAATATTAAGGCAAAAAATAAATAGAAGACTTAAACTTCTACTAAATACAAAGGTATATTAATTGCAAGTAGAGACTAATGTCAATCAGTGAATTTAGTATGATATACCTATTTATATAAAAGCACATTTGAAAAATATAAGCGCAGGCGCAGTAGTTAGTAGCGCCATCTATCCTGACAACTGCAAACATTTAGTTATTCTATCCACCACTAGATGTCACAGTTATTTTTATAATATTTTATTAGTTAATAGCGACCCGGTCGCTTCGGACAGGAGCGATGTATTTATAAAGTTATATTATATCAATATAATTTGTATAGTACTCAGGAATAATAAAGCTTTCTACTAATTGGTTCCAAAGATTATAGCCTACATAAAAACATGCAAATTTTAACTCTTCATAATATGTATTATTATATATTTTACTTATTGACATATATATTATAATGTTATTATTTAAATTAAATAGTTACCCTAAATTCATTTAAATATCAAATTCTCTATAACCGAATTAATGGATATCCATTTCACATAAACCCTTGTCAAGAGCAAATTCCCCTATTCATAGCTAAAAACTTTAATTAAAACAATTATAACTGGAGAATTATAAAATAATTTTCACCCTTAAGCCGCCTGTCAACTAAACAATTCCTTGCAGTCCATCAAAATTAATCTAATCTAATCCAGGGCTGTCTCAAGTTTAAACAAAGATATTGCAAACGAAGTATCGAGTGAGAGCAATATACAGAACCATATTTTGTTAACAAACGCAGCTGTTAATCAAATCTTTATCTTCGATGTTTATAACACTCTCGGTCTACTGGACTTTGTTATAAAGATCACAATTGGATACGTGTTCTTTCACTTACACCCTTATTATTCTCACATACAACATGTAAAAAATGTACACTTTTATATAATGTACTAAAAAAATCCAGTATTGAATTTACGAAATAAACATAATAACACAAGCAACTTTTTCATATTATTAGTAAATGTTACAACATCTATATATTATTGGTTACTTTTCTTTTTGATAATAGAATTATAGTCGTAATCATAAACGCGCGCGCGCGCGTGTGTGTGTGTGTGTGAAAAAAAACACACGTTTTTTTAGTAAAAAGATTGCAAACATTAGTTTGTAATTCATAAAAGTATTGAATAAATTTCTTGCATTCGCTTAATTTTTGTATCGTCGAGTCTAGTTGTAATATTATATTATAAGTTATTAATTATTACATTTATTACTATTATTCACATGTAGGTAGTTATATATTGTGTAAGAATTCGCACCCGTATTTTCCAGAGGTCGGGTTGCACCCGCTTCTTAATCGTCGTTTATTATGGAACCCCCTGAAAATTATAGCAATGATCGAGTTTCAGTGTGTAAACAATTCACCCCTTCTCATTCGAATGGCCTTTATATTTAAGTCATTTGTTAAATGATACAATAATACTATATTTTCACTTGAATAATTACATTATGCACTTAGCTTTAATAACTCCGTCGATTATGACCGATGTGTTTTTTGTATATTCTTAGTTATTTGTCATAAACAACATGTTTCAAACAGAAGTTAATTTTATACTCTGTTTTCGTTTTAATTGTAGCGTGGGCGATTCATACATGTGTGTTCAAAACCTAAATATGCTTCATAAATTTCTAAGTACGTTCGTTTATTGAAATGTCACGACGTTTTACAGTTATTTAATGTCAAACGTCAAGTTACTGTTCTAAATTTGAATTTCATCAAATATTTCTTATACAACTCGACTTAAGTGACGTAAAAACAAGCCGAAAATTTAGCATCTTAAATTTATATGAGTGTTTTAAGGTACCTTACAGCTAAAGGAAAATCTGTTTTTTCTCTGGTCAACATGCATTTCACAGTTCCTCACATGAAGTGGGAGGTTATGTGGGGCTTGCCAGTTCACAGGACGCTTAGTGCACCCTAATACAATGGAATACAGTCGAAAATTCATTGGTACTCTCTACGTCTTTGCAACGGAAGCCACGGGATCGCCTACACTTGCAACCGTGGCATCTACATGAAAATCTACACAGAATATAATCTATCAACATATAAAATAGCGTTCAGATCCTTTTTATTATATTAAAGTAATTTCATCCGATTTCTTACACACATCAAATCTCTTGGAACACTGAGGCAAGAATACTTTAACACCAGAAAAAAACAAAGAATACAAAATAAAAACTTAATAAGACTTTTCATTGGAAAAACAAACTGGCTATAACACTACAAATGAGTTTGACCCGTCGTAGCGAGCCTTACTACTTCATTTCATATTTTCTCTTATATATATTTTTAGGTATGAAATATTTATTAAGTAAATAAGCTTTGAATTTATTTAACGGCAAGTAAAAATTCTGCTCTCCATTAAAAAACCAAATTATCCTTATAAGGGAATTGTTTAACAATATTTAAAAATAATAAGATATAGCAATTAACGACCGAAAAGTAAGTAGAATTTTCTGTACGATATAGATGTAAGAAAGGTAACATTTTTTTTAATTTATAAGTCAATGACCTCATTAAAATAAAGCGATAAGATTTAATGAAACTCATTAAAGCAGCAATAACAAGCAACAAATATATTTGACCGAAAACAAGCAAACAGTATATCTAATCGTAATCAATATCGACGATACAATATAATACGGTCAAACCGAACTCATTATTTTTAACGAGACCCGAACAATAGCGCGTGTCAAAAATCTGCCCAATATATCGGAAAAAAAATAAAACGCTAAGTGATTACCCAGCATCGTCTGAGTTACGTGGACCGTCCCTATAGGGTAGATATATATATTTTATAGAGCGGCCATTATTTCACAATAACCAATCAGTGCCATACATGTCACTTGCCTGACGTTCCACGCGGGAGCGATTGTATTGCAGTTAATGACAGAGTATTATTACCACTATGTATTTGAATTTTTTTTTTAAATGATTTATAAATCTCTATAATTGTAAATTAAAAAATAACCGATATTTAAAAACACCCTTAACAATCCGTACAAATCGGCCACCTGCCGATATATGTATGTCACACACCCCATGTGTATTGACGTTCTTTTTTATGGTATAAGTTGGCGGACGAGCATATGGGACACTTGATGGTAAGTGGTCACTATCAGCCATAGACGAGACAATATTAACTATTCTTTACATGGGGAACAAAGATGTTGTGCCTGTTACACTGGCTCACGCACCCTTCAAACCGGAACATAACAATACTGAGTACTGTTATTTGGCGGTAGAATAACTGATGAGTGGTTGGTACCTACTCAGACATTATTAATCGTTCACAGAAAGATTAATAATTTCCTCAAATACTAATGCGAACAATGTGCGATCAAAGTTGTTATGAAAAGTATGTCGCTATCAATAAAATATTTTTTTATTTTTTACAAAAGTATCGAATGCAGTGTCATAAATGATAAAACCTTCAAACACGATTGGTGTTTATGAAAGAGAAAAACGTGACTTTTTGAGTAATTTTGGGGGTCGCAGCAATTTTCTATTGAAATATCAAAACTCTTTTTTATTACATTTGCAGCTTTTGCGAGGTACACATCTGTGACGTTTTGTATATATGAAATTGGCAGCTGCGTTTTTCTAACGTCGTACTTTGGACAAAAAAAAAATTAAATTGGCTATGTTTGTTTTGAAAGTCTTCCAGCCTTTTTAGTAAAATTATATATACATTTTTTTAAGATTCATCTGAATTTATAAAATCTTTAAATTGAAAAAAGACATGATATTCACGCTTATAATATTTATTGTCTTAAAAAGCGAATGAAAATGCGATGTAGAGATAACAGTTTTTCCGAAACTTTTTCTATCTTCTCTATCTATTGATAAAAATAACGAAATTATCGTTATTTTTATCGTTACAGTATAGACTTATTTGAACCGTGAATTAAATGAAAATATTTTCTGATCAGCTTTTGTGCGTAACGTACAAATAAATACATCAACAGTCACTCGAACGGGAAATGAAACAAACATCAAATCAATTCCAATTTTTCAGTGACTTTTGTTACGAGGCCTATACGGATACGATATTCATATTTATAGGTATTTTTTTTGTAAACGGGCTTTTGTTTTAAACGCATCAATGTTGTGGGGCAGAATAGGGTATTGTTTCTTATCTTTTATCTATTTCCCATTCTTCCTCATCTATATCTATATTAATATTATAAATGTGATAGTAGCTCTGTCAATCTGTTGCACTTTCACGACCAAACTGTTGAAATGAATTTGATGAAATTCGGTATGAAGCAAACTTGAACTCCAAGAAATTACATAGGCAATTTTTTTGCCTCACATATGACAACCTAAGCCACTAGCGAAGCCGCGTGTGACTACTAGTAATCTTTGTTCATTCTCTAAATAAAGAAAATGTTCTTTTATAAAATCAATAAGGATGTTTTACGGGAGATCAACTTGACTTCGTTCATTGAGTGTGCTAATGTCGGCAAGAGATTGTATTTACAGTGTCCCACCTCGAGCTGGGGGCAGAAAACTCAATCATCGCCGTATCGGAAACGTTAGGGTAAACTGGAATTTGTCACCCTTTATAAAAATGATTTCCTCCACCTTCAATTTTTCGATCTCTGATTGGAGTAACAGAATATCCTGAAGTTATCATATTCCCTTTTATATTACGAACACACTGTTATGAGGTTTCTTCTTATATCATTTGATCAATTTTATTTTGTGAAAGAAATATCTTTGTTATTAAATTTTTGCGGCAGTTTAACGTTTTAGTCTTACATGTTTTAATTTTGTCGTCTGTACTATAAACACGCAACTTTTATTTAACAATAATTCGACAATATTAATTTTTAGGAGTAACAACAACAGCCTGTAAATTTCTGTAAATTGGCTAAGGCCTCCTCTCCCTTTGAGGAGAAGGATTGGAGCATATTCCATCACGCTGTTCCAAAGCGGGTTGACGGAATACACAATTTGTGGCAGAATTTCTATGAAATTAGACACATGCAGGTTTCCTTACGATGTTTACCTTCACCGCCGAGCACGAAATGAATTTATAAACACAAATTAAGCATGAATATTCAATGATGCTTGCCTAGGTTTGAACCCCATACATATTAAAAAAATATTCAATATAATTAAAGGAACTTCAATTTTAATGAATAACTTTTTAATTATTTACATAAATCACAAACAGAAGGTAGAAATAATGCTTATTAGTACTTGAAAGTATTTGCGTTCTCTTCGCTTAAATGTGACTCTTGATTTTTATTTTCCACGAGAACGGAACGCTAGTCGACAAGATGAAGTTTATAAATCTTGATAATTTTAATTTATTCATTTTATATCGTGGAATAGTATTTTTATTCACTCTTAATATTATTTTATGAATAATTCACTGGTATAAGTTTTGCTTTTGATTTATTTGGATATTGAATATCTGGATGTTAAAAGTAATTTACGTCGTTCGAAATCTACTATAGATAACTGGTATTATTCACATTGCCTATTATTAATAATAGGTCAATTTTTTGTCACACGACTTTATTTATATTAATAATAATGGAATACATATAAGAAAAAACATCATCATACAATCTGTGTCGTAAAGTATCTCGTATTCTAAAAACCTGTATAACACGACTTACTTACCAATAATCTAAATTACTTCACTTTTTTCCTGAATGCGTTATTTCAAACAATGTATAAGCTGAAAAAGTATTGAGTTTAAAATAAATACCATTATTATATATCTTATAATTATGAAGTTAATATGATTAATTTCTATTCTTTTTTTTTTTGAAATGGTCACGAAATACCTACGACATATAAAATTTAATAATTAAATTCAAACCTTTATCCGTGACTACTTCTAAGAACTTAGGAATGTAAAATGATATTATGTGAAGCGTAAACCGCAAGATTTAAAGCTACTTCAACGGAATTAGTCATCGCCGTCGATGGGATATCTCACCAAAAAATTATTTCAATTTCGTTTTATAGAACTGTCAGTCCGAATCATAAAAATGATATAATGTACCGCGATACGGCATTCGCTTTAAAGAAATATTTTAAACGGTTCAAAACCACACACATTCGAACATTAGTCATATCTGATACTCATATTAAATAAAAAAAAAACAAAATAAAATCGAATGTATTATCTGCTATTAAAATATTTGGTATCGGTATATAGAAACTCTTTCTAATGAATCGTATAATCTATGATTGCTAACTTATCTGTATTTAAAAACGATCGAGATCACCAGAGAGATGTGTCGTTTTATTTCCTCTACAAAAAGTCAGAAGCAATTTAGAGCTGAATAATTGACTAGGCATGGAGTTAAGAATATATTGCAGTCTCCACCTACCGACTGAACATTGGCTACGCCCACGAGTATATTAATTCCCAACTACTCTCAATGGTACGTATCGATGTCGCAAATGTAGGAAATTGGTTCCATTGACTGAGCAAACTTTCCGAATCCCCTCGCGAAGTACGCTAGATCCTAAAGTTTGCAGACTGTTGCGATTGGCGTACCGTTTGGGACGTTCAGAATGAATTATTGAGTTATTGCTAATATGTTTCGAATGTGTTCTACTTTTAAATATATCATTATAAAGGCCAGTATTATAAAAATTTAAATAATTAAATTACACGAATAAAATTTAATAAATAGTTTTTACATGATTATAATATTAGTATAACTCATTTTACTGATTCCAACTCTATTCTTTATAATATCCCTTGCTACTTATATGCTCCAATTTAGCCTAACACCATTACAGGAAATAGAAGAAGTAAATAGCGAGAATATGTAAATACTTATTTCATAAAATATTATATTATAATAAAGTATTTTAAGCATTTTGTAAAATAAAGACGCCATATACTATGAAGAGGACCACTAGGGAAATTATTAATTAGGGGAAAGTAAACATAATATTATAATGGCGCTCTCATTTAAACACTCCAGTAGTATAATGTCTGTTAAATCGAATAATATTTACCAAGGTATCTTCTGGGTGTGCATTAAAAATGGGTTGTAAAAAAAAAAAACAAAATTTACCCATTTAAATAAAATTCCCTTTACGTAGGTACTTTCAGCAACCTCACGGAAGTCACTGAAAATCAATTTTGAATTTCAATATTAAAACTGAATAGTTATTATGTCTATTGTAATAATTGTACTGTTGTATTGTTGTATTGGTTTTTTTTTAATGAATGTAATTAATTTAATAACTATATCGATAAGCCCATCACAACATTTAACGTAATCTAGGACCGAAGTGTAAATTACTAAATTTTTATCTGAAACCAATTCGTTCAATTTAATAACTAATTCAAATCTAAATTCCTTGTTTTTCACAAGGCTTAATTATCTTTTATTTTAACGGCATGTACAAGTAATCTACAAATAAATCTACTGATCTATTTTACAATTTATAAAAAACATAAAAAGACATATAGTATTGGCCTACGGACGTTATCTTAGTCACATAATTTATGCATCCATGCGAAGCGCAAAAAGTTAATTAAAGGGTAAAAGAAACGACATTGAATGACGAGGCGCCACGCCCTCTGCGTATCGCGATTTATTTTGTTCACTTGAAACCGTCCTTTTGCATGCTTCTGTATTTAAACCCTGTACTATGTTAATCGAAGTGTTATTGCCCTTTTATTTCACGCTTAAATTGATTTCAGCTTGACATTTTTCATTTACCATAAATTTAAGGCCCGTATATCTATTTTTTATAAGGAGATAAATCTCATCCGTACATTGTATATAACTACTAAACCTATTTTAAATATTCTTTCATACATATATTTTTTAATATTCTTCTTTTATTTCAAAGCATGTCTATGTTATTTGCAGTGTGTATCTGGGATTATTATTAGCGCAAAAACCTTTATTAAAAGTATAACATCTCGCCTTATTGCCTCTACTGGTGGGCTAGTTAATTTTTTGCTCAGAGGATCGGAATTGCGATTCAACGAAGAAATGCGCTAACATTCTTTGAATTTGAACAGTAACTAGTTTTATTTTTTAGTCGTTTATATGTAAATCATTAATGTTAATAATTCTCATACAATAAATGAATATTTATAATTAAAGATATTGATTTCGGGATATTTACCATGTTTTTTATTTTTGTTCGGTGGAGCTTGATATTTCGACATTACCTACGAATGTCTTGTTCATGAGACTCGTGAAACCTTTAGTAATAAAAATAACCATGTTCATATAAAATCTTATATTTATATATATTTAAAATGGAGTCAGTGATGCAAATCGGCTTCATGGTTAGTGGTTAACAGGGCGTGTTCTGTTAGAAATTTTAACTGTTCCATTAACACCAACCATGGAAACTCAAATGTTCAGACCGTTTTACCTGTAGTTATACTGGCTTACTCACTCTTGAAACTGAAGGAGTAAACGTAGGACAAACGATCAGTCGGTGAGACGTACTCAGGCGAACTTGTAGAAAGTCTTGCCTTATCGAATAAAATAAGTAATAAACTAATCGTTTCATTTACTTTTCTAGTACTCTCAGATTTATTACCTATCAGGTTTTGAAAAAAAATCAAAAGATAAAAGTTAAAGAGCAAACTGATTAAAGTGAAATAAAGTACCAGCTCGTAAATATCAAACTAGTCAAAGGACTTCACTCTTTAAAGATCTATTCACTCATGAAGGAGCGTCCCTCTACGTTAAGTTATATCGGCGTGCATTACATGAGTGAGTGTCGCTCATACAAGATGTCTTAGTGTGTGTGAGACGATTAAGAATTAAGACGGCAAAAAATATAAGTTAGATTTTTTTAAACTATACGATTAACTTCGAATATTGCTCCTTCCTTATTAAAAAAAACTACATCTGTCTCGCGATTGGCCGCCGTTGTCAAAATCAGTCAATACTATAATCAATGTATCATTTAACGGATTTAAAAAGTTTATTCAGAATAAATTAATCAATACATCTTAATATTCATTAAAAGAACACAAATGTCTAGGTTAAGCCTTCGATTCCATCACAGGAATGATTAAACAGTAATTGTGATTATCAACATTGAAATTCTTCAAAAAAAAAAAAACAACTATACCAGATTCTTCCCTTTTATTTAGCTTAGTGGTACTTTCTGAAACGATGATAGAATTTAAATATTGATTCACAAACACTTTATTACTAAGTTTATTTGAATAAAATACATTTGAATAACAATTCTTGGTAATTAATATTTCGAATTCCCAAATTTAGAACATAGATACGAGTCAAGTACTTGAAACAGATATTCGAAGTATAAGATATTATCTAACAAATTTATTACAATGGAAATTGTATTGTTTATTACTAAGCTCCTTTTAATTAAGTTACATTTGATAAATAATCCAAAGTTTGTTCCGAAATTCTGTTACATTAAACGTAAGATCAATATTGTAATTGTTTCACGATTATTTTGTTTGATCCTCGAAACTTGCTTAATTATCTTAATACCAAATTTAATTCTCTCGAACTTCACCAATATATCAATTTCCTGTAGCTTCGGACAATTTTGATCTCTTAAGTGTTTCATCGTTGAGAAGATTGGGGGATTAACAAATAGTCAAATTATGTAACTTAATTATATTTTTTAATTAATTTGTTTCTCTTTATGTAAGCAAGAAGACCCAGTGTACACCTCTTAAGTTTCATGTGTTTAATTTATAAAACTTCGCGAGGAAACTTGCATGTGTCTTGATTGCAACATGGCCGTTATGTTTTTTTTAGCTGTAAACAATATTTCCATATCCACAATTACCTTGGTATGCTACTAGTACTTCAAACCTGAGCAAGTCTCACAGGGTTAAGGTTTTTTAAAAAAAAAATCATGAAAATACTGATCACCTTGAGAACGAACATTTTATTTCAAAAATAAAATACCGTTTATTTTCTGACACCGAATCAATCCTCTAGTATTGTCTTTTCGATAGTTTTTATTTAAACTAGCAATAAGTTAGTACGGTATTATCGAAATAAAAAGCACTGAGTAAATATTGAGTAAGCATAATTTAAATTCCAGGTACTAAATTAGACCTTGTCATCGCCACCTTGAGAAAACCTGCTTTCAAGAAGCTCTGACATGTGTTTAGCCTTTAATCCCGAATGGAGTCTCGTGGTGGATTATGTGCCGTATCCTTCCTTGTCTTTAGCCGGGGAAAGCCCTCACTTAACTGGATGACGTTTAAGAACTATTACTTACATTATTATATTATGTATTCATTGTACATATTACCTAATATTATTTTATGCGACATGGGAAAATGTAGATAATTTGCTACTACAAAATTTTCCACTAATTCTCTCCGTTTCTTTTACATTTAAGTTATAAAAAAAATATTATGAAGTATGATGAATAAGTAAGGATGGTAACATGTCAGGAAATACAAATTTATAACATTGAAATAATACCTATTGTAACTTTAAATATGTTAAAGTATTTTTAAAATGAAAATTTTATTTATATATTCGTATATAAAAACTACTACTTGGTGGCAGGGCTTTCTGCAAGACCGCCTGGGTAGGTACAACTCACTCATCAGATATTCTACTGCTAAACGACAGTACCCAGTATTCTTGTGTTCCGGTTTGAAGGGTGAGTGAGCCAATGTAACTACAGGCACAAGGGACAAAGCATCTTAGTTGTAAGGAATGAAAGAATGAATGTAAGGAATAGTTAATATTTCTTACAGCGTAATTGTCTATGGGTAATGGTGACCACTTACCATCAGGTAAATATGCTCGTTCGCCAAACTATATCATAAAAAAAAAACATTTAAACTTTTATAGTATTAGTATGAAACAGACATCTTATCATACATTTAACAATAGTTATAATTATTTAGGAATGAGTAATTTCGTACGAAATCCTTTTCTTCATAACTTGGTAAGCAGATTAAAATTTTGAGTCCCAAAGCGCAGCGGGCGCGTTTAATTAAACATTTCATATAACGTCATCTGTTGAGGACGTTAGTAAATAAAAATAACGACTGCATTAATAAATGCATAAACACAAATTTAATATTTTTGTGTTGAAAATTAATTTCATTGTAGGCTGTTTAAATTAATAAATTGCGACGGCATAAAGATGTAGTTTTTCTAAGTAATTTCTAATTTAGTCAACAATGTGATTTGTTTGGGAACGGGCAAAATAAAAAAAAATAATCCGTAACATATAAATTAATTCTAAATACCACTAAGAACAAATGTAAAAAAATACTTATCAATTACACACACACACACATTATATAAAATTATAAATATATAATATCTGTACATATTTGACACGTACGTACACAATTATACATAAATCAATACTAGGTATATAAAATAATTATACAATCGATTTAAGAAAACAAAATAAAAATCTTTGGACACTATTTTTAAATATTTGTGTGTTTGTGTAAGTGATTTTTAGTTATTTTTCTATACCAAAAAAAATTGCATGAGATATCAAAATGGCAGCAATATACTATCACTGCTAAGGAACTCAAACCGCTAGTGTTAATGTTAGTAAACAAAAACAAATGCACTCTATATTCATCACCATAATTTGACGGAACGGCAATCTACCAAATTTGGAAAACCTACAATATTTTTTTGTTGTGTTGACATAAAGATTGATGGCAAAATCTGTGGTCTGCAATCATTTAAGCTAACTACTATAAATAAAATTTTAACAAAAAGAAAAACCGACTTCAAACAAAACAGCATTTTAAAAGAAATTAAAATGCACTAAAAAGTAATAAAAATAATTGCATATTTAACATATTTTTTAGAGTCCTCCTAGGTAAAATGAAATGAAAAATATTAGACTACTTAAAAGTCGATTCACGATTATATAATGTAGTTATAATTATTGCTATATTTGGAGTCGGTGTCGGTGTGATTTTAAGTGAAGCTGATGTAGACTAACATTTTTTTCTTAATATGGATAGATTAAGCGTGCCGTTTATATGAATCAGAAACTATTTCAGGAACAATTTCAAAAGAAACTTTCGAATAAAGCAAAAATAGACTTTCGAAAATGCGGCTTTAATACGTCATGCGGCATAAACTACAAGGTACCACCCTCGAATGAGCTGTAATCGACCTCAGTAAAAAAACTTTGCAAAAGAGCTATTCGTATGCTATGTCGTTCATCATATGACATCACATCATATACACAAAATTTGATTAAAGACAGAAAGAAATTCTGCCCCAAATCGCACCCTAACTGTAAGCCGTTTAGGAGTTCCGTCAATACATAGTATAAAACAAAGTCGCTTTCTCTGTCCCTATATCTTTAAAACTACGCAACGGATTTTGATGCGGTTTTTTAATATATTGTGTGATTCAAGGGGAAGGTTTGTGTATATAATAAATGAATAATATAGTAAAGAAACACTGACAATTTTAGAAGTTTTCAATGTGGTGTCGTAAATAAACAAATTCTTTAGTATATTTAGTATCAGTATTGCACCCGTGAGAAGTCGGGGCGGGTCGCTAGTTTTTTTTTTTTTTATTTATTTATTGGGAAACAAACAGCACATACACATCATAATAGTTTTCACATATAAAAAATATTTACATAAGCCAACAAAGTTTCCACTTTTGCACAGTGTCATGGAGTGAACATAGAAAAAAAAAAAAAAAACTTATAATTATCAGAATTTAACATTTTACAATTCAAAGCTAATTTAAGAATAGGAAAGAAAAACAAACATCTTAAATGTAAAAAAACTATTAACTATATGAGCTTTTTCAAAGAACGAGAAAACTTTAAAATACCGTCATTAAAAATATCAACACTGTTAAACAATGTGTTGTAGTTAGTACAAGCTCTTACGAGAAAACGATTTTTTGCATAATTTCTTTTACATAATGGGACAGAGAAGATATGTTTACATCGTATAGAAGAATTAGAGCACTTAAAAAATATGTTATTTAATAAATATGTTGAGTCTATAAGATTATTAATGATTTTATATAGGAAAATTTGATCCCTATATACCCTGCGGTTCTCAAGTGACAGAATGTTTAGACTTTTGACAGAGTTTTCCCCAAATTTGTATGTCATTCTTTTAAGAAACTTGTTTTGGACGCTTTCTATTGCCAAAATATACTTAGAATATTGCGGATTCCAAACAGTGGAAGCGTATTCCAAATGAGACCTAACATAAAAGTTGTATAAGATATTGTAAGTTTGTATGTTCTTGAAATCGCTTCCTTGACGAAATATGAACCCCAGCATACTGTAAGCTTTGGCTGTTATTTTATTTATATGTTGATCAAATAGTAAATCAGCGTCAAGAAGAACTCCCAGGTCCCTCACCTCGGTGACTCTGTTCACTACTTTATCATAAATCATGTAGTCAAATAATATTGGATTAATTTTTCTACTAAATGTTATTACATAGCACTTTTCAATGTTAACATGTAAACCATTGGATAAACAATATTGTTTTAAAGTAATTAAATCATTTTGTAATTTAACGCAATCATCAGTTTGTTTAATAATTTTAAATATTTTTGTATCATCAGCATATAGTAATATATTAGAGTTTTGAAAAGTTTTCAATAAGTCATTAATAAAAATATTAAACAGCAAAGGACCGAGATGTGAGCCCTGGGGAACCCCAGATGTAATGGGAATAAAACTAGATATATGTCCTTTGATCGCAACTGCTTGTGTTCTGTCACGGAGGTAAGATATCAACCATCTTAATAAATCACCGTGTATACCAATATACTCAAGTTTTTTAATTAACAACGCATGTGGAATTTTATCGAAAGCTTTTGAATAATCAGTATAGACGACATCAACTTGATATCCCCTCTCCATGGCAGAAAGAACTATATCCAGAAATTCTGTAAGATTAGATTCAACAGAACGCTTACTAATAAATCCGTGTTGTTGAGTTATTAATAACGGTCTTACTAAAGGAAAAATAGTGTCATAAATAATTTTCTCAAATAATTTAGGAATGACGGACAACTTTGATATACCACGATAGTTTTTTATATTATGTCTATCACCGCTTTTAAAAATGGGAACAATTAAGGACTTTTTCCAAACTGGTGGTAATGAACCCGAACACAAAGACTTAGTGAACAGTAAATATAGAGGTAATGCTAAAGATTTGCAACAGCTTTTTAAAAATGTGGGATGGAGTCCATCTGGACCACTGCCTTTAGAAGCGTCTAGATTTGAGAGATATTTTTCTACAGTATCACATGACACGCTTATTTTGTTGATTAATGTTTGATTGTGTTGAATTAAACAATGTTCATCGGGTTTTGGGTCAGTATTGGATTCGAATACTGATTTAAAGAAACAGTTGAATAAATTAGCTATAGTATTCCCATCAGATCCAGTACCATCATCCAGAAACATGGTATCCGGTAGATTATTACTACTTTGCTTAGATTTAATATATGACCAAAATTTTTTAGAATTATAATGAATACTGTCCTCTGCTTTTGAAATAAAAGTGTCATAACATTCTACTTCTAACTGTTTAGTTTTGTGTCTTAAATCAGTAAATAGGTCATAGTCACTTGTTCGGCCGTAAATTTTCCAACGTTTATGTACTCGCAATTTCTTGTTAATGAGTTTTATTAATGATCTGGAAAACCATACTGGATGTCTAGATGATTCATGTACTGTTCTGGCTGGTATATATCTATCCAATACATTATTGATAATTAAGTAGAATTTGTCAACCGCTTCAGTCACATCAAGGTCTGAAAGTTGTTCAAACCATTCAATATTATTTAATTCCTTGTTAATTGCTTCATAATTCGCAATATGGAAACGGCGTACAATGCGTGACGCAGAGCGTAAATTAGGTTCATTTGCATTGACATTTGTTGATATGAAAAAAGATGGATGATGCATGTCTTCAGGTAATGACAGCGGCTCAGTTCTTTCAACAACACAGTTACAATTAGAAAGTACAAGATCTAGTAATCTATTATTAATATTAAAGATATTATTAAATTGACACCAGCCACTAAAACTCATAAATGCAAATAATTGCATAATCATATTGTTACCTGAAGGATTCTGAATAACAAGACTATTTTCAGTATTAATTGACCATACAATGTCTCTGATGTTAAAATCTCCTAACACCATAAATTTATCATTAGGATTACTAATGGTTAAGTCCGATAAAAAGTCAAAAAAAGAACCTTCAGAATCACACTGATTGACATTCTGAGGGAAATAACAACAGAACAGTCGTAATTTAAATTTTAAATTATCTCTCCCGATTGTAATATTAACAAATGATATATCTGCGTCTGGAAGAGACAATGGTATTCCTGAGTGCTGCACATCAACACATATGCCATGGCGTACCGCTATTAGAGTACCTCCACCCATGCTCATCCCAAGGCGTGTATAGTCACGATCATTACGATACACATTATAGCGGGGATCAAAAAGTTCTTCATCGAAAATACCAGGAAGTAACCACGTCTCACTTAAACAAATTATGTCATAATTAGTGTTTAACAAATTAGTATAAAATTGTTTAGTTTTGGTGCGCAAACCTCTAACATTTTGATAGAAGATACGTAAGTCCATATTAATATATACTACTTTTTGGGTAATAATGTTTATGAATAATAATGTTAACTGATTTTAAAATAAATTTTAAAATATTAAAATTTAGATCTAAGTAATCATATGACAATTTAAAATTATAGCACATTTTTAAACATACAATATTCCATGCCAGCTCAAAGTTTATAAAAAATACAGTGACAATTTTAACGACGGTAAATACAAATATAATAACAATTAAAAACTTAATAAAATATATTTTCGTGGGAATAACCATCTTGATAACACTTATGAGATCTTGTTTAAACATTCCTTAGAAGTAATGTGAATAACAGGCGAGTTATCGGTCTTACGAACCATTATCGTACAGTTTCGGACCCAACAGTATAAGTAGCCTTTATCCTTTCCTCTACGTCTAGCTTCACTGAGAAGGAGCTTGTTGTATGCAGACAGGTGATCGTTAATATATATCGGATTATTTTTGCCAGGGAAACCAATGTCGCTTGCTTTCAGGTTTTTTAATTTACGTAGCGATGAAAGAAAGTCATCTTTTTTGTATCGGGCTTGCATTTTCAAAATAATTGGACGGGAATGATTATCAGACGTATCATTTTTCACCGCAACTCTTGTTACAAAATCGACATCTGTATTAAAGTTTAAAGGATACCCACTTTTTTCGGCTAATGTTTTTATGATAGTTATTAAATTCTCGCCTTTCTTTTGTGGAACGCCATTTATTTGTATGTTAGAACGGCGCACCCATTGTTCATTTCTGTTGTTATTGTCCGATAGCTCTTTAAATTTTATCTTCATTTCCTCGAGCTCCGTTCCAAGTTTGTCTATTCTGGATACTTCAATATCTAGGTTATTCATGTGTTCTACCACCGAGTTAATAGACGACTCGACAGATTTAATTTTTGTAGACCAAAAGCTAACAGTCTCCGAAAGCTTTTTCAGTTCCTCGGTGATAAAAGTTTTAAAAGATTCCATAGTAGAATGTAAACTGTTAAAGCGGTCATCAAAATGATCAATTAATGATTTTATGTCCAATTGGGATTGAGATATTATATTAATCTTTTCAGAGGTGTTAGGAAGTTTAGGGCTTATATTTTGACAAGGCTTCTTGGAAATCTTACAAACTGGACATTTCCATTTTGCTTTATTCATAGGAAGTATCTTTTTAAAATCTGTTTCACTCATACCAACACATAAATAGTGATAGATACTGTGACAAGCTGTGCATTTGATCATATCTTCAGATTTTAAAGCATTAGAACAATGTTTACATTCCATTATGTTATTTGAAATAATGCAGGTAGAAATCAGCTGGAGTATTATTTAATTAATGCTTCAAGTGCAGCGCGGATGGTTAAACGCACTCGGATTAACGACCAAAAAGTCGTAAGTGCGGCTAAGTTACTAAGATCTTACGCGTTTTCTTCAAAACCACGCACAATTCACACACTGTTTCACACTGTTTAACGTTTAACTTTTTTAATTTGTTATTTCCTTTAATAGTCAATTGAATTTTAATAAAAACAATTGTTATTAATTTCTTTGACAAAAACTGAAACTATTTTCGAAAAGTTCACTCCAAATTATCGACGTTGTCACGAAATATTGATATTTAATTTTCGTAGTAATCACAAACAGTTGTTTATACTGTGACAGCACGATGCGTTATAGTTGATTATAATATTCGATTATGACAATTACATGAACATAACCACGTTCAGGAAGGTCATTCAAATATCCAAGTAACCCATAAATAAAAGATTCGACCGAGTATTGCTAACGTGCTCCTCAGAATTGTTCCGTTCCCTCCCGTTCCCTTAATTTGTCATGGATCCTGTGCTCAGAACCTTACCAAACTTTCACCAAACTACCCTTAAAGTATATCCTTTATAATAAAAAAAGAAAAATTGGTTAACGTGATTTTGAGTTATTCACCTATTTGTCGCGCATATACATAATGCAAATTTAAGACTTATGTCGTTTTCATACGGATACCATTATCTGAAAAAAAAAGGGGCCCCCACGGGAAGCACTACCTTTCAAACAAAAAAAAAATTTCAAAATCGGTCCACCCAGTAAAAAGTTATGAGGTAACAAACATAAAAAAAAAATACAGACGAATTGATAACCTCCTCCTTTTGGAAGTCGGTTGAAAACAGCTAGGCAGTCTCAATAGCTGCCTAATGATGCAGAAGTTGCAAACACGATCCCATCGTCTTCAACAAGTAACACTTACTGTATTTCGTCAATTCCTACATAATATCTTAATATATAAATGAAATTTTTACATAAGAGTAATGTTAAATTCAAACGGCTAGATTCCAAGTAAATAATTTCAAGCTTTTTCATACAAGTTATTTTCCTCTTGGTATACTGCCTACCTGATGAAATAAATTAGTAAATAAATTATGAATATATTTTTTTGTAATTCAACAATTCCAATGTTCATTTAAATAGTTTTAATTTATGTTAATATAATTAATTTGTTACAAAATACCTACCTACCTACTATCGTAACGAAATATTTATGTTAACTCAGTATTGTAGTTTTCATTTTAAAAACGTAGCGTATAAAACATTACATTTGTCTTGTAGTATGTTCTCATTATTTTTATATATTGTATCTATTCAGTTTTGAAACGTCAATAGCGTCAACGTAAAAACCAAACATAGCTTAGCCTAACGATATAAAAAGCAATTTTGCTCCTGATCCCTTGGGCTATTGTGGTTTTGACACAGGATGTAAGTTTAATAGGACGGGTAAATATTAATATCAATAATTAATTAAAATATGGCATGACTTCTATTAAAAAAGACACATGACAGGTAAGTTCATGTTTTCTCAATTTATGATCAAAGTGATCATAATATGATCTGATGATGACTATATTTCTATATACTCATAAAATAAGAGACACAACACATACTTAAATAAAACAATATGTGCAATGTGTTTTTTAAGTGTTTTTCGTCAAAAATATTTTTAATATAAGTAAATCATACAACTATATACAATAAAAGTACCTTATGCTGTCTCATATTAGGATCACTTTCTAGATTTTATAAAAATATAAAAATTTAGAACAATTTGCTCCTTCTCAAATATTACATAAGATTATTGGCTTATTACAGATTTGATTAAAAAAATTAGTTTCCTATACAGAATTACAAGCATCATATTATCATCATATTGACTAATATGTTAGGAAAATTGTAAATCACTTAATTTTTTTTACTAATAAAATAACCTTCGAAAATATATTGTATACAGTCTGAATATAAATGGTTACATGTATAAATATTTGACAATTTTTCCCTTTGTCATTCCGACAATTGATATTGGAAATGTACTAGAAGAGATTGCAATTGCTTTGACCAGTGCAAGTCGCGAGGGAATCTGGTTACTCTGTGACTAGGTACTTTCAAAGATTGCCCTGTCACCTCGGAATTGTGTTCGCTCGTGAAAAATTAGCTTAGAGATCAGAAATCAAGTTGCGATCTGTTTGTTGTGCTAAATCACAATTTCAAATAGGATTCTATTTATATATTAAACTTAAATTGATCGTTCGTGTGGACTTTAGACAAGCGTAAGGCTTATAAAACAGCTGAGTTGTTAGCTACATAGATCAGTATTAATATATTTCACGACCAAACCGCAGAACCGAATTTGATGAAATTTGGTATGAAGCAAACTTGAACTCCGAAAAAGGATATAGGCTACTTTTTTTTGCCGTACACATGGCAACCAGCACCCTAAAACGCGTGCGACTATTAGTAGTTCATAAGATTGTACAACGAACGACAGTTGATTTACGAATTAGGCATAGTTTACACAATACAAACCCATAATTCGGTACCCGTGTTAAATCTGCCGTATCACTTTACCATTACATTGGATTATGAAATTGAGTCAATAGTAAAACCGTGTACAAGCTTAAATATTTTTGCATTATAGAATATTCAACGCCGTTAATAGATACCATTGCCTAATTTTATTTGGATTAAATATAAAACAGCTAGTGAACTGTATTGCTTCGTTGCTATATAAAACTACAAACATAATTTATTAAGTAGGAACATTTGTGGGAATACGTATTCTTGGAATATCTATACATTTAATAAAATTGGAGTATCTGTTCGTAATATTAAAATAGCCCTTTTTTACTCAATGCTTATATATTTTACACACGGTACATATATCAAAAAAACAAATTTTAGAATTTTTGTCGGTCTGTCCGTCTGTTTGTTCCGGCTAATCTCTGGAACGGCTGGACCGATTTTAACGGGACTTTCACTGGCATATAACTTATATAATAGGAAGTAACTTAGGTTACAATATTTTTTTTTTTTTGTTTAATTAAAACGCGTGTATTGTCGCGGACCCAGCTAGTTTTATCATATATTTTAAAGTACATGTCATATTTACTTGGAACTATTGTATTTACTTTAAATAATAATAGCTTATATATACATGGTAAAAAAAATGTCAAGATAAGAACCTTATATCATAGTAAGGTTTTACTAGAGATGATTATGTACCTACTGCTTTGGCCACAATGTATAGCAAATTAAGTACATTCAACAAATAGTATATTCGTTTTCGATCTCAAGTGAATCAAAAACGAATATATATGTGTAATTTCATTGTAAATATGAATATCGTCTCTCTTCCTTTAATCATAGAGTATATAATCCTATAAACTTTTATAAAAAACTTTCTCAAAAACAGTTGAAGTTCTATCATTCCAAATGATGCAGCATCACGGCTGCTATCGCTTAACTCGTATAGTTGTATTCGATTATAAGCGAACCAGTTACATATTGGATTAGAAAAAACAACAAATTCAATGTGTTCACAAAAATGGCCATTCCAATTACCGTCCCGAATTGAAATTGAAATCCGGCCACCCGTAGACGGTAGCTACGCTGCCATTAGGACAGACTTTGTTGAGTAAATTCATTTTGATTAGTTTTTATTTGTAATTTATTCAACAAAGTGTATTCCTAAATACTAACGTTCTTATCACTGTATATTGTATTATCAATAATGGATAAAATTAAGTGATACAAGATTCAAAATTGGAATACATTTTTCTATTTTTAAAATTGGATAAGTCGTATCGCATAGTTTAATTAAAACATCGATATGCTTTGAAAAACAACATTGATATCGAATCGATTAAAACTCAATATTAAGACGAACTCGAGTAACATAAATTAAGATATCCGTATAAGATATGTTTATAAATAACACTTTGAGAAATGAACTTGGCTTCGAACTGGATTAGATAAAAATTCCAGTTAAGATATTCATAGAGGTAAAGATAACGCATCAGCATTATCATTATTAAAACACATACGGATGAGATTAATCTATAATGAAAAAGTATAGCTATAAAAATTCTTTAATTAACAAATGCTATTTATAAACTAAAACAGTTCATTTGATTTGTATAGAATTTACCTAAATTTTTAAAGGCGAGATGGCCCAGTGGTTGGAATGCGTGCATCTTAACCGATGATTCGGGTTTCAAGCCCAGGCAGCACTGAATATTTATGTTCTTAATTTGGGTTTATAATGCATCTCGTTCTCGGCGGTGAAGGAAAAAATCTTGAGGAAACCTGCCTGTTCCAAATTTCATAGAAATTCAACCACATATGTATTCCACCAACCCGCATTGGAACAGCGTGATGAAATATGTTCCAAACCTTCTCCTCAAAGTTAGAGGAGGCCCTTAGTCCAGCAGTGGGAAATTAACAGGTTGTTGTTGATGTTGTGTTTGTATGGATTGAATTTGAACCCAGATAAAAATGTTTGTAGCTATAATAGCATACTCTGTATTATATGGGCTTAAACGACTAACATATCGTATAATTATATTATTGTGAAAAACTGCAGCGCTGTTAATAATCAGCAAATGACGATTTAAAAATAATCAAAGCTTAAAAAATTCTACACTACATACAACGGTATACATGCAGGAAAAATAGGCAAATAGTGACAACATAAACTTAAAGTAATAACACAAAATTTTAAGATTTTATATGCAGTAGGTGGATGAAATGTAATTTTTTTTATGAAATAGATTGGCGGACGAGCATATGGGCCACCTGATGATAAGTAGTCACCATCACCCATGGACAATGACGCTGTAACAAATATTAACTATTCCTTACATCGTCAATGCGCCTCTAACCTTGGGAAATAAGATGCTATGTCCCTTGTACCTGTGGTTACACTGTCTCATTCACCCTTCAAACCGGAACACAACAATACTGGGTACTGTTGTTTAGCGGTAGAAAATCTGATGAGTTTGTGGTACCTACCGAGGCGGGTTTGCACAAAGCCCTACCACCAAGTAAATTATGAACAGAATTTAATATTTACAATTAATTTATAATAGTACGTTTCGTTTTATTATTACCTAATATAAAAACGCACAAACAAAGCATTACCATCATGTTTAACTAAACCATTGATAGATTAAAATATTATGTCCAAATATCCTAACTCTACATTAAGTCTAAAAGGAAATTAATTAAAAAAACAATCATGCAATTTCCTATCAAATAAACATACATAGATTGATCATTCAAGTATTTAACAATAATCCCAATCAATTAACATTGTTTGTGTCGAAAAGGCAAAACCGATTGCATTACGTGATTTAAAGTCCATCTGTATTGAAAATACAGGGTGCGAGCGGAGTGCCATTCGGTGATTGAAAATGACGACCCACTTTACCAATAGCGTGTTCAGGCAATAGTTAGTTAATAGCTGCATTGTAAAGCCTCTGACCTACATAAATCGCAATCTAAATAATGCAGACTGTTTTATGTCATAAATCGTGGAACCAGCCTAAAAGTAAAACGCCAGCTAAATACTCGTAGTCTATAGAGAGCTGATATGGCCCAGTGGTTAGAACGCGTGCATCTTAATCGATGATTTCGGGTTCAAACCCAGGCAAGCACCTCTATAGATATGTGCTTAATTTGTGTTTATAATTCATCTCGTGCTCGGCGGTGAAGAAAAACATCATGAGGAAACCTGCATGTGTCTAACTTTATTGAAATTCTGCCACATGTGCATTCCACCAACCCGCATTGGAACAGCGTGGTGGAATATTTCAAACCGTCTCCTTAATGGAAGAGGAGGCCTTAGCCCAGAAGTGGGTAATTTATAGACTGTGACTTTTTTTTAGTCTATAGATGTTTCGATATATAAGTTTGTTTGTTTTTTTTTTAATATAACATAATCTGGAACACTCCACTGGAATAATCATGTTGTATTATGTCCATAATTAATAAAAAAAAAAACATTTTTTTATAATTAAATAATTATTTGTAAATATTTAATTAATGTCACAATCCGTATGATTTTTTTATTAGTTTTTTTAGGTATATATGTACATATATATGTCGCACGTGCGCAAAAAGAAGTACGAGTATATGTGTACTTATAGCTAGTTTATTTAGCTATGCCTGCAACTTCATGCGACTTTGAATCTAACAAAAACGTTATTACTCGGTTCGCCAGTTTTACTATAATTTATTAATTATATATTAATCAGCTTTTCATTATATAAACAGACACTTCAATTAAATTATATGTATAGATATCCCTAACAGTAAAACATCAAAAGAAATTTAAATTTATAATATCAATCAGGCACATGTACTGAATAATTCAATATCGGAAAACAATTACGATATATTATATTTTATTAATGTCGGACAATGAGGCTATAAAGGTATATAAGCCATATTATTTACAACGTCATCAAAACGCCGTCAATGACCTAAGATTCCTTGTGTCCGTAATTACACAGGCTCACTGACCCTTGAGACCGGAACACAGCAATACAATTTACAAATGCTATTTTTACAGTAGCCCAGTGAACATTTCAAAGCTCAATAACAAATTTGCCTAAAATCAAAACGTAAGTAATAAATTACATCATTGAAATTAACAGTATTAGATAACCACTCGTAAATAACAAAGCGTCGAGTTAATTTAAATTCCAGTTCCGATGAAAACGATATGCATTCTGACATAATATGTTTGAGCGTATGGCGACAGTATGAATAATACAAGCATAATTTACAATCCGCACATTAATCACGGCGAATTTATCATGGAATTATTTAGTGTCAAAAATGGGCTCATTGTTTTAGTCATAAGCTGTTAATTAAATTCCCAATATTTGGTTTCGATGATAAGACTATTGTTTAACGGGTTTTCCGATACGTAATTGTTTGCGGCTCGTTAGCATCAGATTTGTTTTTTTAACTGGAATTTAAAATCAACTTGCAGTTTTGGTTGTTAAAGTTTTTATATCGTGTTATTATATTTATTTGAATTGCGAATAACTTTAATTGTGTTGCTGGCTGCTAATAAAAATATGGAACACTAAAATAAAAATAAATGAAATATACACCAAAGGTTATTTTTTTCTGCAGAGACTTGAGTATTTAGTAGAGCAATACTTAGTATTGTTGCTTACTCAAAAAGTGGCATTTATCCGTCCATGGTATAAATTTTAAATCATATTTGGAAAAGATACAAAGAATCAGTAGTAGTAGTAAAAATCAGAATCATAAAAATATTCCTTATATTATTAATTTACCGTTACCAATAATATGAGTTGGGATTAGATTCAATTTGGTTTTAACACTGCAGTCCTAAATCTAAATAAGGGTTTGCATAAAAGAATTGGGCCAATAAGGGGCAAATGGTCAATAACCAACTAATTTTGTTTAAACTTAGTCTGTCGATAGAATAAATATTAAAATGAAATATTATTATGTCTGTAAATTCATTATTATCCTCGCAACTTAAAGCATTTTTTTAATAATATGTAGAATAGTAATCGTGTTGAAAATACTAAAAAAAGGAGAAAAATTTTAAACTTTCCCTAGAACTAATACAAGTATTTTATTCCTACATATTATATAGTCAGTATAATTACTAACAAAGAGATTCGCTCACAAAGGTTCTTTTAATTCAGCACCTCAATACGACTAAATATACAAAGGCTCAAAGAACTATTCTTCCATTTGGTTCGACTAGGGATGTGATTATGCGGGCGCTTTTGGAAAAGCTCAGTCCATAGAATAAAGTATAATTCGAAATTTGCACCAATTATAGATTTTTATTGAAAATGTATTACCTTTTGCAGTCATGACTCAGGCGACACGTGACTCTTAAATTAATGGTTACGAATCAAATCCATTATAATTTTAATATACATACATAGCTTATTTTTTTCTATACTGTTATCATTTTATTGAAAAACGTGACAAACGCATACATACGTCATACATGACATATGTCAAAAAATAATCTCACACGTCGGATATATTACTCGTAAAACGATTAAAAATAGAAAAGAGAAACAGTTTACCGCAACGAAAAAGTTTTTGAAAATGGTATTACCAATATGTTTTCATGTAATTTTTTACATGAAAATAAATTGGTTGCAAAATAATTTATGCAATGATTGAAATTCCGAATATTATATAACAAAAATGCTTAACTATGGTTATAAATGTATGTTCAGTGTCCTGAAACGTCCTCTAAGTTGGTAAGTAGACACCACCATACAATGGCGCAGTAATATTAACCATTTCTAACATTCCCCATTGCGCCACCAACTTTGGGAACTTAGATGATATGTCCCTTGTACACTAGCTTGCTTATTCTTCAAACCGCACTCCACAATACGGAGTACTACTGTATGGCGGTAGAATATCTATGCATAATATTGTCCACTCAATCCACTCAATATATTGTTGAGTGGGTGGTACTTATAGGTACGGGTTTGAGTAAAAACCTACTACAAAGTAAATAAATGCAGTAAATTTAGTTGTATGTTACTATTAGTATAAATCAGATAAGAAATATTCATAACACACACTAACACATACACAAACAATACAAAAAGAAATCCATTAATAAAGCACATCTTTCAATAACAGTCACAGGTGACACAAAATAAACAAATATCTGCATTACTGCTAACCATAACGAATTCAATCATGGCAATTTATTATTAATTTTGAACAATGTACAGATCTGATATCATATCTGAATCACTTTGAAAAGTCCTTAATTTAATATAACAGAAAACTTTATTATAGTAAATTGTTACGAAATATGAATCCAGTTATCCTTATCATAGGTATTGCCGCTCCAGTGATACGGTTGGTCATAAAAGTTTAATGGCTTTAATCTTTTAAAACCCCTCTAAATTTAGGGGTCTCTGATAGTCATTTACGAGTTACTCGTAAACTTTTGCTGATAGTCGACATTGTGCAGAAAGTTAGGGATTGACTCTCGGCCGTGGCATGTGTGGCTGTGGTGTTACGATTAACATATATAGTAGGCATATAGGTAGTAGGGCTGCATCCCTTATAGCTTATAAATAGTACAAACATGATAAAAACATTTAAAAAAAAACCGCAATGTGTTCAAATATTTCATTTTATTTATTTGAAAATGTTATTAGCTGATACGAATATCAAACACAAGTATAAACATTTACAATTGTCCTTTATTTCTTTTGCATCTGCGTTGGAATTACTAGCAATTACATTATTAAATAAAACAACAGTTTCATTCCAATATGAAAGTACGCTTCGTTAACAAATTCATTGTGTATTATATAATCTATGACACCTTTGCAATTAAAACATGAACATTATAATTATTAGACTATTAATAAAAATAGTTCTACTTTTAACGAAAAAAAAAAAACAGTATTTAAAAATAGCAGCTCTGCTCATCACACATCACACAAGTAATTCTTAATACATGTAATAATAAATTAAAATCGAAACAATGTGGTAATTAGTTACCTAAAATTAATTAATATAGATACAGTTTAAACAAAAAAAAGAGTTTCTATAGTTAATTTGAAATAGATACAACATTTGTTCCATGAAGAAGAACAAGGAAATATTACATATTTCATATTTTATAATGTAATTTGGATATTTTGTAAATGATTTTATTATTCCATAAATATATCTCGAATGGAAATTAATTAAATCTACGTTGTCGTTCTGAGTTCCAACACAATATTTCTACGTTACGGATGACAAATTTTGGTTAGCCAAATTGGTGTACTCTAATTTCTAATAGCCTATCATAACAACAAGCTAACGCTATAATATGCAGCTGTGTGTACAAGTAATAAAATCAGCGATACGATTAGGTCTAATAATCGACACATTTGCGAGCCCGTTCCGTCCTACGATCAAAAGAGGCCAACATGTAAACAAAATTTTATTATTCAAATTTTTAACCGTATCTTTATAACGGTAAAGATGATTATTGAACGACGCATGTCGAGTTCGTGTAACTCGCGTGTTTACGAAGCATAAAGCATCGCTTAGTAATGAAAGCTTATTGTTTTATATTGCCGCCCGCCTAGTAATGTGACAGTGGGCGGAATACGGAACACTCGACGTTTCAGTCGCGTTAAGACAGTTTCAAATGTAATTTTTCCTCAATCAGGATTTTTCTTTTTGAGTATGTTTTGTGTTGGTATATGTAATTTATGTAAAATTAAACAACACATCCGTACAAAGTGAAGTTTGTAAGCCGCTGAACTATTGTGTTATAAATATTTATGGAAAATTGTGTTCAACGGATTGTTCTAATATACTTGTATCAATAACAATAACAACAACAACCTGTAAATTTCCCACTGCTAAGCTAAGGCATCCTCTCCTTTGAGAGGGTTTAGAACATATTCCATACGCTGTTTCAATGCGGGTTGGAGGAAAAGACATGTATCAGAGTTTCTATGAAATTTCCATCCTTTTTGATGTTTTTTTCTTCACAGCCGAACACGAGATGAATTATTCACATAAATTAAGGACATGAATATTCATGGTGGTGCTTGCCTGGGTTTGAATCCGCAATCATCGGTTACTATGTACGCATTCTAACCATTGGGCCATATCAGCTCTCTTGTATAAATATGACAATTAAAATACAAAATTCAGGATAATATTGATATAGATTGTACATAACGTCAGCGTTTTGGTATTTTCAGCTATGTGAACGTAACTTTAGCATTTATGACACGTAGGAAGTTGTTATGGATTATGCCCCTAATGCTACTATTTTACCGTTAATTGCTAGCGAAAGCTAATGTTCCCGTTATATAGGGTAGCAGCGTATTTTATTATATTTGTTTTAAAGCAATTACTTAATATTAATATGGAAATGTAAAATAGGAAACTTAACGTAATAACTATTTTCCATATTATTAAGGTGAGGCAAAGTTGTCGTAATTTGTTAAACTATGCACTTATCGCTTTATTTTGGGTTCAATGTGTCGCTTAGACTTACTGCACAAATTAGTAGTGGATAGACTTTTGCGGCCTGATAGCGATCCTACTTGGGAATTCTTCGAGTCATAAGGAATCTGTCATAAGGAATCCTTACAAATAAAAAAGTGAACGATACCCATGAATTATTAAACTATACTAAATGTCCTAAATATTATAAATAATATTTAAAAATATGTATCACAAAATTAATATTCATTAAATTACAAAAATCATGTAGTAGTGTTTATTTCCATTTTCTACCACTCTTAAAGAAAATCACGAGTATATGACGTATATATAACACGATACCCATTTATGACTTTGTATCCTAACTCATGGCTTTTGGTCGAATAGCCGAGATTTCTCAGTGAATTGAACACGTATATCTTTATTAAACGTCCATCCGGTCAAGTGTTATATCCGGAAAAAATACTACCACATTTTATATAAATTATCTTATATGTCACTCGCTTTTTTGTAAACGCGATGTTATACATCAAGAAAGCTAAATATATAAATAAAAATCTGAAATTTTAACATCGATCGTTCTGAAATAGAATTGCATGGTCAATCCCGACAACAACAAACAACAACAGCCTGTAAATTCCCAGTGTTGGGCTAAAGGCCTCCTCTCCCTTTGAGGAGAAGGTTTGGAACATATTCCACCACGCTGTTCCAATGCGTTTTGGTGGAATACAAATGTGGCAGAATTTTTATGAAATTTGTCACATGCAGGTTTCCCCACGAAGTTTTCCTTCGCCCCTGAGCACGAGATGAATTATAAAGACAAATTAAGCACATGAATCAACGGTGCTTGCCTGGGTTTGAACCTTGGTTTCTTAATACGATACAAAGTATTTAATCAGTATTAGGACATGTAAGTGCTGTCATTAAATTTTATTTCAATTCCAATGTCAATAAATCCTTCTTGGGGCAAGTTATTCGTTTCTATAATAAAATTCCTCAGATATTTTTAAATTTGTCTCTTCATTAATTCAAATCATTTCTAAAAAATACATTGGTAATAAAGGAATAATATTTAATACAAGCTTATATATAAATAAGCATAGAGCTAATACTTGTTAATTTTCAAGCGGAATGTATTATATATACACTGAGTTTCTTGCACATTCTTCTCAGTAGAATCTGCATTACGATGCAGTGGTAGCTTTATTTAATATTGTTTGTTAATGAAAGGTCATATTCATCAAAAGTGTTTGAAAAAGCCTATTTTAATAAAGTATATTTTCATTTTAATTTTTTATAATATTGAAATTGAATCGTATTTAGGGCAGGTGCTCATAACAATCAATAAGCATAAAATTTATTAGTTCACGTTTTGTTGATGAAAGTGTAATCATTCATCATTCATCTTTGTATTTGTAATTCGTCTTCTTATTGGAGGCTACGGAAAGTCACAAGTGTGATCTACAATTTTACAACAAATATGTTCACCACGTAGCGGTGACTTATTGTGTTGTATATTTCTTAATCTCATATTCCAATAGGAAAAAAATACGTTACCCCGGTGAAGAATAATAACGGGATATTATTGACGTAAAACATAATAATAATATTGTCAAACTTCCGAAAAATTATTACATATTATGAAAAACAAACAAAATAAGCATCATAAAAAACAAAGCTAGTCGTAAATTAATAAATATTAGCAAAGGCTTTAAACAAAATTACGTCGCCCTATTTAACGCATTAACACACCGTAAAATAAGTCAGCAGCGTCACGTATTGTATTATAGTACAATTAATAACATTTACAAAACCATTGTACGTTTGTCACACGAGACATGAGGCATGTTGCGTGTTATCTATATGTCTGGAAACCTGAGTTATTTATTCCAACCGCATTTTTATTAGATAAGAAAGCGTTTATTTAAAAATAAACAGTGCTATTGACATATCTCCCTGACCAACCCTCCTACTAATATTCGTACAAAAACTTCTATTGTATTCATTTTGCGCGTTACATTGCATGTTTTCTTCATTAGTTTAATATTCTCAGACATCGTTACCCCGTAATAGACATCAATTTAGATTTATTGATTCGATCTGTTAATGTTAAGTTCAATTCGTGGTAGGTAAATTTTGTCGCGTGCTTGATTCGCGTGATTTCTGCAGTTTGGTATCGCGCGTGACGTCGTTCAGGGAACTCCTGTAAGGGGGTTTAACTTTACCCCCGCATACCAACGTGCAGTAACATGTCCGACCCCAATTCCTTTTGAAACGATAGTTTTATTTGCGTTTGGTGTGAACAAATGGAAAGCCAAATACTTCGTTCATATTTAGTTAATGTCTGACTGTTTTTATGTTGGTAATTTTGGCTTGAGTTCAATAACCTATTGCGTTATGTTTTTATAAATATAAAATTATTCGACGTTATTAATAGGGACCCAAAATAAATTGCACGGTAAATTAAACTGATTTAATTCAGTCGCTTTTACCAAATATCTGTGGCAGGCATTAATAAGGGACTGGAGCAAATAATTCTTCTCCACCGACTGTGTGATGTCGCGTATCCTTGAAAACGGTTGATTATCGCAAAACGAGTTTCATAAAGGAAAAGCGTAAAGGTTATAGAATAAGAATTCTTTCTTAACAAGAAGAGCTAACTTTTTCACACCTGGTATTGGGCGATTGTAATATCATATTATCACAATCGCCCATCTTAACTGATGACTGCGGGTTGGAACCTAAGCACCACAGAATTTTCATGTGCTTCATTTGTGTTTATAATACAGCTTGTGCACGCTGGTCAAGAAAAATATTGTGAAGAAATATGTCAACAAAATTCTGTTATATGTGAATTCACCAAACCACATTAGAGCAGTGTGGTTGAATATGATGTCGCTAGCATAAAGAGGAGAAGGTGTTAGCCCAACAGTAAGAAATTTTGGCTGTTACTATGTATATATTTCCATTCGAAAAATTTAGTTCATCGTTGAGTTATTTTAGTGTCGAAAGTCTTTAAAAAAATCTTTAATAATTTTGTAATTTATACTTGTACGTAAATATGAATTTGATGTCCCTAGTCATAGTTGAATATGATGTCCTTAGCATAAAGAGGAGAAGGTGTTAGCCCGACAGTAGGAAATTTGTGGCTGTTACTATGTTTATATTTCCATTCGAAAAATTTAGTTCATAGTTGAGTTATTTTAGTGTCGAAAGTCTTTAAAATCTTTAATAATTTTGTAATTTATACTTGTACGTAAATATACGCACTTATGCGTTATTGTTATACATATTATATACTTAAAAATATCAAAATATACAACAAGTATAGGCGATATGATATAATTGTTTTAAGCTTGAATTTCATGCACTTCAAAACTAGAAAAACGAAAGAAAAGATTCGCTAAACTGATTGCTAAACATTGCATTAAAAATTTAGTTAAACTAGCGATCATTATATATTTAGTTCGCTTCCAGTAATGTATACCAATGTTCCATAAAAGGCGTCTACAGAAGTAAAAGCAAAAAAGGAATGAATATTACAAATGATTCAATTTGAAGCGACATTATTTTTTGTTGCTCTCCCCGCTGGCGCGATTTCCTCGGACGGAATCACTCCATTTCATTGTGTGACGACTGCTTTGGAATTCCGTAGAGTTTGTTATGTTAAGAATAAGTACTAGTGTTATTTTTTCAACTTCAAAACGTCGTAAATGACAATTAGGGAGTTTTTATTGTCATTAAAAACCGTCTGTTACATTTATTCAAATCATTAACAATGTTATAGCTTTCTGGAATTTCGTATTTTGTACCCGTTTGATCCTTAAGATTTGTATATTGTTGATATGTATTTTATTTGTTGATTTTAATATTATAAGAAAATTAGGCATGTTGAAGTGAGATTGTAATGTAACTCTCCACAATAATTATGTTAAAAACAAATAGATACCTATATAGGATAAAGAGGATAAAGTTATTTTTTTAACCCTTATAATAATACGATTTAAAGTAGGTACAACAATGAAAACGGTTTATTAAAAAAAAGTGCAAGTGACATTACAAACGGACAAGCACCAGAAAAAGTTATGACAAAAAAAAACTATTAAAGAGGTTAGGCATTGTTTACATTCTTCCAACTATTTTCAAATAGCCACTGAAATGACATACCGAGAGATTTAAATAAAATATCGATAGACTAGATCAGAAACGTATAAGTCAACATTTTCGAAATGTTACCATTTATATTTGTAGTTTCTACGAAATTTTATACGTATTTTCTACGTTTCATATATTTGAACTGACACGGTAGCTTTCAAGATTAGCGCAAATAAAACTGGTCAGTGATCGCGAGTGTTTTCAGAGAACTTGAATTGAAGCAAGTGATTTAATGATTTACTTGAATTTATTTTTTATTTTATTTTGCTTATTTTGAAACAAATGAATATGGTAACAGCTACTTTTATTTTAACAGTATACATAAATAAATATTAATTCAACGTTTACAATATCTAAAAAACACTACCTTATTTATTGCTATAAAAAATAAATAATAATTATTATTAACCCTATTATTATAAGTTTTCCATCGAGTAAAATAAAACCTCGGGCAAGCCCACCGGAGTAGTTTCTACACACTCATCATATTTTCTACGACGAAACTTAGTATTATTTTATTCCGGTTGAAGAGTGCGTGAGCCAGAGACACTATAGGAGCATAATATCCTAGTTTTAGTATTTCCAAGATTGGTGGCGCCTTGTTTATATGAGGAATGATTAATATCTCTTAAATTAACCATGTCTATGAGAAATGGTGACTACATACCATCAGATAGGTCATTAGCCAGTGCGCTTACATATGATTCAAAAAATAAACATATAACGTAGTCGTTACTTTCTTTCAATACAAAAAGACAAATATCATATAAGCAAAGAGCCACTTTATACAAATATAAATGTATATTTCACAATAAATATAATGTGATCAGTAACTTCATGCAAGACATATAAATACATAATGATACAGATAATATTTAAGTAGAGGCTGATGTAATAGATTAAAATCATTTATAAAAAATAACATTGATTTAGATAAAACGAGATTTATCACTTAACAAAACACAAACGCTTGCAGCCATAACAATATTTCATTTCAAACAGTTTTGTCTGATGGAAAAGTACAAAATGATATATCACTCTCTACTTTTCTGTCAGACGTAAGTATTAATATAATAATAATAAAATAAAGTAGTTTGTTTCAACATCAGTCAATGCCCCAGTATAACAGAACTGCGTGCAACTGGTAAAACTAACAAGAGGATTATCACTGAGACTTAGAATCCAAAGGTTATGCCTATTAACTTAATTGATTTCAAGGGAAACGAAAAGAAAGATAAGATTTTCTTCCATCAAAGGATACACCAAAATAACTAATGTTACGAGAGTAACCTTAGCCTTCAATACGGCGTTATGATTTTTGATTCTATCGCATAATTTATATCACATTATTATTGCATATTATTAATATAGCAGGGGCTATTGAGTTTACTTTATTATATACAATTATTATTGTAATTAATTGATCAATAATTTGTAAAACTCTAATTAATATTATTTTATGTGGCAAAGCACTTAATACTGGCATGTAACAAACACTATTTCTTATTTTAAATATGATTGAGCTGTCATAATAAAACAATTGGACGATAGCGGGGCATTCTAACAAAAGATAAAGATTGAAGCATCATTGTAAAACGATAATATTATATTGGCCATCCCGAACTACTGAAATACACTATACACTAATATACTACACTATACACGTAACAACTTATTTTAGTAAATTTAGAATCATGCTCAATGCAATTGAAGGCATTCGATAAGTTACAAACACACCGATTGCATTCTGCGAAATCTCCCATGCTCTGTAAATATGTCTAAGAGTGATCTCTCTTTGATCTTTCCTATTTACCCCAGTATTTACATTAGTTCACTATTCATGTGTTTGTTAATATTTCAAAGGTTGATTTAATTTAATCGTTTCGTTAATTTTAAGGGGTTTAATATTTAAATAATTCTATATATATAGTAATACTTTTTACAGTAATAACTTTACTTGAAATTGCAAAATCTTGCAATTTTCATTAAATCCGAAAATTTACTGATATCCGTTACAAATAAAAACTATATATTTTATAATTCTTGCAAAAAAGATGTATCTCAATGATAAGTTTTCCTTTTTTCTTTTTTTTTAAGTTTTGAATACAACCTCATAAAATAACTCAGTGGTTGTAAAGCCTCTGCGAATGGATAACTTGTACGAGTACTATTAGATTTCCGTAAATAATGGTTACATACATTAGAGCCTACGGGGTTAAAGTTTCTATGTCAATGATGATCATTTTAATTCTCATACAATGTTTATTAATTTCATTTTAACATGTCTTGATAATCTTTTGAGTTTAACATTCATAATTAGTATTTGCTTTTGGCTGAATCGTTTACAATTCATATGTCATCTGTAATAACATCACGCAAAGTCCTGCACCTGAGATTACATGTCCTATTCTTTTTTCAGAAGAGAGGTTTGGAGTTTCTACTTCTATTTTCCTATGCGCATTCATGAACACAGAGTTTAATGAAAGTTAGACACATTGAATTTTCCTTTACCAGAAGCTCTTTTCCAGAGTATGTAATGAATTATGAACATATATAAAATCTCTAAAATTTAGTGGCCCTTGCGTAGCTTTAAACCCGCAAGCATCGGTTAAGAAGTACGCGTTATAATCACTGAGATCTCTCTCTCTCTCCCACTTCTTCTTATACTGCTTTTAAATAATCAAACTGATGCCTGTTTAATTCGTCGAAAAAAAAAAATCTTTTATAAATAGATACGCATACCATTTGAGCAGCTTATGAAACGTTTGTAATTATTGATCATTTGTGCTTACATAAAATATACTATATCAGGATACTGTCCTCTTGATGTGTGATCGAAAATTCTTATAATAATGATTACACTAATTATCTACATTATATACATTTTAAACACCACACAATGTTATTCATAAATCTTCCACGACCAAAATTTCCGATATAAAATCGCTTATCCCTATTAGATTTATTACATAATTTCTTGCTTTAGAAATCATGAAGCATGCTCGCTGGCAAATGGCCAAGTTCCTTCAGTACTTTTTTTTACATTTAATGCTCTTAACTTGATGTAGGAGACTCTAACTTACAGCGCTGTAGAGATTAATACTGTTTATTTTGCTAAGAGGTTTAGCTGAAATTGCCTCCGGGGAGGAGTGATGGATCTTTACACTTAAGGAAATAAAATTTAAAATGATTGCTGAACTTTGTATTTGTTGAGTATGAAGTTTATTGCACAATATTGAATTGAACTATCGTAAGACCTTTCCTTCTATTCCGATAAATATGATCAATACTTTTCTAAATGGGTGATATGTACCTACCTATTGCCATTATTGCTGTCGAAACGCTTGGCCCTTGGAGTAGTGGTGCAAAAAGCTTCATCAAAAGTATAACACCTCGCTTCATTGCCTCCACTGGTGACAGGAGGGCTGGTTCGTTTTTTGCCCAGAGGATCGGAATTGCGATTCAACGGGGAAATGCTGCTAGCATTCTTGCCACCATTACACGCGGTCAAGATTTATACAGTAACTAGTTTTAGTTCATATTTGTATATATATATTTAAGCATTTAATGTTGTTAATTCTTATGTTAATAAATAAAATTATTTTTTATTGCCATAATGAGAAATATCTATTATTAAAATAGTATGTTATACTATTAATCAGACATTATTGACTTTGTAGGTATCTTGATAACAAACTTGTTTTAAGTACGTTTGAATGTAATGTCATTTCTTAGATGATATATTATACGTAATAGTAATATTATATTTTAAACAGTACATATGTACATGTGTAAAACGTACTTCTTTTTATAAATACGCAAAATTAATAATTTTAAAATTAAAGCTTTCCTTTACCTGTTAGTACTCGATGTGGGTCAATTTCTGCAACTGAATTTCAAGCCATTACAACCGCTTAAGCAGAAATTTTGCACCATTTTTGGACAAAACTATGTAGCTGAGTTAACGATTCAAAATTCGGTACAATCTGGTGCGAATCGGGTACAATCGAATTGTAATCATTAAAAATGATTATTCTATACTTAGTTTTTAACCTCACACGGTATGTTTGAATTATTGTAGTTAATATCTATTTATGCAAATGAATGACTTTTTGGAAGAAGTAGGTATTTTGTATGTTTGGGCATATAAATAATAAAATATGTTTATTGTAGAGTTATGTTTTCAATTTCCGAAATCCAACATCAGATGTTTTCGAAATTTAAATGGGACGATTTCGGAATAAATTACGTTCGAACAAAAAAAAATTTTGCAAATCCGTTCATATATGACGTAGTTATGACCGAGCATACATTTAAAACTGCATAAATAACCATTTTGAAAGCCTCTTTCTTAAAAAGTCAACCCAAAAGAAATTTTCTATATATAAAGAATTAGAGTATTACATTTTATACTTTTAACACGCTGTAATGATCAAAATAAAACGAATTTGTTGTAAAGGTATATTATATAGACACATAATCATGCATAATCATGCAGTGAAAGTATCATGTAGTTAACTAGTAACAAACGCTATAATGTGATTCTACGCATTATGAATTATTTAATTTATATTGATTGAAATTTTTTGCAATGGATAATCGTGAACGTGTATGTCGTCATCAGGAACCAATCAATGACAGCTAAAATGACGCGCAAACTGGTTCTGATTGGTTAAGGCTTTTCCATTTTCTCTATTCACGGATATTGAATAAATAATTTTAAAAGTTATTATGCACTAACTATATCAGATTGCATTAACGGATCACTTTTATTTCAAGAATTCAATAGGTCGCAAAAACAGTATCAAAATCTCGTAATAACAGGCATTTCAAACACTGTTACTTTTAGACCTTTAGAGCTGCATTTTGTGTCTAGTGAAGCTGTTGAACCATGAAATATCATATTACCGTATAAATAATCATTCACCGTTTTAAAAGAAAATCCTCGTACGATTCAACGTTGACGGTTCGCTATAAGAATTTATTATAAAAATGTTTATAAGACTTCTAAACTTTCAATTATTTGCTTCTCAATAATTATTCATTAACAAAATTTCTTTTCGCCCTTGTAATGTCACTCCCGATAACGTTTTTTGGAGATCACATTCACGGGGATGTTTTTATTATGTTCGTCGTTTGTCACGGCGAGACGTCGACTTGCGTTAATTTGACAAGGGATCTCTGGCATACTGACCCACTTGCAAAGTGATATTACTCAGTATTACGTGTTTTTGATTTACAAGCTGAGACGCTACTTCTAAAATGAGTTTTATTTTATTACCGCTTTTATTGCTATGTTGCTGATTTGAAGGTAAAAGTTTATATTTTCATAATTAAAGATAATTTAAAGTAAATGACAATTTCATGCTGTTGAATTTCGCTATACAAAAAAAAATGTTGAATAGATTAATGATATTGAAACTTTAACATAAGAACAAAACGCAACAGGCAGTAAATACCAAAGCCTATTAAATTCTTTCAAAATTCCAACTTAATGCTTAATTAGTTACCCATTACTAGACGATGGAGTTCATGTTTTTTGTAAAAAATAAAAAATAAATACTGTATGAATTTACATAAGCAAAGGCTTCGCTTGTAGGAAGAGGGCTTGGAGCTTAGTTCACCGCGTAACTCTGATGCGGGTTGGTTGGTGACACCGTATTTGGCAAAATTTCTACTGATCTATGCAGGTTGCTTACGTTTATATCTTTTGTTACGCCGAATATGAAATTAATTATAAACATATATTAAGAAAATAAAACATACTGTTACCAATCATCGGTTAAGTGGTTAGAAACCACTACGTGATCTGCATTTTAACTTGAATTTACGCTCACAAAAATAATTATTTTATATTATACCACGACCAATATTCAAAAAAAGATTACAAACTGTTAATTAACACAGTTTTCATAAACAATTGTTTTATACCATAGTATAATATAATGTATTTCATAACCAACAAAACTAATAGGTCGCTCGGGAATTAGAAGCTATATCCAATGTGTCCCCTGAGCTCTAGGAATAAAATATAGTTTGTATTTGTTTTAAAATATTTGAAATTTAGCTCAACATTATTGAATTAAGATTAAAATGAGGTGACTCGTAAATGATTACTTGTCTGGCTCTGACAGAGATTCCTTACAGAAAATATTTATACATACATATTTTTCAATGGGGAATACTTTCGTAATGTTCAAAGGGAGTCCAAATCGATTGATATTAGTATTAAATCTTATCTCACGTATTTTGAGACGTGAGTAAATAACAAAATACTTGAGAAAAAATATTAATAACAAGAATATTGCTCACAAATATTGAATGAGAGTTGAAGATTTTACTTGTCAGACTTTTTGATTCAATGACAATGTGTTTCAATATCTAAATACAGCGTTTTTTTATATCTCGAAACAAAATCGAAACTCACGAGACGTATTTAGCAAAAGCTAAGAAGAAGTAATGTGAAAGATTGAATGGTTCTATGACTTTAATATTAACGATTATATTGATAATATTGTGAATTCAATTAAATGTAATATTACTTAAACTTTAAGCAATAACAACACTTTAAATACTAGCATAACTAAAATTGAATATTCGTATGAATGAAATCAAAAAGAAGTAAAGTGTCGAGTCAAAAAACAGCATCGCCAAACCAGAACCGACGTTAAGGGCTTTCAAATATTAAACCAAATTAGTTAGACACTCGCCTCTTCTTCAGTATTTGCACCTAGAAGCCATGTAGTGTATAAGTGTAGACCAAATAGAGGTCCAGTTATATTAGTCCGGGTATTCGTGGAGCAGGAGCGATTTTATGATCCGTGAATATCGCGCAGGCATTTCTAGATGTTCGGATCGCGTTTTTATTGTTATGTAAATGCGAGTTTCCTGTTAGTTGGGATTTCAAAAGGGACGATTAGGACGTCTGGTTTGGAAGGTTATGCACAATATAGAATTTCCCCGTTATTTGTAAGATGCCTTCGTTGCAGGAGCTAAGAATTCGTAGCCCCCTTCTTCGTGAAAGTGACTTTTAAAGTTTGCGAGTATTGAATTATGATTTGTTCGGGCGATTGGGTTTTACTGCAGTGTGAAAAGGTAGGGGTGAGGAACGGGTATCTCTATATTGTGCCATTTTTTATGCTTAGCATAACAATACGAGTAATCAGATATAAAAATCAGGATTTTCTTTTCAAATGTTATACCATTTATAAATACTTAGACTTAAGATTAAGAAATATAAAATAAGGTGATCCTTAATTTCGAACACACCTTAAAATATCCATTCACACATGGGTTTCCTACAAATTAATTTAACTGTTTTTGTCATACTGTATCAGTACCTAATGATGTAAATATAGATGACTAAAATGTACATACCTATATAGCGTTTTGCTAGAATCTTTTACAAGTGTGCCAAAAGTTACTGTTGAGGTTTGATCTAAGCCATCATCCAATAAGCGGAAACTCACAGAACAAGTTAAAACAAGCGTTATCTTTAGACATTTTAAAGCCCTACAAAGCGCTCGTACAAAGTGTTTTTGTATGTTTTTCCAGTGTTCGCTTCGTAAGTGCCAGAACTGACAAGTTTCTCTCTCTCTGATGTAATCACATTAAGCCTCATTTAAAAAATATATATAGAAAGAATATGCTCCTAATAGCCTGTTACATTTTGCCTATTATTTTAATAATGTGAACCAAACATTGCAACTAAATATTAAATGAATTACCCATTAGTATAATCGACTTCTATTTATTCACATTTATTTATGCAAAGTAATAATAAAAAATATTTTACTGTATACATTTATAACGAACATACGCAAAGTTCGCGTTGCATTGACAATCTAAGGAATGGCAAGCGCAAATGGACTTTGACAGTGGTAGCCACATATTAGGTACTGACTGATTATTTAGTTTACCTTTAATGTTGAATCAAATACACATTATTACCCCTTTATATCGGCTTCTTATAATCAATTTTATATCGTGTGTAATACGACAATAAGGAGATTTTATTCAAAAACGTATAATGATCACAACTATATCGTTACGTATTAATAAATGCATTAAAGTCATAATTTACATGGCTTCAAAATAAATGCCACGCCAAGTGAACATAATATTCAGTCGGTAACAAATGGAGCCGTCAAGGCGATATCGGAGAGAACTATGAAATCGACTGATAAAATTTTATTGAATTTTCCGTTCAATATGACGGGACGAGCCGTTATTGATGACGTGAAGGATGGTAACGATAAAATGCTGCATTTGCAATTTTCAGCGTTAAAATAATTTCTAGCTGGTTTACCGAACTACCCTTGATACAAAACTTCTCTTGAAAAGTTTATATCATTGAGCGTTTTAAAGAATGAAATTGAATTGTTTGAATTTTCTCTTACTGTTTACATTTAAATAGTTTTGTTTAAGACCAAACAATGGATGGAAATATGGAATAGTCATTTCACAAGATAAATTAAATTTTAATCTACCAAAGAGTTGGTAAGCATGTTCTGCCGAAAAGAACTGGGAAAACACTACTGATCTTTTACTTCTCTCATAGTCAGAGTGAATACTATCTCCAAGGAATTCCCACGAGGGACTGTGGTGCGGCTTTCGGCCCTTTTATGCAGCGGCTCTCTGCAACTCGCTTGAACAGAACCTCTGTTTACGTTAATGTTACAGAACTAGCTTATATACAGCCAACTTCACCAACAGGACGTTTGTTTGTTATAAAAGTTTTTCTGCGCTTGGCAGGACGTACAGAATCATTGCAGTATAATGAAAAAAAGGAAGGATGGTAGGAAAAATTATATAATTCATCTGTACACCGGCTTAATTTCTTTTGTGCCAATTAATAAAAATATTCGTCATCATATTCAACCCAATTTAATATGTCTACTGATATCACACCTGCATTCTTCTAAATTCATCGAACGCCGGATAGGCTTAGTTGACATTGCCCACTGGCCTCCTTGACTTTTTTTACAACTTCGTTTCTCTGGTCTGGCCAATCGTCTAGCTTAAATTTAATCTTCTAATATGCTTACCAACAATAACACAAATTTTGAAATAGGCAAGCCGTCCGTCGAGTTTACTTCTTAAATACGTTTAATAAATGTAAACTCTTCTATGGCAATAAACCGAGTTAATGGCGGGACTACCTTATATTGGTTAGTTATTCTTTTGCTCAAATAATTTGTAATTAATTTTAAAACCGTTTATAATTTTCGTATAAGACTGGGATGCCGCATCAAATTGGGTTAAGGTTTCCTCTATTGAGACAAAGGCTTAGAGCTGTATTCTGTCACACACATACATAGATACACCCGTCCCCAAGCTTTTTTTTATTCGCAGTGAATTACAAACACAAATAAATCTAATGAAAAATCAGACGTGCTTGGTGGTTTGAACCTACAATCTTATTCCTAAAGGCAACATTTTCATTGTTTCATTCCGAATCGCATGCATAATACAATCATAATATTTAGAAATGCAAAACCGTGGACAAAAAAAATGCAGTTAAAACATTTAACAACCCTATCTTGTAGATAAATCACTACAATCGGAGCCTTGAATATTCAGTCTTTACGAGCTACTAACGTAATACATTCACGGATGCACCTCATACCTTTGTATCAAGTTTACATGTTCCAAAGAATGTCTCCATTGTACGTAATTTGATTTCGTGGAATCGGAACAACATATTATAAGTACTGCGCGGACGTCATCGCGTATTCTTACTTATTACTCTAGTAATTGCTATCATTTTTATTTGATTAGTAAGTACATATACTGCGATTATTTTTTTTTTTGTTGGCATTTATCGTACACTAGCAACCCACCCCAATATACTACAGAATTTGTTAATTTACGACATAACATTAGAAACATCTAAAATTATAAGTGTTTCTTTACTATTATATATTGTCCATGTAAAATTAAAAAAAAAGCCTTTCTCAAATCACTTTAGCTATTAAAGTAATTTTAAAAATATAAGCATATATAGGCACAGACAGCGGTAAACGACTTTGTTTTATACAGTGCAATGATTGTAACATTTATATCATTAAGATTTAAAAGAACTACATATAAGAACAAACATGTCATCATTTCTTTTAAGTTGGTTTATAGAGCCAATAACTCAAACTGATCCTCAGAAACCCAAAATCAGTAAGGTTGAATCATTACTGGCACAATAATATTTTCTCAAAAACGTAATAAGCAATTATTTAATTTTATATTTAACAAATGTATAAAGGAAACGAACACTCTTTATGTATATGTAATGAGACTAGTATGTATGTTGGTATACTATCAGTAAGAACGGAACTAAGTACAGACTTAGGAAGCAACGCGTTTAACGGTGAACTTCTGAAATGTGTCTACAGCGCATCTGAGTCTAATACCTATTTAATTAAGGGATGTTTAAAATGTATTTAATGAGGTCACGACATAACAATTCCACGAAATGGTTCTAATGCACCAATTTTAAAAAAAAAGAGTTTTCATTTTTTAATTACTAATATTATAAAAATCTATCTCAAAAACTTATGATCCCATTCTATTTTTGTTTAACTTGTACATAGTTACATTATTCCTGAGTGCTAATAGGGTACGTAGCAATGGCTATTTAATTAAAAATAAAAAACTAAAGTGAATTGTATGAGTCTTGTATAAAAAGTTGTAGTTTAAAATACAGACCAATATTAATAACTTACTTATAATCGTGTGCTATTCAATAAAGATTATTTTATTATGGGCACAGTATATGGAATATTATATGTGCATATACGATATGTGTATCCACCAATCAGCACTGGCACAGATTGATGGAATGAGCTTCGTCTTGTGAGTGAGAATACTACGAGATTAAAACCAAACTTTCAAAGTATATCGACGGTCACTTTAAGCGTAAGAATGACTGTCTTAACAATTACAAACTTCTTGGACCCCACACATCAAGTATGAAAAATTTCATGAGGATCGGTTGAGTAGTTTAGACGTTAAATCTTAACAAACAAAACAAATAAATAGAATAAAAACTCGTTGTCACATCTATAACACAAGTTAGGAATAAAATATGAACTTCATTACAAAAATATTTTTACTTTTTTGAATGATAAATAATAAAACAAGTTGACAATTTAATGGATAGTGCATTTTTGTGACAAAGTTACTCACATGTAGTGCTTGTTATTTCACTGGATCGCTTCGTAGCAGAACGTAAAAAAATACAAAGGATTACGGCTTAACAAGAGAATAATTGATGCGTTGGAACCTTTCGAAAATAAAGTCAATTTATTGGTCTGAAAAATAAAACTAAAAAATATATAAATATGAATGTATTAAATGGAAATTCAGATGAACCGAGGTGGCACAGTGGTTAATACTTATCGAAATATAAAGATCAATCCCGGGAGAGCAGAGACATTTTATGTGTTTAATTTTTGTTTCTCAACCTTGGCGATGAAGAGTTATATCGATTTGAAAACCTGCATGCACCACGTGATAATCTGCTACATCGTTTGTCCACTAAATCACGTTGCTTTTTTATGCTATTGCTTGGCGGACGAGCATATGGGCCACCTGATGGTAAGTGGACACAGTTGTGAATAGACAATGGCGCTGGAAGAAACATCAACCGTTCCTTTCATTGCCAATGCACCACCAACCGTGGGAACTGAGATGTTATGTATCTTGTGCCTGTAGTTAAACTATCTCACTCACCCCTCAAACCGGATCACAACCATACCAAGTACTGTTGTTTGGCGGATGGAATACTGCAGAATATCTGATGAGTGCATGGAACCTATCCAGATGGGCTTGGACAAAGCCCTACCACCAAGCGAAGCTCTTAGCCCAGCATGAGGATCAGCTTTTTGTAATATTTATGACAAGTAGTAAACGTATTATTTGTATATTTCGGATCTCGTACGTTATAATAACAAGAGCAATTTCGCGGGACTAACCTCGTAATGGCTCATTTGTATGCAAATTAAACTATATTAAGATAATTTAAAGGATCATATTTCTTTGAACGTAATCTCTATTGCGTATTATGTTCTAACTTAAGTGCCATTGAAGTCCAACTTTCTCGACAAAGAATTATATGGGATAAAAGAAATGAAGTGCTGTTACAATAGACTGCATGCGAAGGAAAAAAATAAGTCAGCCTTGTGAAATCACAAATTTGATCCCGTCTTATTACGAATTAGTCGTGAATAAGAAGTAAGTTTTAATAAATTTAAAGTTAATAAATAAAAATAATGAAATGTAACTATTATTAATCAGTAAAATGTAAAATGAAAATGGTAGTTTTTCAGTATATTTTTTTAAGTCATCACTCCATCACGGACATTGGCACAGTAATAATAACCATCCCTTATTTCTACAATGTGCCAATAATCAACCTTGGGAATTAAGGTGTTATGTCCCTTATGCCTGTAGTTACACTGGCTCACTCACCCTACAAACCGAAACACTTGATGATGAGTGGGTGGTAACCAGGCCGGGCCTACAAAGCCCTACCACTGGGTAAAATATTTTGTACGTCTTCTTTTTGTAAAGAATTTCAACGAATTCTAACGTTAAGTGATTACTAATATTTTTCCTTAATTTAGACAGCAAAACATTTTATTTATTAAGTCAATTGTTGATGATCGACTCCAAAATATACCTAAGAAACTGTCAAAGTTATTCTAAAATTTTAAAATATATTCGAAAAATAAGAAATAGGAAAGTGTTCAAAATACATTTTATATTAAACCTGAATCTCGTAATAAAAAAGTAAGAATTATTAATACTGTTTTCTACATTATTAAATTTCAGTTGTCCATAACATATGATTATAAACAATTTATAATTATTCGAATACGTTATCTCGAAGTACTTTAAATATTATTTGTAAATAATACTAATATCCACATTTTCCCTTAAACTTAACATAAATTTATGTTTACTAAATTATCATAGCAACAATCACTCATTTACTTACTTATTACTATTTTACAACTAAGAAAAATAAAATATGTCAAAAGTGTTACACGACTATTTTTAAACTATTCATTATTTAATCAATGCGGGAGTTTAATTACTAAAGGTCCGAAATTCCTCTTCACTCAAGACAAGTTATATTATAATGAAGCAGAAAGAAAATGATGCTAAAAGGTTCATTTTACGCTTAAGTACTTTCGAAAAATAAAACATGTATTATGACAGGATCATCTCAAAGAACTCGTTAAAGTGTTCTATATTACTTTAACTTAATGAAATACCGACTCATACGATACTGCGTAGGTCAAATAAAGACTTTTAGTGATCATGAGACGAAATAATTATCTTTGCTAAAACAACACACTCTTAATACTAATGCATATTATTTTTGTATACGTTTTCACGAACATAAATATGTCCGTTTAAAAAAAATGTATAAAATGATAAATCGCAAATAAAATAAATATATTTATACCATGGCTAAACTAAAATGTTATGCTACTTTAATTGAATAAACATATACTATTATAAGCTTTGCGTATTGACAAAAATATTAAAATTATTAAAATACTACATCAAGTCTATACCAATGACTTACAAATTTTTGGCCAATATGCAAAAATTATAACTTCACTATTTATTTTTAAATTACAATGTATTCAATTAGTATATGCGCAATATGTTATCGTTAAATAAAATATAAAAAAAAATTCAAATTCATATATTCAATGCAGTAGGAATAGAATATTTGATTTTCTATTTGAATTTATAAAATCACAAGATAAACTTGGAAAGCTCTGAAATCGTTTGTATAAAAATCGAATAGTATTCGTTGCATTTCGTATCGTGGCCGTCTCGTTGTATGTAATTATTTTCACAAAAAATAATCTCGACCGATCTCCGTCCACTCGAAGAAGTAATTACCGTGGCAAATGCATGAGATGCGGGCGTAAAAATTCATTAATGTCAAACTCACACCATTCATCAAACTATGGTTGATTGATGACGTGTTAAAACTTGTTTAGCTTAGCCTATTGTTTGTTAAATATCCAATTTTTATCGATGCTATCATTCAAGTATAAAAGCGATAAAGATATTTACCATAAACAAAAAATGTCTTTTAATCTTATTTTAGTAGCGTAAGAATTTTTGTCCCAGTGATTATGGAACAGCTGCAAATACAAAATCGATTATGGTCTTATTTTGAAGAGCTACAACCACAGATGGGGAGAAAATTAAAGATAATTCTTGATTACAATTTACAAAAAAATACGAAATTAAAGGTATTGGCCAGATAGAGAGTGATACTACTGATGTATAAGATACATCTCCAATTCTAAATGAACTACTATTTGACAAATACTAGTTCACATAATGTTGTCTTAAATTTTCGCGATTATTACACATTTAAATAAAACTAGTTATAACGGATTTTAATCGCGTATATTAATTATTTTGGACATCCCGATGTTTCGAGCACTTTACAGCGTTCGTGGTCACGGGTAGACTAAGGTGGCATTTGTCTATTTGAAGAACAAAAGAAAATATTATTTGCAACTACCGCCAACGATTTCTCAATTGGTATCTTGAGTAACGTTCCGGTTGCACGCAGAAGGCACTAACTGTATCTTTAGGTCTTGCAGTCCAAATCCAACAGACTGGATTAATATACGCGATTAAAATCCATTATAACTAGTTTTATTTAAATGACAAATACTAGTTGACAATCAATTATTAATGAAGGCCTTAAAGGCCTCCTCTCCCTTTAAGAATTTGAGGTAACATATTCCACCACGCTGTTCCAATGCGTCTTGGTGGAATACACATGTGGTAGAATTTGTTTGAAATAAGACACATGCAAGTTTGCTCGCGATGGGTCCCTTCGCCACCGAACATAAGATCAAAAATCAAAAATCAAAATAAACTTTATTTAAGTAGGCTTTCACAAACACTTTTGAATCGTCGTTTTACAATTAAGTGAAGCTACCACCGATTTGGAAAGTAATTCTACCGAGAAGAACCGGCATGAAACTCAGTCGTTACTCTTTTTCAGCACATATCAATTTTAAACACAAATTAAGCACAAAGTGTAACAGTGTAATTACTTCTAAAGTCTGGGATGCTACTGTGTATGTGTCATAAGCCTAACGAAACGAGTCGGGATTCGAACAGTCCCTTAGTAAATTTCTATTCACTAGTAATTAGATCAACGATGCAATTACAATAAATAGTAAAATAACTAATTAAGCGTTTCAAAAATAAAAATGGACGTCAGTTGATTATAACCTATATTATAAACCACTCATAATGGCTTACATAATGACACGTGCTGTAATAACAGGTAATTAGTTCAAAAGGAGCTTAGAACCGCTTCGAACGGAATTGATGATAGAGTCTACCGTTGTATTGCTCGACTAAAATTGATTTCATTTGACCCAATTATACTTTATGAATAGTATCTGCCTATTTCAAATTAGTGACATATTCTTTTTTTCTTTTGTTTTATTCGTATCTGTACAGATTGTATGACAACATGAATTGTTTATGTACAGAATAATCGAAGTAATACAACTAATGTAACAATATAATTGTTGTTTATTATGTGTTATCCTAATTTAAGGCTACGTCAGATTGATAACCAAACAGACATAATTGCTCAAAACTAGTAACATATAACACGTAATCACTATGTATGCTTGAATTTTTAAAACTACTCAAGAGATTTTGATGCGGTTTTTTTTAATAGATAGGTTTTTGGAAAAAGTACATACATGGACAATATAGTAAAGAAACACTGATACTTTTAGAAGCTTGTTGTGATGTCGTAAATAAACAAATTCTATAGTTTATTTAGTATTTATTACAGCCGTGCGAAGCCGAAGCGGGGCGCTAATTAATGATATATTGTAATAAATATTTCAGTTAAGAAGAATTTTAACGATTACTCGACTCATCCCTTCTAAGCTGATGTCTGCAATCATAATCTTTATAAACCTCAAATATAATCCAACTTTGAAATTCCGAGTCTAATTCGCAGTTTCATAACATCGTATTTCTGAAAATACCTTCGTTTAATTTAAGGACAGCCTCACCGCGATAAAAAAGCCGAGTCAACGAAGCATCGTCAGATGAGCTACGTTTGAATAATTTACACCTAAAGACAACGATTTAAATGTTTCTTATGGCTATTGTAATAGGAGCTTATTTCGAATGAACTTTATATCTTGGAATATTAAGGCATTGTTGTTTCGGTACCTTGCCGTCATGAGCTGTCACGGCCCGTTTTCTTTTTTCTCTTATTTACGTAGGTACGTCAGGTATTTTTGATTCATTCGGATGTGCATAACGAATTGAATACGTTTAATTTGTCACTAATTCTACTTACCTTACGATTAATCGAAAACGAATTTAAAAAACCTATATTTTAATATTAAGGATAATATATGCTTCAAGGTTAAATGTTAAATGGTATTCAAATAAATTTAAAACTTTACTTTTGTTATATGTACTCATCGATATTAAATAACTCTCATTTGCTTTGTGATTGTGATTTATTTCCTTTTGTAACTGTCTCTTTTGTTAGTTTGATTAGCTGATTAGAGGTGGTCCAAGGACCAGTGAGTTAGTTGAGAGTGCACTTCTGTTTGTGCATAGACGGTACTGCAGGGCATACCGTTCTATTAGCCAGCTGGCTAGTATCGCCATTATGGCCGTAATCTATGGCGGAGGATTTTTTTTCAAAACGGTCTTACAAGTACTTCTGAATGGACATTTTAAAAAGCTACTAACTGTTCGGAACATAGATTCTACCGAGAGGATCCAGCATCGAGAAACTTCGAACTTACTCAACAACATTTTAACTGTGTACATATTTGCTTTAAGTTATTTAAATAATATTTATTAATTTTGTTCGCTCTGATTTATGCTAAATTATATTAAGTATTCTTCTTACAAAGTGATTTTCCATGTAAGTCTTTGTTCAAAAATGTACAGAAAAACATTCACCATTTCAAAAGTCTCTTACCAGGCGTGTAGGACTCAGCAGGATGTCCAATGAATACACAACATAAGGTTGACTATGATACGTTTCCTCGTTTCTATGTGCGCCTGGTATGTATTCCTCCCTCATACAACTCTGAATATATAAAATAATGTTTTAAAATATCCGTGCGATGTTCTCAAGCGGCAAACCCTAAGGACAAGTCTTTTCACTTTATAACTTTAAAAAAAATCTTCAAACGAATGAAACGAATCTTAAGAGTACCCGAGAAATATATATGATCGAAAGTTAACGTTATAATTCCATAAAAAGAATCCAATTTCACATCCATCCGTCTATAACACGTGACGCAAAAAGTCAAGTTTGACAAAGCCTTCATAAAGTTCCAAAGCCAGTCATAAGCTGGGAAGTGCCATTCCACTTGTACCCCGCCGATTCGAACGACAGACACCTATTAATTTTTACGACCCATTTAATTCTTAACCTGGTGGAATCGATCTATAACAGTTTTATCGCTGGTCGCAATTCAATGCTGTAAAGCTTCTGTCGGTATTTGAAAGCAGTGCGTTCAAATTGCACCGCACAGCGTTGAATGCAACCGGTGAGCCTTGCTAATTGGATTTCTACTTTATTCGCAACGAAAAGACGATATTATGTTTCATTTGGTTGCGGGAATCGCATTTAAGTACTTTGCGTTTAAATAAAGTCGCAAATGTGTTCGTAAACTTTTTATAATGTATTTATTTAAACGTTTAAATTAGCTTATTTTCACACACTACCTACAAAAAATATTTCGTTTAATATTAACTATAACTTATTTCGAATACATTTTAAATTTTAAAAATATTGTCAGTAAAGAACAAAATGCAACACATCATCAAACGTTGGTCTATTGGATACAATACAACAAAGCTATAATATCAGAATAGAGAACATTGGCCCAAACTCAATAACAAATTGCAATTCCAATGGGAATTAACATGTATCCAAATATCAAAACAAAACAAGTTATTAACTCCTCATCACAACAAATCGAATGGAACGCCCACACAAAACGAATAGTTTGCATGAACATAGTTTGCCAACGCGTGCGTTTCGCTCGTAAATCAAAGGCTACACCGCTTTGCATTGCTTATTAGCACAGACCGTTGTTCCAGTATTAAATTTGCTAAACCATCAAAAAACTATTGCCGTTGATGTAACATTTGTGCATTATGAATTATGTACGTTAAATCGCCTATATGAACGATATACCATACAAATACAGTCTTTGCCGTATTAACCGCTATATTTCCGATACAATGAGTCTGCTACGTAACAGTGAATATATTTGCAGCTTCAAATTTATGAGGAGACTGCAGAATTGTTAGAACACGTTTATAATTTAACTTACATTTAAAGAGTTACCAGGCGTGGATAGGCAGCACAAAACGTAGGCTCAGAATCAAAACCGATACTTTCACTTTTATCTATTTATTTTAAAAGATATATTTATACGTTTTAAAAACTAAATTTATTTTTCAACACACTGTTTTATCAATTAAAAATACGCACAACGTATTTACAAATTGGTGCTTGTAAACTGCTTTTAAAATATTTTTAGGTATTCACTTCTATTGAGCAAATATATTAATAAAAGTAAGTCCGAATAAGATTTAATAGGCATCGATTTTGAGGCTCATTGAGGCTCAAGTAAGTGACGTGAGTGATACTTTTAATAATTTGCAATTGAATAATAAAAATAAATTCCAGGCTCTTTATAAAATAATTGTAGTCCTACCAAAAGAGCTATTACGCTTAAAAATTTGAGCGTCAGTATTAACAATGTTGTCTATATATGATTAGATGGTTCATTTTCTGTCAATAGTAAATGTTAAATCTTTAATCTCCGCCATTTTGGAATACAAATACCAATTTAGGGAATACATACATGCTTCCTTTATGGTATATTATAGCATTTGTTTTCACTAGGAGTCACACTATTGCGGCTGGTGTACCGTAGTAGACAAATAGTACTTTTTTAAAATAGTTCTAACACGTGTTTACTCATTTGGAAATGTATTAATTGCTTATCAAATTATTCTAAACATTTTCTGGAATTACTACATGTACTAGTTACAATATTATAATTCAATTTTGATTTTTTGCTTCACTTAGAATGTTTTATGTCTCTGGGAATTGAAGATATGTTATACAGCAATCAGTAACATTGATGAGTTGAGTATCTAAAAATGCTGACTTTTCATTTCTAATATTATTTCGTAACTATCAATATTATATCTACTACTTACTATTTACTTATATTACCACTTTAGCTCGTCAAACTACACCCATGAAGCTAACGACGGAACTCCATTTCGTTTTTTTTTCAGGCCAACTTATATTCGAGATCATTTTGTTTCGAGAAAAAAATGTTTCACGAGAAAAACCTAAAACTTTTTACTCAATCTAGAAAGTCTCATAAAAAGCGAAATGGAACTCGTATCTTGGGATGTATTTTTTTTTAGATGGAAATCTATCAATTTACGTTAAGAGATTTATATTTCATATATATTTATATATACCATATATACCTATATATAGATCGAAATAAAATTCAATCGATCAAATTATCAATGGGTACGTGAGTTTGTGATTTAATTATCGTTTATTGGTTCGGGTATATGGTCTCAATGTTGGAATAAGCCTCCTTACCGTGGAAGACTAGGCTAAGGACATATTCCACCACGTTACTTTAATTGGGTCTGGTGAATTTTGATTTAATGAATTTCTTCCTACGTTAGCATATGACAATATGACTTACGTTGTTGTCTATTTCTGAAAGTTAAAAAGGTTGCAAAAAATACACACTTTAAAATTTAATGGCGCTCGGATTTGAACCCGGAAATATCAATCAAATCAAAAATAAACTTTATTCAAGTAGGCTTTTACAAGCACTTTTGAATCGTCATTTTACAATTAAGAGAAGCTACCACCGGTTTGGAAAGTAGATTCTACCGAGAAGAACCGGCAAGAAACTCAGTAGTTACTCTTTTTTAACATTTAAACATACAAAGTCATGTTAGTTAAATACAATTATTTAAATTAATATATCCTGCGTGGAAGTCAACAGATATTATCTCCACGCTTTTTTATCATCTATAAAATGTATTGAATAATATGGTTTTTCTACTAATGTATTTTTTACAAACGATTTTAATTTACTAAACGGCAAAGTTAAAAATGTCTGCGGAATTTGATTATAGAAGCGGATATCGATTTAGATCTGGATTATTTCGGCTTTATAATATTGCCGTTTATTTCGTCATCTACATCTTATAATATACAGTGTTGTCGTTTATCTTAATAAATTATTGAAATTGTATTAACATCGTAAGTACTAGACAATAACGATTTGCTTATAATGAGTGTAGAGGATTGGTATGATGCCCTCAAATAGGTTTCGAGGCACAGAGGTAATAAAACGGAGCCAGATAATCGAGTCTCATTGGACCTTTAGTGTCCAGGGTACCTAATTGGTGTCGCGAAACCGCTGCTCAAATCACTACTAGTTTCGTAGGTAATTTTGTGATTACCCGGTATAAGTACTGTTTATCCGTAATCAAATAAAACCCAATTATTAGTTAGCCCAGTGATAATTATAACAATAATTTCTTTTAAATATTTGATAGAATATGAGTAACACAAAGATTGTATATACTGTATACCTATACATATATACAATAGGTACATAAAACCACAACACATCTTCTTAAAGAATATGTGATTTCAATTGATAAAGAAATTAAATTCCAATATATAAATACACGACTAAAATATTCTAAAAAGATATCTTACTTTTCATTTTTAAAGATTAAAAAAAAAAAGATATATACTATTATATCGTTACATTTAATCAAATGTCATAATATTTCAAACTAGCATCGTCATTTCTACTTTCGACTTTGTATTTCAAAATAAAATAAAATACAAAAGAAGACACCGTTTAAGAATATTAATATTCCATAAAAATTCCATCGTGAAAGTAGCTAAGCGTAAAATCACTTATACGGTAGCGCATGTGGAAATCAAATGTGGTGGAAACAGCGGGTTTACACTGCATGCATCAGAATCATAAATCAATTGGATAGCCATTAGCAATGCTTCTATAAGCAGTGAGTGCCCCCGCGATTACCAGCAGTGCACTGGCATATTAACGCACACTCAACCCCAACTTACTGTTGCTAGATACACTCTTATATTAATTGTTAGTAAAAATAAATAATTCTGTATCCATGTCTTCGCTGCCTTCTAAATTTTTTTTTGGTTACAATTGATGACCTTCGTCAATAAATTTGAAAAAAAAAAGAAAAAAATATTAAAATTCGGAGCATTGGTATTCCATGCTGTCAAATTCAAATTTTCAGTAATTATTTGGAAAAGAAATGTGCGATACCTTTCTATATTTGATTTTCTGCCGAAAAAACAACAAAAAGATAGAAGAGCTATACATAACTTTATTACTTAATTCAAACGTTTGTCTTTTCAATCACGTATTTAACCTTCGTTTTATATTAAAATAATATTCTATGATATTGAAATAATAAAACGAGTATATATCATAATAATTAGTTCAAGTAAAGCCTGCTTTCATTACTATTATTTAATTTTATAACCTTTAATATAAATAAATTCTAATTAGTCTTTGAAATTGTAGCAATGATACAACCAAAAATTTACTTGAATAATATATTGTTTATACTAGCCAGGTTTATTATTATTTTACGATATATTTAAAGATCTAAAAGAATCCAAAATATAATTAATTGTACAAATTGAAAGTGATTTAAAAATAGAACATAAATATCTTATCTGAAATAGAACTGGGATTCGAAGAAACTTATGTAAAGTCTCTTTTCGTTCGTGAATAATTCCAACGTTTTGAAATTTCGATGCATCGATTGTTAAGATTCATATGAATATTATGATTTATTTTATATGCGATAGCTACTTCTTAAAAATAAACTCAATTTTTTTAAGGCACGTAGGCAGACATTAAATATTATTTAATTGTAACTGTTTATTTGAATAAGAATTATATTAACATTTAAGCTATAGGCTTAAAGGCAAATGGTAAAAAATCTTGATCATATCACAATATAAGTACATTTTTTGCACATTTTACAAATATCGAATGTACGGCGGAACACAAGTATCGAAAAATTAGCTGACACCTCTTTTTTTACTCGGTTTTTTTAATAATTACGTTATTGGTCGAACAAATGGTGAGTTTCACTATACTGCACCAACAAACCTCCACACTTATACAAAAGATAGTTAAAAAGATGTGCCAAATTTAAGTTAAAAAAAAAACACTTATTTACATCATACTTGTATATTGATCAGTACAGATTGTAGAAATATTTTTTTGTATAATACAATGCATAACTTAATTTAATGCATATTTTTAAATCATTTTTATGCAAACCTAATTTCGTACTATGTAAGTAGCATGTTATACGCTGTATTACTATGTTTCAATTTAAAGGATGAGTGAGTTAGTATCATCAAAGAGAAAAGGACAAAATATATTAGATTGAGGGTGTATTGATGACGTTACAAACGAATAATATGTATCTACTTACATATAGATAAAATATATGTATTACTTATATATGTACCAAGTTGTTTTGTTTTAATTCAGTTGATAGTAAGTGCATACTGAAGATAATCTTCTTTGATCCTTAATTAGAGGTTGCCAAGCCACGGTAAGTTGTAAGGCCGCCTTTGTATGATTTTCAGTTTACCTATGAATCCCAATTCGTATTCTGTAGTCATTCGAAAGCACTTACATACTTTATTTTGAAATAAAAAACTACATAAAAAGACGTTTGTTATGTGTTATTATTATTTGACTTATTTAGGTTTTTTAACCTAAATAAAGCAATTAAATTAATAAATGAGGTATAGGATTAGCGTACCCATGAAAATCGGTGTACACACTACTCCCCCATGTAGGTCGGCGATATACTTAATACTATAATAATATATAGCAAGGAAATATAATATTGAGGTCGCGAAGACGTTGCTGCCTTAGCAAAGCGTCATGCCGTTTATCATCACGAGATACAAGTCAATCTTCCTTCCTTGCTTTCAAATGGATATTCCAAATCAATAACAATTGATACATCTAGCCGCTACGAATGACACACTAAAGAAAAATAATGAAATAATACTCAAATCATTCCTAATGCTTGCATGAACGCTGATTGCCTCCACATCGTTTACCCGGCAATAATATAATCAATACAGATTTCAAAGGAATAATCGCTACTTGCCGTACATTAAATAGCTAGTTAATATCAAGAGTTACATTTCGAGGTAGTGTTGCAATTATGATAACTACTGAACAATAATATCAGATTTATTGAGATCGAATACGTAATAACATATTCAATTTAATTATTATAAGGAACTTACATTAAGGTTGATTCTCGATGTCTAGACGCTGAAGATGTTGTATTTGCTTTGTTAATCTGATAGTATGGCATCCGATTTCATAGAAAATAATTCAGACCAACAGCTTCACGCTTTCTGAGGTGAGGAAGCGTGCCCTTTATTTACAGCAAAACTTTTTGAAGATGGGCTATATATGGATTTGTTACTTACTAAAATCCCTTCAATAGCATACATGCATACGTTGACTTGCTCTCATGACTAACTACAAAGTATTGTAGCTCAACGAAACTCTTCTCAAAAGAACAAGGCCATCTCGGCTGGCGTTCTCCTCTGTATTTAAGCCCTTCTAGTCTAAAGATGGAGTCATATAATTTAAAAAGAACGTCATTAAAAAGGTTTAATTATAGTTTTTGAAACAAAAATTTCATAATTGTAATGTTAATGAATAAGTTTCGTAGCAAAAATATTTTTATTTATTTTCATAATAACTAGAAAAATGTATAATATCCGGATAAAATATTTCCATAAACTTAGTAGCGGTGTCGCACCGCATTGACGTCACAATATTAACATTTCCTATTTGTAACGGACAGCAGTAAATTGTATATTTAATTTCATTCTCAACAACAAAAGCTGTTATTTTATATCATATATGTATATATAATTATAAATGTGTATTCTCATGCACATATATAATATTCTATCTATATTTTGTTTTATTATTATTACTATCGTATTTATTGTAAAATTTATTGTTACCGCCTTCATGACTTTCTGTTTGGCCTAAAGGTTGACTGGTAGAGAATGCCTTCAGGCATTAAGTCCGCCTTTTGTCTCAACTTTTGTTGTTGGTCAATAAAGTATTTAAATAAATAAATAAATAAAAGCACATTAATACATACCAGTCAACTTTGGTATAGGTTATACATTTTTAGGAGCTGAGATATTCCAGTGGTTAGAACGCGTGCATCTTAACCGATGATATATGTGCTTAATTTGTGTTTATAATTCATCTCGTGCTAGGCGGTGAAGGAAAACATCGTGAGGAAACCTGCATATGTCTAATATCATCGAAATTCTGCCACATGTGCATTCCACCAAAACGCATTGTTGTAATTGTTCCAAGTCCTCTCCTTAATGGAAGAGGAGGCCTTATCCCAGCTGTGGGAAATTTACGGGCTGTTACTTTACTTTATTTTATACATTTTTATATTCAACATCAATAACAGATTGTTTTGACAATTTATCTCTACAATTTTAAATTGAAAATAACTATAAAGTATTGAAAAAATAATCACAATATTGCTTCTAATATTTATTATGATTAATGAGTATGAAAAAAGCATTAACCTAATGAAGTACTCACCCAGGCACGATACATAATATATGTACAGTAAGAGTAAGAAAACCTTCGTAACTTTTCAAATTAAATTCTTTATCAAGTCTTAAACTCTTAGTACCTTTTGAAACTAAAGCACTAAATTGACAACTGGATATAAAATTAAACCTACACAGTATGATAACTTGGTTCAAAATAGTGTAACAACTTTGGACTGCGTATAATTTTAAATCGATATAAAATCTTTTTAGTGGCGTAATTAGACATTCCATATTTAAATTAGATATGATCATACTGAATTGTCAAAATATATCTGTCAGTGTCATATATGCTCGAGCGGTAAAGCAGATTATCGCTTATACTGAGCACACAAAAATAGATCTTAAGGTGACGAACATTTTCGTACTGTACATTTATGCTCTTAAAGCCTTTTTGCAAATCTGTATTTAATATTAAAATTTTGCATACAAAGCGTTCATTCCACGTCGTCTATGACTGATGGTTGTAAATCAATTCGGCTGAAGTCTCTCTCACCCCCGCTGATCTGGCTGTTTTTCACCTTCGTTACACACGTCAAAATAACAGGGTAACTGTCAGGGTTTTGGAAAATAGAGGGTTCTTTACAATTCTCCACTTTGACGACTGACGTTTTAATGTTCAAAGGATTTAAATGTCAGATGTGTATTTTCTTTTTTTAATATTATGCAAAGAAATATACGTCTTGTGACACGATAGCGGCATTGTTGAAAAAAAAGGGTCGATATGGTGTTATGTGTATGTGTGTATGTTACTTTTTCATATATTTTTTGTCTCTTTGAAACAAGATTGAGTCGTGCTCGTAATTTCTTTCTTTTGTATCAAATGGAAACATTTTAAAGGATTTTGTATAAAATTATATTAAGAGTAAGTTTTTTCTATAAAAACAGTTAAGAACGAATTCGAATTCGTACTTTTAAAATATTTTATTAAATTATCTGTTTTATTTAACAAATACTATTAAAATATATGTATCACGAATTACACGTTTGGATTTTGCAATCCGAATCACTTAGTTCATATTCTATAATATTACAGCAAACATATTTTAAGTTACATTGTAATATGTCTCTATATTATTAATAATAATAAGTAATAAGTTTAATATATTCGCTTCAAACAGAGACTCAAATGTTTCATTATTATATTTAATAGTCATATAATTAAAATAAGAAATTTGATAAGTTTAAAATAAGTAATTATTATTTGTAAGAAAACGTTAAAATCTGTGAAAAGATAATGAAAGAGCCACTTCTTTAATTACAAACGAATTATTAAAAAGTGTAATTATTATTTATAAAATATTTTTAAAACTGAAACTGCTCTCATTGATTTACAGAGGAATTACAATTCATAATAGCATACTATACCGACTACGATCGGAACCCCAATCGGAACGAAGAGATTTATTACTAAGGAATATCACTTACAAGGAAGTCACCTAATGTGCATTTAAATATGCTCTATGGGGTTACCTAATATGCGTGAGTCATAGCGTTGCGATAAAATCACTGAGGGAAATTTATTCACTCACAAGAGCAGTCGGAGGGTTGAACCGTTTGCTTAATAACCCGAAAATATGGAGTCCAAAGTTTTAATTGTCGAACGTTTATCGCTTTTGAGGGTCGCCCTTGAAGTACCTACTTGGTTTCATTATCAGATAGTGCGATTAATTTACGAAGTTTTTTTCGAGGTTTATCAATTTTACTCATTTTACTGATAGTATATTTTTCATTAATATTTCTTATAGGCAGACAAATACTTGGTAATTATTGTTGAATCAAATTCAACAATATCAATAGACTAGCACCAGGTTTAATATAACTACTAATTAGGAATCTTAAATTCAATTTTACATGTATGTGTATGAAATTCAAAATATATGATTAACAGAATGACAACAGTCATTAATTCCGTCATTCCGCTGACCAAAATGTTAACAATTAATTAATATATAATAATAAAATGATTACAAATACAATTATCATAATGTTTCAAAAATTGTATGCAACTTTAGACAAGAGTAAATAATAACAAACTTAAAGCTGTAAAATAAAACATATAATTTTAGATTTCACGCATCCGAGTAGCTGTATTTAACAAGCAAAATATAGTACGACACAACTTAGATGTAACATGTAACGACACACGTAATGTAGCATCGACAAATTCAATAAAACCGATTACTGCCTATTTACACTGCCAATAGAAATAGCTCCCTATCGCGCCATTCGACGCTATTCGTCGCTGTAGATTTTCGCGTCAGTGACGTGTTAAATTGACGAATATATATGTATAAGTTATTACGTTTGTGTAAAGATGATACATTAGAAATAAATATTGATAATTTGGGATAGCGTACGTAATTCGGATGTGATCGGTTTTACGAATTTTGCCGATGCTACATCTAAGTTGTGTCGTACTATACGTGATCTATTTATAATATGACAATATTAAACCCTACTAAAAGGATGTAAATAATTCAAAGTCACAAATGCTTGCTTAACAGTCTTGGTTGTAAAAATTGTTTAAAAGTATTTGATTTTTAATTAGACGAAGCAAACGACTTGGAAATTTTTCTTTGACATAAATATTAATCTCAAAACGGAGTAATAAGGCTTTCGGTGGATGGATTAGAAACCCTTTTATTATATAATGTTAATTTCATGTTTTCCAGGAAATAAATAAATAAATATTGGACAACATCGCATACATTACTTTGATCCCAATGTAAGTAGCTAAAGAACTTGTCACATGAAAAGTCAGAAGTAACAACGTTACCACAAACATCCAAGAAAACATAGAAAACTTAAACTAGAATGTAATAATCGCGAAAATTTAAGACAACCTTATGAACGTTTACATCGACACGGCCGGGTACCGAACCCGGGACCTCAGAGTGGCGTACCCATGAAAACCGGTATACAAACTACTCGACCACGGAGTTCGTCTATAAAACCTAATTATTCGCTGATATTGTGTTTTTAAAGCTGTACGATATTTTTTGTATTTTAACAAATGCAATATCTGTATGCTTCTAAAAGTCATTGTTATCGACACGGAAGCCAAATATACATTTTCTTTCCATTTATCTATCTGTCTGTCCACTTGTCTATTTGTTACCGCAGAATTCGATAACCAAATGTCAGCTTTTGAATACTTTACGCTGGGAAAGTGTTTCATTCCCAAGGGAAAATATAAAAACTACTTTGAGCAAATGTCACGCAGAAATTTTCGAATGAATAACTTGAGCAATTGTATTGTGTTAACTTTAAGGGGGTATTTTTATTATTGCATATATAGTAACTTTAACCTGTAAATACTCTTAAAAGTGAGCCGAGGCTCAGTGGTTAGTACGTCTTAACCTACCATTGAGAGTTGAAACCTAGGTAAGCACCACTGAATTTTCATGTACTTAATTTATGTTTATAATTCATCTCGTACTCGGTGATGAAGGAAAACATCGTGAGAAAGCCCGCCTGTTTCTAATTTTAAAACATTTCACGTCCACCAACCTGCATTGGAGAAGCGTTGAGGAATATGCTTCAAACCTTCTTCTCAAAGAGAGTAGAGTTAGCCCAGCATTGGGAAATTTACACATTATAGACTGTATGGTTACTGTAACCTCTAACCTCTGCTATATAATAATTCAATTTACAACAACACACTCCATAATCCTCTCACCCAACAACTGCTAACAAAGTTCAATACTTTTTAACAATAGCATTTCATATTGGACGCTGGTGCCCTTTGTTTGTAAGTTTCACACAAAACTTAGACGTCGGAGGGAAAAAAAATAAATATCGCACCCTTGTTGGTGGAATCACGCGTCTGCGCGTGTTTTCGCGAAGACGGATCATTCGTACGAGCGACGGTTGCCGTAGACTTGCCGTCGCTACGCTTTGAATTATATTTTGTTTTTAATTGGATCTTTAAATATTAGCCTATTAAGTGTATTATACGAGTATATACGTTATTAATATCACCAACGCAACCCTTGTTTATAAGCTATATACAATGTTACTAAGAGATTAATCATATGTAGGAAACTATTAGGAGCATTAAAGAAAAAGTAACACTGTTAGAAAGTGCTAAAAGCCTCCGCCAACTTCGCAAAAGGGTTTCCATTTTTAAGAGCATAAATTCATATATAACTACTTAAACATCTATTTTTTACGTATCAATTATGTATTATCAATAATGTTATTTTTTTCTACCAGTGATTTTAAACTATTTTTGAATATAGATTTTTACTAATTTCTATAAAACTATTCATTAAAAATATAATTATACGTAAGTGTTTTATTAACATAAGAATTAACAACATTAAATGCTTAAATATATACAAATATGAACTAAAACTAGTTCACTAATCGCAATTCCGATCCTCTGGGCAAAAAACGAACCAGCCCTCCTGTTACCAGTGGACACAATCAGGCGAGGTGTTATACTTTTATAAAACTATTAACATAAGTGTTAGATAGGTGTGGAGATATGAAAGTTTACACGGCTACAACGGACAGACTCCGGGCTGTTACTGAAAAAATTTCAACAGGAAACCCCAATAACTTTTTACCGCAACTACCTGGAATAGGAAATCACGACCCCAGGATACGCAGCCCAGTCTATAACCACTATGACGAGTTGAATAACCCAATACATACAAGAAAATGCAAAATAACGTTGTACGGAGTGGCTTACTCAATATCGATATACAAGCAAAGTTGAGTAATTTTTCTTATTAAATCTCCCTAAAATATATCAACAAGATGAAGACCACTCAATTACAACAAACTGTATAGTTTTAATATTACAAAAAGTACTGTGTTTTATAATAAATCCGTTTTAAAAGTTCTATATACTAAAATCTACAGTTTTAATGAACTTTATATCTGAAAGTAGTTAGAGGGAGTAAAAGACAAAAATTATAATCTGTACAATCCGAAGCGCAATGTAAAACAATTATTTCTGCAGAATATTCGATTATAGAGTTCCAAACGCTCGTTTGCACCGCCCTTGTTCCCTCGAAGATGGATCATCTAGACGGCAGGGGGTGCATATCGTTCGATAAAATGTCGAGATATGGAAAACTCCTGCAAATGCTTTCTACGCTAACTTTACAATTCTATACAAACATGCAGTCTACACCACGCCTTGTAATTATAGTGTCAAGAGTTACACAGCTAAGGTAAATTTTTAATGAATTCTAAAATAACGATTTTCAAACTATGCTATTGTATTTTAAAAATATTTATAATAAAAAGTTTTACTATGAATTATTATCCATCAATGTTATTTCTCCGTAGATTTATGTAATGTTATTTTGAAACAAAAAGTTTGTATATACTCGTATTCATTATGTAATGTGGCAGATATATAAATGTTTGTGTTTCCTTAATAACACTATTAAAAACAAATTAATTTTGTTGTTGTAGTTGAGAAAACACATGAGTTTTGTAGTCGGCTTAAGTATACAAATGCCCTCAGGCATAAATACAAAACAAATATCTCCATCGTATTTTATGGTAAAACAAATATTTTATCAATATATTGAAAACATCGTAAATCGCATGTCAGAGTCATGTCTATCCAAATACCTTCAAAATATAGACTTAAAATTATTGACATTCACTTAGACATTCCCCTACGCAACAAACGAACAAACTTCGAAATGGAAGTACCAGGAGAACATACACTTAAAAGAGCATTATCTTCTTATTTTTATATTAAACTTGAACCGGGAAGGAATCTTGTAATCGCCTTAAGCTTTTCATCATTCAGGAACAGCTGTTGCAGTACACTGGGTCCCAAATAAGTTTCAAGTTTTAGGGAACTTTAAGAATGACAAATCGAATGAAGAAAATAAACATGAAAAATTATTTTGAAGTATACAATAATATTTTGAGTAAGAACATAATATATTATATAGTTATGAAAATATTGAAATACATTATTTATTAAAGTAAAGTAACAGTCTGTAAATTTCCCACTGCTAAGATAAGGCCTCCTCATCCATTAAGGAGAGGGTTTGGAACATATTCCACCACACTGTTACAATGCGGGTTGGTGGAATGCACATGTGGCAGAATTTCGATGAAATTAGACACATGTAGGTTTCCTTACGATGTTTTCCTTCACCGACCAGTACGAGATGAATTATAAACACAAATTAAGCACATACATATAGTGGTGCTTGCCTAAGTTTGAACCCGTAATCATCGGTTAAGATGCACGCGTTCTAACCACTGGGCCATCTTAACTCTTTTTTATGGCATGAATAAAAAAAAATTGTACTATTACTACTATTACTTAACCTAAGTTGGTTGGTCAACTACAGCTGTAAATATACCTTTTTTTTTAAATTAAAAAAAAATAGCTTTAAAATATTAATTCTTATTTTAGTACGGATTTGAGCCGACCCATGTGGGTGGTTACTATTAATATAAATAATCGTCAGTGCCGTGTCTAGTTTCAAGGGTAATTTTATAAAACCAGTGTTACCTTATGATTGATTTTTGATACTGTATCTTATAAATATAGTATCAAAAAGTGGCTAACACTTTTGACATAGCCAATACTTAGCTACTTAACCTTGTTCGTTTGCTTCCAAAGTAAATATTTTACGAAAATCATAGCAGTTTTAGGCGTTTTTTTTGTGTAGTTATATAGTTGATTATATAGATACTTTAAAAGATAATTAAGACACTGATAATTAACAACCTTCAATTAAGATTCACGTATTATAGCAATGGAGCCGCTTTGACTTAGACGGGAAACCAAATAATAAAAGCAAAGTAATTTTCTCATTAACATTCTTAACCAATAAAATAACTAATGACTTTTAAAACAATAACAAAAAATCAATCATTATTTTTTACACAATGTTGTACTGTGGGTCGACGTGTGAATTAGTCAGAGTATTTTAAATTACAAGAGACATAATATCTTAAATCCCGAGGTTAGTAGCGCATTGGCTATATAAGAAATGGTTGAAAAATATTATGGCGCTAATGTCTATGCTCAGTATGGACCACTTGTCATCAGGTTCACTTAACTATATTATAAGAAAAAGATGTAATCAATACATGAAGACTACTTCCAAACATTAGTTATTCGAGTATAACGTATTTCGGACTTTGCCAATAGTACATACTTTAACAGATAAAGGGATCGACCCCATTTCAATTCGAACTATTCGTATACGTCTGAACCCTTTCACAATAATCGAATAATATTCTAATCTTGAGAACATTCAAAATGAACCTGGAATATAATGAAATTGGCTTACCTTGTAGTGTTTTTAATAATAATCTTCAATATGTAAACAACTACACATATATATTTTATGTAAATACTTTTTACAATTACAATAGTGTAATTGTAACCAGACTAATAAAATAACGTCAATGGAAATATAAAAATACATACATATTTTTCTTGAGTAATAATTTCCAAGTTTGCTTTTCAGCTAACACTTTGGACAACACTGTCTAACCGAAGCTCATCAACGTTATCGCTGCCTTTGGACAAACTAACTCTTACCTTCCGTCGGTGAGTTGAAATTACCATACCAGTGTATCTAACAGGTTGTGGTGTGCTCAGTAATACTGTACTGTTCACCAATACGAATAGTCGTTTTCATCGCTTACTTAAAGGCTGTTCTGTGGTCACAAGATAGCTCAGGGTAAGTAATTAAGGGGCATCTCTAATTTTGGACCGTTTTCAGAATCTGTCATAGTTTAAACTAAACTCTTTCGAGTTTCATCTGAATGATTTATCAATTCAGACCAGCTTGACAACAACTGGCTTCCCTCGAGGTAGCTGATTTGGAGTCGAGATGGCCCAGTGGTTAGAACGCATGCATCTTAACCGATAATTGCGGGTTCAAACCCAGGCAAGCACCGCTGATTCGTGTGCGTAATTTGTCTTTATAATTCATCTCGTACTCAGCGGTGAAGGAAAACATCGTGAGGAAACCTGCATGTGACAAACTTCATAGAAATTCTGCCACATGTGTATTCTACCAACCCGCATTGGAACAGCGTGGTGGAATATGTTCCAAACCTTCTCCTCAAAGGGAGAGGAGGCCTTTAGCCCAGCAGTGGGAATTTACAGGCTGTTGTTGTTGTTATTGTCTAATTTTGAGGTGGCGATTGTGCCTTGTTTAGTTAAGAAGTGAGTGAGTTTTTCAGGCGACAACAAGAGGTATCTGGCTTTAGAAGAAACATTGAGCCCATTTTAATGCTAGAGAATCTTCAATATTAAGAGGCAGTTCCTATCTCGTTCAAAGACTGATCTAAGAGGTTACCTCTATTGCTCTTTTACTCAATTTGTTGACATATTCTTGAAAATCTTTCAAAGCATTATTCACATTCTTTAAGACAATCCTCTCCAACACAATGTAAATCATTGCATCTAAGTGACTTCTGGAGACAACACCGAATAATTGGGACAAATGACGTGTAGCAAGAGTAATTGACAGGCATCTAGTGTCATCGTGACCTCGTCCTATCTTACGATTTCCGATAGATCAATTATATACCAGTTAATGCGAATGAACTCTACTTGCAATTCTTTCAAATATTCGCCCAGCCATTGAAAGATTTAGGGCCAGAAAAAGTTGCCATCTTTGGTAACCTGCTTCTGGTTGGGATTTCTCAGTTACTCCATCGCGCCTTTACCATAGCCGGTACCATGACCAGAACTTGTGATATTTCCGAGAATTGGGGGTAGTGCATTTGTGTCGTTGCTCATGAGACGGTATTGGCACTAGTCGCCACGCCTGGCCGGGTGTTAGGTGTAGGTGTTACTATCAAGATTAGCAAATTCAGATTTCAGCTTTTATTATTGCCTTGTTCGTTGATTAGAAGAAGCACCACGACCAGGTGATGTTGACGATAGGGAATCTAAATTTGTTGTTAACTCCCCTTGCATCCCATTATGTTATGTAAGAGCTTTCGTACGTATTAGCCGAAGTATATGAATAGAATAAAGATACATCAACATATATTATTTAGAATGAATTTTTACGTATAGCAAATCCGCAAACAACAGTTATTCATAAAGGTCACTCATGACAAGGGTGCACGATTTATGCACATAAATTTAAGATGTAATCCATCTCATTGGCTATAATATTTTCAGAATAACGGTTCATACCGTTTTTCATTATTTTAAAAGCGTTGTAATTTGCTACCTACAACGGGGAAGTAAATATTTTATGTGCATGAATAAAATATGTTTTCACATCGGCTGGTAATTTTAGCTTAATATAGCCGTTCCAATGTAAGTTATATTTTTATGCAAAACTACGTTATTTATAAGCATAATACATTAAGCTTATCTATGTTCTTAATATGGTACATACACGTTACATAATATAATGAAATTGCAAGAGGACCTTGTAATATTATAAAGTAAAATCATTACTTTAATAACGGTAAACATAGAAATGTTCTTCATGTCGCTTATTAAAAGTCTTCGTTTTGGTAAATATTGGGATATATTTTAATAAGCCTTATGTCTGCCATTAAGCTGTATAATAGGCTAAATAATTTACCTATTACTCTGTAGTAACTACTTTATACTTTTTGTACCTAACGTAAGAACAATGTATGAAAAATTGTTGAAGAAAAGTCATGCTAATTTTGCCGTGACAACAAAGTGATTATGACACCAAAATTGTCAAGGGATTATCTTTGGAAAGTTTCTAAATTTTAAGCACTAAGAAACATTATCTAGTAATTGTATATATTTTTTATTTATAATAAGTAGAAAATGTTACGGGCCTTTTTATGAAAATTGAATTATCCATTAAGCTAATACGCCTTTTATAAAATTTAACGTCAGTATTACAAAAATATGTATCTAATAATGATCATGTTATATTTACAACTTTTACCTACCAATTACGACATTTAACTTTGAAGATATACAGTTATTTATTTGTAAAATTAGAATTGTTACACTTTCATCTATCTAAGAATATTAATGAATTGAAATGGCACCCTGGTTGCCATATTTTGATATGGAGCCGAAAATTATAGACAAAAATAAAACTACCTTATTTTTAAAATAAAATGAGTTAATAATACGCAATTGAGATTATAATGATTACGATTACTTAAACATTAATTTACCAAAGTGATAACTGTAACAATTTTATATAGGTAGAGTAAAGCACTACTGATTTTTTAAATTGCTTAATTTGTTTTTATAAAACATTTTGAGGATCTAATTGGTCTCATTGCTACTGAATTCTGCCACATTGGAGCTGAGTGGTGGATGCTCCTAAAATTCTCCTTAGTCCAGCAGAAATTTACAGGCTGTTACTATTATAGGAAAGTAGACAGACACATGATGTTATGTTTTTTGTACCTATACATAGTTACACTTTGAGTGAGCCTAACCAAAGGAAGGGCTCTAGGGATACCTACCCAGTCCCTCCACCAAGTATAAATACAGATAATTTCGTTAATAAAAAAAATACGGAAATCAGAAAATGTTACTGCAACAAACTTGCTATAAATAAAAGAAATTAAAAAACTGTACTAGGAATCTGTAAAAAAAGTTAAAATAGCGAAAACTCTGAAGAAGCCATCGCTAGCAGTGGAGTAAAAATTAAATTTCGCTACAAAACTTGGTATGGCCTCTTAAATTACTAACGTGGCTTCGGAAAACTTTTCTTACATTCCAAGAGTGAACCCGTATTGGAAATATAATAATATTGTTATATAAGAGAATTGGTGTTACCGAGTAATATACTTCTAAGACCAGTATCTATAGAAGTGTAGGTAGATCTATGAAATTAAAAATATCGATATTCTATGTCATCTGATTTTTTTCCTTATGAGAAATAACGTCTGTTTGTTTCTTGCCATATTTAAATTAATTTATTAACAAAAGGTAAAAAATTCTCTTAATTCATCAGCTAGAAATATTTTACATGGATATATTGCAATACTCAATAATCAAGTATTAGTACAAATATTTTCAGTGGTTGACTATCTTTATTCAAAGGATCGGATAACATATACACACGCTATCTGCCGTTTTCTATTAATAAGAAATGACTTTCATATAAATGAATATGACATATCAATCGAACTTATACACTTTCATTTTTTATTAGAGAAAATATAAAAATGTACCGTAGTACTGAACAGGATTCAATATTTATTTTTTTACTTCAAATCAAGAGATAGCGATATCGTGACAAATTGATCTTAAAAAAATATCCAATCATACAAGAGTAATAAAATTCCTCGAAATCTATGCTATTTCTTTCGCTACTCCACTTTTGTCCTTTATCGTAGTCCGCAATAAAGTTGGAAAGTACGATATTTTCAAATCCACTTGATTCTATACCTTGCAATATATTCCCTATTGTGAAGGCATTAAGGTCCTTAATGTTTACGTAGTCGCCGGGTATACCTCGATTTATGAATAGTAGGCTCGCCCAATACTCTCAGAACTTAATATCTGTGACATCGGCGATACCCCCTTAACTTTAAGAATAATGCTTCTTCTTCTTTCGAGAATCAGCACTTTTGTTCCCGTTTTTGATAAACTGTTTCAGATAATTAAATTTGGTATTCATTGCAGGGAAATATTTTTTATCATCATTATAATCTAGCGGAACTAAATAATAGAGCATCTGTCGCACTTTTTGAATTTCAGTAGCAATTCATTATTATCTATTCTGAGGAAATTAATATGATACATTGAATTTAGTAACTTCGATTCAGATATTCCATTAAGTTTTAATGGTGCATTAATGATAGTCGTCATAAGATTTTTCCGTGTATTTTATTCATGGATAATAATCTAGTTCTCTTCACCTGTAATAATTTTATATAAATTTAATTTATTTAAAATTATTAGAGGTTAGATTTACTTTTAGATTTTATTTATTTATTTTTATATAAATTTAATATTAATTTTACCATTATATGGTATCATTAATATTAAAATATATTTCTTAAGCAAGAAATTATTACTTGATCTTGTTGGTGTACTATATTGTTTCTTTAATTAGTTTGCCTATCTTACAGAACCGGAGATAGGATTTATGTTTTTAAATCTCACTTCAAAACTAAAGAAAAATTATGACGTTCTCTGCCAACAAATGTAAGTAGCAACGTGATGTTTAGAAGTTGGGAATATGCATTCATCTCGGAAAGCACTTAAAGTCGCACGTTGAATCGCCATTCCATCAGATTATGAGAGTAAGGAAATAGATGTCGCACCTGAACTTTCACTTGTTTCTATAATTCCTACTCAGTTGGATCAACACATAAAATTTTACTCGTAACACATAATGTATTATTACAGCCCGATTCATTTTTAAACATAAATGACTATTTAATTTTCAAAATGTTAGAATAAAAATAAAAAATCTTTAAAATTTTCAAGTATTATATTTTGGATAAAGCAAGAAAACTTTATGAAAATAACTTGTATATTTGCCTACACGTTGCCTCTCCGTATAAAGTACTGTCTATTTCAGAGAAAATAAACTTCGTAGTCTTTAAAAGCTGGATTCAGAATCTCAAGATCCGGTATCTTTCATAAATTTTATATTAAAATAACTTTAATATTTTTGTGTATAAGAAAATTTGAGGAAATTGTTTTTTTTTTATTAGGATTATAAAATATATATTCAAATTTAAATAATATTCATCTAAACGATATTAGGCTTGGAATATATTGGGTATACGATTAAATTAATATAATAATAATTACTATTTATTTCATATTCAAAGGGAAAAGATCAGTAAAACTTTACCTCAAATTTAAACTGTGCCTAACACATTTCGAGAAAAGTTTCTACACATCGTACATGGGGGTATGATTCTACACATTAAAGCAATCAATAATAAATGTTTAAGTACTAAAAACTGATTTAAGACTAACTGAAAAGAAGCTTATGTAATTAGTATATGCAAAAAAGAACAATTTAGTTGATAGATATAATTACTCTAATTTATTTTTAGAGTTAAAATTTACCTGACATTCAATAAATAATTAACTTGTCATTTACAAGACCCAAAAATGCATGTAAGAGTCTACTTGCCTAAAGTCCATTAAAATTTTGCCTGATACCAACAAAACGTATGTTTGTAATAGATAATATATTATTTTGATTTATAAGAAAAAAATCGTGTGCCAACAACATAACATTACCTTGATACGAAACAACGAAAAATCTCTCGACATACAAAGACGCTACTTCATATTCTGTAAGTAATAAATCTTAGGGGGTAGACATATCTGTCAAAAGTGTAAAATATGTATTTCTCGTAACACCCCGTCCTGTCCTTTCAGCTTTAAGTGAATAAGATACATGTCCGCTCCTTTCAGATGAAAATTTTTCAAACGAATTTTATTGCTGTTTGTGTCATCTGATCACAATATTATCTGATATTACATATCATATCATATCTATAGTATAATATATTCTGGTAATTTCATGTGATTTCATTCCGATTTATTAATTCACCTTTTCCTCTTTTTTAACGCCTGCAGTCTTATGGTTCTAAAAGAACATGTTAAAAGTTAAAATACGAAAAACAGTTTTAATTACCAAGTATTACATCGTATGATATATTAATAAAATGAATAAAATAATTCAACGGGGAAATGCTGCTAGCATTCTTGCCACCCCGCGGTCAAGATTTATACGGTAACTATTTTCAATTCATTTTTGTACATATTTAAGCACTTAATGTTAATAATATTGAATGTAGACAATGATACATCATTGGAGTAAAATGCAAGGATATTGACTTGGTGTTGTGATTTGAATTTGGAATGTTAATTTGAGTCTCTGAAATTCACACTCAAATGCCAAAAAAATACTAAACATATATACATAAGCATAGATATTATTAAGGCAGTAATAAATATAACGTAGAAGGTTTTTTGTTTTTATATATGAATAAATGTTCAAATATTTTTAAAAGGTATCATTTAAAATTTATAAATTATGTAGCATCTTGGTCGAACCGCAACAAGAACGTGGCGAAGTTCCAAATTGTACAGAGACAATAAATATTTTCATAACACTGAACTTGCAACTATGTTGCAAAATATTTTCCTTAACGGAGTACAAGAGAATTAAATAAAATATTTAAAATCTATTTTTATGGTATGGCTTTGTGCTGGGTTGCCCGGGTATCCTCCACTCCTCTTATTATTTTCTACCGCCAAGCAGAGTAATTGATATTGTTGTATTTAGGCTTGAAAGGTGAGTGAGTATAAGCACACCCAAGGACATACTCCTAACATCTTAGTTCCCTAGGCCGATGGCGTATTTACGTTATAATCTTACAGTGACAAAGTTGGATAGAATATATTTACCACGAAGCAGCCGTATCATCGTAATGATCATAAGGCTGCTTCGTCATCTCGTGCGTGTCCTGGAATGCCAGCACTGATAGGTCAACTAGCATCTTCAAATCAGTTTGTCTTCACCATTTCTTAGGCCTAACGGAGTGTTAAGTTCCTTTATGTTTTGTATTTGCCATCGTGATTTTTTCTCTCTGTCTTACCCACTATTAACTGTTTATCCAGATTGTATGATTATGTCTAAGACACATAACCAAAGTAACAAAGAACTCGTTGATAACACATAGTGAATAGTTTGCTAGTAATCTTGAGTTGGTCGAGAAAGATTGAATTAAATGTAGCTATACCTGTATGAAAAATAATGTGAAGCACATAGTTTTTCACATATATGATACGCTATTTTCCCAACCTACTAAAGATATGCTCCAAGCCCCAAGATAGCGGTAGAGAACAAATCTCGCATCATTATCATACTCGCTTCACCTCGCTCAGCTTTTCCAACAATTTTTGGCTCACACTGTTAACTATCCATCTGACATCTTTATAGATTGTCCCGGTGTGATTACAGTTTTGTTAATACACATAAAATCAAACGAAAAACTTTAAATAAACAAGAAATTGATCAAACTTTTCTCGATTCATTTTTGTTTTTCATTAAAATGCTGTTATGACTGTTGTAATGATCTCGAGTTAACAGTTGATCGATTAAAGTCGATTTGTCAAAGGCTAATAATTATAGTCCATCTACACCAAGTCTTAAATTATTTTTTTTTTACATCATAGACTACAAATATACTCGATTTAATTAAAACGTAATTAATCGCTAATTTTATGCATAAATCGAATAAAAGAAATAGTTTGGACATATCTGATGAAAAATACATTCAAATCGTTTATAAATATATACACACACTCTTTTAATAAAATCAATCTAAATTAAAACCGTTTTCGTCTCTAGAACTCAACACATTATTAAAATAGTGATGTGGCACAAACTCGAACATCGTCAAACCCGTAAAACCATCCGATGTGGGTCATACTATTCAATTCCGCACGTAGTACAGATCAGCGTATCCTCTCCGCTTTGATCAGTGGCATCCGCAAACGGCTGAAGGATGGCGGCTCGCCCATGCAGAAGTTATCGCTTATTGAAATCGATCCCGTGACCCAGGACCGCTGTCCGATATTTTTCACTTCACTATTATATGGACGATATAACTTAAAATTTCATTACGTGAGTGAGTATGATTTAAAGTTTAAATTTATATGTACGAGATAGCTTGGATTACAATATTGTGTCTTTCCTTAAATCTGATAGTTATACTAATAATTTATCACTCTATCATTAATTAAAAAAATAAACATCTAAAAGCAATAAGCAAAAAAATGAATTTCTTTTAACCGGTTCGTGTAAAAATAGGTACGCGATTCAAAAAATATATGGGCCAGCATATTATGTTATCTCTCATTTATTTTAAATGACTCTTAAAACTAGCCACCTGGTGGTATCATTTTTTTTCCTAATAACTATAACAATAATAAAAAGTAAAGAATAAGAAAATCTTTTCCACATATTAACAGGTACCTCCTACAAAATTACTTTTTTTTTTACATCGTTGAAAACAAAGGAAAAATACAAATTCCTAAAACAATATATTCGGTGTTATTTTTAATTATGCTGGCTCACTCATTCGTCAAAACAAAACACGGCAATACAAGGTTGTTTGGTGGTACAATGACGACTTTATTGTACAGTTTACCCACCCACGGCCAAACACGAATCCCTCCCACCGGTGCGAACAATTTTGAATTGTCATTTAACAATTTAATTAAACGTTAAGATTCCACTACATTGGAATGTATCACAAAATCTTATGTATTTATAGAATTCGAAGATTAACTGTTCAAATTTCAAGATATTACTGAATGATCAGTAACATTATATAAATAGCACAGGTCAATTTTACTGATTTAATAAAACAATATTCATTCAAAATTTGTTCATATTCGATACAAATACAATTACCCAGTGGTTAAAAGGCGTGCATCTTAAGCGAAGATTGCGGGTTCAAACCTAGGCACGCACCACAAAATTTACATCTGCTACGTGAGAAAACCTGTGTGTGTCAAAATTTCAATGAAATTCTGCCACATGTGAGCATATTCCAACAACCCGCATTGAAGCAGCGTGGTGGAATATGCTTCAAACCTTCTCCTCAAAAAATGAGAAGGCCATAGCCCAGTTGTGGGAATTTTACATGCTGTTAATGTATGTATGTGATACAAATTGAATCCTATATATCTACATCGCCTCACAATTGTGACAGGAGTTTTTAATATATAAAATAATGATATATGCCGGATGGGTCGTAAGCCACGTTTCGGGTAACTCGTGCGTCGAATTCACATTTCTTTTCATAGATAATTCCGCGCGTACCCCAGTATAATATTCAGTTCGCTAAGACATAAACATTTCGCGGGGTAAAGGACGATGAGGCGAAAAATTGCATTATTAAAACATAAACATGCGCATACGGAGCATTTTATGGAAATTGACGGCCGCGGTACAGACGTCTATCAAACATCTTTGTTCGTAATATATTCTTACATTGACACGACTAAGAGCCATTAGACTATGAATGAAATTAAATTTTTAAAGCGCTTATTGCTAATTTTAAATTGAAAATAATTCTGCTGTAAGCGCTGAAAAAAGCTGCTAATATTTTTATAAGAAAATATTTTAAAGCACGTTTAGTTTTTAAATTTATGTGAAAACGATATAAAAATTCCTTATGACATGACAAGAACTCTACGCTGTAACTAGTCGTTGTCACCTTTTCATTTACCCATCAAAGGCACCGTGATCGCTTCCCATGTCCTAATTAGCAGATTCTCGTTTTGTGTCCATTCGTTTGGAAGATATTGTTTATTGGCAATAGCTGTGCCGCGCCTCTAAGAGCGCTACTGGTACGGAAAATTGAGGGAAAATCAGACGATATAACGCTTGGCCCACTTTTCGGATGAATCTTCAATTATTTTGATCGTGTTTAACTTTTGTTAAAATGTATTTTGAATGTGTTAAGTGTTATCGCATGGGTGGTTCTTTACCAATGAAAGTATTTGTTTAGTAATTTCGCTTTTTCTATTAGTAATAGTCAATTAAATATTATTAAGCATATATTTTAAAATTTCATTAAGTATACGTCAAATATTTAATACTTATGAATGTGTTAGAGTCACTTCAGTCAATTAATATATTAATACAAGTCATGACAAACAGATTAGTATTATAGGTTAATTTGCACCAATATTCATGTATTAGGAAGGAATGTATTAGGATTTTTATTGTAGCTGTAATTAAAATGTTATCATTATTAAACAAATAAAAAATGAATATATTGCGCGTTGCACCATTTTCGTTTCGCATAACTAAGCCGTGTAAAGTATAAGTTATTCAAATGTTAGTGTAAGATATTAAGAAGTCTTCGTTTCATAGCATAAAATAAATGAGCTCATAATATTAGAAGTTTAAAACTACTTCAAAGAAACTTCAACTGCTTATGAATATTTGAAAGAATACACTAGGTTTTCTTCAAAACTTAAGAGAAAAATTGCATAATACTTAAACGCAGGTGTAGAAATAGGTTATGAAATAAATATTCATATGCTCTGAAAAGTACACCTTAAGAATGGCTTCCTGTTATCGTAGATTTTTATGGGATGGCGTAACAAACTTTAAATATAATTTTCAGAACCAATATATAACTTTACCTCCTTAGACAGAGTGAGAAAAGTTAACATTATGTTTTTTACAAGTATCAAAATAAAATATATATTTTTGTGTTATTTGAAAAAAATCAATACTTTTATTTAATCTAATATTTATGTCCAAGACTAAAATATTTGATGACGTACTAACTTTAAACTCTACATAATAATATGTTAACCATCCCTTTTTGTATAAGTAAAAAAACAATTTATTTTGTAATATTTTGTTTAATTCAAAAACGTTTGCATTAAATGGTGCTCATAGCCGATCTTTAACACTCATTCAATTAACTTATGTACCTATTATTTATTGAACAAGTTACTACATCAACTTATAATTAAATACTTAAAATTAACAATAGATGTGAGTTACATTCAAAGTGATATCAACGTTATATATGGCTCATTAAAATGCATATTACATAATATCATCCCAAGCACTACATTATATTATTATGTATCTAATTAGTTGTTATGACGTCATATGATAGGATTTTTCTCTTATATAAACATCATCTTTCTACGAACGAAAGTATTGATATTATAAAACGCCTGTATAAAGATTGAGAGCAAAAACACATTCATGTTACATTTAAAAAAAATGATTGGCTATCCTTCGTTTTTGTTCCCGTCTACATATAACGCAACGTATACATTTCCATGCAAACTGGAGTCGCGTTAGATCAAATATTTTTGGCATTCTATTTCTGAATAAGAACGAAAGTCAGTTCAGATTGAATAAAAAACGTCTGACTGAATTCCGTGTTATGTATTCCTATAAAAGTGTTCCTGTTATTCTTCGCAACACTCAAACTGCCACGTGTTCACGTACTACGAAAAAAATGTATACCCATTATTCTGGCGCCGAGAAAAACATGTAAATAAATTAGCCTGCCCAAAAATCCACTCGTACGGAAGATATTGCTTATTGGAAACTATTACTACACTATTATAGATTAGATGGCCATTGATCCAAGTTATATTTCAAACTTATTTGCTGTTTACTATTAAACTTCGCTCGTTTATAGTTGGGAAATTATTTTTTATTAATACTTAAAATTTTCGCAATAATTGTAGTTTGAAAATGAGCTTTTCTAACATCGCTGGCCGCCAAATCACTATTTCAACTATTAAGTAGAATAATAGGTATATGTTATTTTTTAAATTATACAGAAACTCTGTGTTAGCCAACTTTGAAAATGATAAAAATCTTTAACACTAAGTTGAAATTTCATTTGGAACGAATACTTCAGCCTTCAAGTGTTTATCTGATTGCTGTCTGTAAAAGTCGACTGTACCTAGTATTTTATAAAGGGAAACTTTTTTACATTTATGTAACTTTTTTTTTATTTTAATAAAAAAAAATATTAAAACAATAAATAAAAACGACTTGTTTATGAAATGTAGATTGAAGTAAATCAAAAAATAGTTGAAATATTTGTACAAAAAATAACAAATAGTTAGTGTAATGATATAATAGGTACAAAGAATTTAGGCAAAGGATTAAAATTCCAAGACCCGTCCAAGCCTTTGTATAGAACATTTGGGTAGTATCGATCGAGCGGCTAGACGAACCGACAGGGAGACCATAGTCTTCAATTATTCAGCCTACTTCCGCAGCAGAGCTCGTTCGTTACATCTCTCCCTGAGTGTATTGCTACTCTTTTACGGTGTTGGACTCCTATATAACGTAGGATTGCAATAAAATAAAAATTCATAGCCAAGACGAACGTGTATTGTATTAAGATTCTGTAAATTTACTTGTATAGAATTTAAATACCTGTTGACTTCCAGGCAGGATACATTACGTACATATATAATTGTATTTAACTAATATGATTGTATTTTTTAAATGTTGAAAAAGAGTAACTACTGAATTTCTTGCCGGTTCGTCTCGGTAGAATCTACTTTCCGAACCGGTGGTAGCTTCATTTAATTATTAAATGACGATTCAATAGTGCTTGTAAAAGCCCACTTGAATAAAGTTTATTTTGATTTTGAAAATACCTTTTAATGTTTGCCTTAACTGTCTGAAAGTATTGACTTGTTTTTTAATAAGCAACTTATGTATTGGTTAGTATATAATGACAATCCTGTGTATTTCTTTTGTTTCTATTTTCACCAGCTGACTCACCTTACAGACCCACTCACAGTGTAATATATTTTTAATGTCTAGTATCGATTATTTATAGTAGAATAATGGATTGTATCTAGGTGACAAACTATATTACTTTGGATTAAAAATATGTTGATAGAAATTGTACACAAACTTTTAATAAAAAAATATAAGATAAAATCATAAATAAATCCGAACATTTATTATGATTATGATTTTTTGATAAAAATATTAATCTTATCGACTAGTCAAAAATCAAACTCAAAAATCTTTATTCAATATGGATATGATTACACTTGCTATGATAATCAAGAATCTACGAATCTAATCTTTCTAATTGATTATTTATCAATATTAAAAACGCCAAGTCCAAAAATTATCTTCGTTACAAAAGTCTTAATCCTCAACATTATCGTATATACTTGGATAGATAAAAATAAAATCAAACGCTCACACAGTAGGCGGACATTGTGTGGCCTACATCCCTCGGTGACATGTCAAACGCGGCCAAAATAATGTATATAGCATTTGCATTTCTGTTTTTATATGCCTCATCGGCTGAGGCAGCACTACAAACTGTAAACGGTACTATTCACATGAGAATTGGAAGCACCGCAGCATGCTCTGACGCTGCCAGATTTATAACAACCCAACTAATTGAAACATACGAATTATACAAGGAGTATTTGCAGATCGAATTCGTGCCATGGGGAAGAACTAGAAGAGACGCTGAAGGTAATCTCATTTGCCAATTCGGTGAAGACGATTGTTGGGCCAATCGTGTCCAGAGATGCGCTCTTAGCTTACTTGCTGGAAATACGGACGCTCAAATTAAATATATGCAGTGTGAATTTTCGCCGCCATTCCCTGCTCTTCGACAGAAGAGTCTATACTGTGCTCAGTCTGTTGGTCTGAGTGTTATTGAAGTAGACTATTGCATGTCAACGACTGGAAGCGCCTTAGAAGGTCCAGCTGAGCTCGTTTCAACGCCGGCTGTAGAAGCGATACAGTTCATACCATTTATCGTTTTCAATAATAACATCAATGTCGACCACCATGCCCAGGCTTACAGAAATTTACGAGGCACAATTTGCTTCGCATTAGCAGATGACCCAACAACGGGAATAACACACTGTAAAATTTAAACTTGAAGAATATTAAAATAGAAAACGTTATCTCGTAATCAGGAAATGAAACCTCCTCGTAATTGGTGATTTAAGAAATAACAGTTTTATCTCACTTGGCCCCGGCTCGGATTTTCGTACTTTCAAGATAAATTTCAACATTGTCGCCTTTTAATTAACGAAGTTGGGTAATTGACAATAATTGAGTATTATATCCAGCAATATCTGTGTTATTTGTAAAGATAACAGTGATTTTTTAACTATAATATAAAAACAACTTTATTTTTATCTGTGTCAATAAATGAATAATCATTATATATTTTTTTATAATTCACACTCCTTTGATTGGGACAATTAAATCGCCATTGCGACACAAGTACTACACATTTATGTAAAAATAATAGCCGTTAATTTTCCAGTAGCCAGAACAAACAGGCAGACAGACAGCCAAACAAAAATTGCGAAAAAATATGTTTTGATATTTATACTTTATTATTTTAATATTAATAATATTACACACAGACACTTGATTTTTATTATATGTATATATAATGAATACTTCAAATCAATAATCTTGCATGATTGTACATAATTACGTTCAACAACAATATGGCGCTGGTATATCTACCAATTGCGCAGGAGATGTTTTTTTTAGTTTAGTTTAGTTAGTTTAGTTCTCAAATACATACATAAACAATCCGTCACGACCAGATAAAGTTCATCACGAACATTACTCTGATCTCAATGTAAAATGTCAAAAAGCAGCTAAAATTTTGGTATCTAACAGTTCTTTAGGCATTCAAACCTAAGACAACATAGAGTACTAATGAACATTTTCTACATCGACTCGGTCGGGAATCGAACCCGGGACCACTGGGCTTACAAATGAAAACCGGTGTACACTGCTCGACATTATAATTTTAAAATTCAATAGCATTTAAACTATATTAATATGTATAATGGAATGAAAAATAAATTTCACATTCAACGTGTTACGTACAACCAAAACTTCATTAATGGTATTGCGACTGGCTGCAATTATCACTAATTTGGATTTAATTTGTACTGGAACAGTATAATGTGCCATTTTATTTGCGTGTTCTCTTTAATGGTTTGCAAACGATCCTCTTAACTGTCCTCCGAATGCACTCAATTGTCGAATATCATTTAGGCGATGATATTGTATTGGATGAACAGCTTTGCATACTTCATTCGAGTAGAAGTACCAAAGTATACGTAACAATTTTGATACTTTCCCATTAAAAACCATTTTTGTTGCTCGATATCTGAAACATTTTATGAAATGATGCTAGCTACTTTAAGCATTATTGATACATTAAGATATGTATCAATAATGTATTTATTTTATTTACACAGTATAAAATGAGTAATTATTTTTTAGTGTAATAAGTAAGCTGATCGAAGACTTTGAGAAGAAGAATTTACTGTAATATGAAGTTACATTTAGGTTTTTTTATATACTGGATAGTCGTATAACATCCTCCTATGTTCCTGAAATGTTACTTGATGGTAAGTATTACCGCTCATTGTCATTGGCGCTGTAAGAAACAGTGACCATTGAATATCACATATCAATGCCTCCTTGAGAGCTAACACGCTATGCCCCTTGACCCTATATGACTCACCTCTCAAAGCGGAACACAACTAAATATTGCTGTTTTATATTAAAATGGTTACCACTATATTCAAATTAGATAAATATAACAAATACTAAAGCAGTTACATTTTTTTAAAATGAAACAGAGAAACAGGGCATCGAAAAGAAAAGCCTATATGCAGACGAAAAAAAAGGATAGCTGAAAGTCCAACTTTTTGCTCAGATATCAAATTTATTGTAGTAACGTTTATTAGTATATTACCTATTACCTATTTATCTGTCGACTGAAATTACAAAATATAACAAAATGAAATTCCCTTCTATTCCTTGCTCATAGTTCCAATCTCATCAGGTAGTTCCCATAAATCAAAAATTTCCGATAGCCAACACACCGAAATACGAATGTCATCAACAAATGTACAACATTGTGCATTGTCACGTAGAGTTTCAATTGTATGTTACATAGTAACCAATCAGGCAGTAACATTAGCTAAAGCCCAGCCAATAACATTCAGCTGTAGCCAATACCGTGTTACGTATGTTATGGCAATCCAGTAACAAGTCCATAACAGTAATAGTGATTCTACCATCTACATAATTGGCTTTAGTAACTGGATGTCCGTATTACGTCATTACCATAATTATTGAATATGAGGTAGTTCATAAAGAATTAAATGTAATATTCGATATTACAAGTAATCGAGCGTTAACAATAAACATTTATTACAATTAAAATTACTTACTGTGTCCGCAATTTTACGTGTGGTTTTTGATGTCCCATGTTTATCGGTGAAACTTTTATTTATTTATTTATTTTATTCAGGAAATAATTTTCTACTTGTCATAATATGCAAATATTGAAATTAGTATGAAACAATTTATCACAAAAGTAAAATTTATATATCGCCTAAAAATATACAACAAACTATTGTTTAGTACAGTGTTATAACTATGCTAATGTTTAAGGCGCCTACATTGTTAATAAATTTATTTGATATATATTCGTAAATATTGAATACCATCGTATATTTAATAAATATTTTCTTACTATTTACAAATTATACAATGTTTTTTAAATGTACAAAACATTTGGTCGAATTTGTTGCAAATAAAGTCAATATCTCACGCATTAGACACAACATTAGAGTATCTACTATTATATAAATTACTAGCTGTGCCCGTGACCTTTTACGTTTGAATTTAATAAAACAGAAATATTATTGTTGCCTAAATTACTCCCTAATATATCAGGTATCTGCCTGTGAAAGTCCCATCAAAATCGGTCCAGCCGGTCTAAAGATTAGCCGGAACAGACGGACATAGTACAAATACATAATATAAATACATATGCATTGAGTAAAAAAGGGCTATTTTATTATATGTATAGATATAATGGCACATAGTTTGGAATTATCTTCATTTGTTTTTTGGACTAACAAAACATTACTCATATTTACCTCCACATCATTTTAGTTTAATATCTGTTAGTTTTACAGCTGACAACAATATCGTCTGATTAAGAATTCTTGCTTCCTTTATAACAGGTCCGGGACTTAAAGTAATGAAACTCCCACAAAGCAATATATAGTACAGTTTTTATAAACTTCGCCAACAAAAACAACTCTAAAACAATTTTCATTCCACACCCTCTCCCCTTTAAAAGTATTTCAAGGTAATCTCCTAAGACTATGCGAAAACTCAAAACTCTTAAGCCCTCATATTTTCTTTATGGAAAAAATGCTTTCTTTTCATTTCTTAATTTGTTGCAGGCTTTGTCCCTTTGTCAAAATAACTAGAACTTTATTAGGGGGATACTTCGCGTATTCTAATGCAGCTGTTACCTGAATGTATTTAATTTTCAATTAAATGTCACTCGGAAAAGTTTTCTGTTCTTAATTTAAATGTATTTTAGAGGGAGCGCTTAGGGGAAGATAAAATGTTTTTAATTTCCTTAGTTGCTACAATAAAGACTTAGGGTCAATAACATTGTACGATTATGCACAATTATTTGAATAGTAAAAATAAAGATTTTCATTACTTTTTCATCGCTTTTTTTATTTGTTTTACGAATCAAATATTACATAACTGATTTATCTCTATTTAAATAATATAGTTTTGTCTTTTAATAATTAAGCTAATAGTCTATAAATTAAGAGCTGAGATGGCCTAGTGGTTAGAACGCGCGCATCTTAACCGATAATTTATCTCCTGCTCGACGGTGAAGAAAAACAGAGAAAACCTGCATGTGTCTAATTTCATCGAAATTCTGCCACATGTGCATTCCACCAACCCGCGTTGAAACAGCGTGGTGGAATATGTTCGAAACCCTCTCCTTAATGCAAAAGAAGGCCTTATCCCAGCAGTGGGAAATTTACAGGCTTACTTTACTACTTTACTTTTTCTAATAATTTATTAAAAAAATAAGCCTTGCAAAATTTAAAATTGCAATATATAATATTTATGCAGTGGGCTTTATTTTATAAAATTTATTGCACATTACTTTAGATGCCCGCAGTAAACCCATTCGCGTCGAGAAAAAAAAAACAAACCAGTTTTAATGAAGACCAGACGTCTTAATCTTAACTTATTGCACAAATAGCAGGTACTCTATTATGGTTAATATATTTAAAAATGTACAACCCTCCCCTTGCGAGGCGGAACGAGGACCGCAGTATTAATGAAATTGACTTCCCCAGAGACTGAACCCGGAACCCTAGCTGCGCAGGCTCCTTCGTAAGCTGTGGTTCTATTGTTCATTGTAGTATTGATGTTATATTAATTGCTATTGATAACTTTCAATCAGTTGATCTTTCGAAAGAGTATTGTATGTTTAAGTTTAAATCTTATTACATTTTTTTACTGGCAACACCAATTTTATTATCCTTAATTTTATGTGTGAAATTATAATGTTTTTTTATACTGATTATTCCTCTACTTTGCATCCAACCGTTTTTGAGTTTTTTTGTCTATACTGACATTGTTTATCTGCGCCCTCTTACTTAAATATTATACATCAAAATATACAGGGCATAGGTGGCAAAGATCATGAAATAGAATTATTTTCGGAGTATTATAAAATACATGTATTTTGTTTCACAGAACATTGGGTTAAAAAATTTGACATATTTAATATTTCAAACTTTAAACTGTCAAGTTCGTTCGTAAGAGGGAGTGCTATTCGTGGTGGCTCATTAATATTAGTACGGAATGATATCGTTTGTAAATCTCGAAAAGATATTGTGGCCCTCTCTATCGAACGTACTATCGAACTATCCTGCGTGGAATTTCCACAGTACATTATAGTCTGCGTGTACCGGCCCCCATCGGGAGATTATTATTTGTTTGAAACCACTATGGAGGACATTCTTAAAAAGCTATGTAAAACTAATAAATATATAATTGTATGTGGGGACTTTAACGTCGACTTACTTAAAGAAACTACGTTAAGTGTTCGGTTGGTTGCCTTGTTTATGTCATTTAATTTAACTCATAGAGTTAATGAACCGACGCGAATAACCGACGGCACTTCTACGTGTATTGATAATGTGTTCTGTGACTGTGAAATATATGAAGTATCAATTATAAATAATTTAACTTCTGACCATTGTGGTCAGAAGTTTTCATTAAAACACAAAGAAATAAATCATTTAAAAAAAATAACATACAGGCCAATAACGGCTAACAAATTACATTGTTTTAAAGATATTGTGGCGTATAAATTGTCTAATCTAGATCTTACGACACAGGATCCAAATGAGCTTTATAATTCATTTTTTGAAGTAATACTAAAAGAATTTAACAATATATTTAAAATGAAATCATGTTATAGTAACACAAAATTAAAGTTTAGTGACTGGGCTACTGTTGGTATTTATAAAAGTAGAAATAAATTATACGACTTATATGATATGAGGCGGTGGAATCGAAGCGTAGCCTTTTTAGAATACGTCATTAAATATTCAAAAATTTTTAAAACAGTATGCATTTCTGCTAAGTCCTTATATTTAAAGAAAAAAATCCTGAATTCTGATAATAGAATTAAAGCCACATGGGATGTTATTAGTAGTGTTAGTGGAAAACACAAAAAGGAAATGATACCAATAGAATTGAACACAGGTAGTAGATACACGAGTTCTGAATTAGAGGTTGCTAATTTATTTGAATCATTTTTTGATAAAGTACCCCATAAAATAACATTTCATTTAAAATCATCTACATCAAATGCAGCTAGGTTATTAAATAATAGTGTTTCTAAATGCGTTATTGATTTTTCATTTGAAACGGTTTCTGCAATAGATGTCATAAAAGTATTTAAAACTATAAATATTAAAAAAACTAACGACATATGGGGCATTTCGGTAAAATTTTTTAATAACATCATATACGATATTGCTCCGTATATAGCAGTAATTTTTAACAAGAGTTTGGACACGGGTTCATTTCCTAACTTGTTAAAATGTAGTAAAGTTTTACCACTTTTTAAAACTGGAAACAGAAGCGATCCCGGTAATTACAGGCCTATTTCAATACTCCCATCTTTAAGTTTAATTTTCGAAAAAATTATTTTAAATCAACTTCTCGTCCATTTCGTGGTGAGCAATTCGGTTTTAGAAGAGGTCGCTCGACAACTGATGCGGGAATTGCGCTTCTCAAACATATTTACGATGCTTGGGAGAAATCACAGAACGCTATTGGAGTATTCTGTGATTTATCTAAAGCATTCGATTGTGTAGAACACGAAACGCTTCTTTATAAGCTCAAATATTACGGTGTTAAAGGTAAAGCTCTTGATCTCATCGCTTCATATTTAAGTCAAAGAATCCAGCAAGTTTTCATTAATGGAATAAAGTCTTCCGGATCTACGTTAAAAATGGGAGTTCCACAAGGTTCAATTTTGGGTCCCTTTCTATTCCTAGTATATATAAATGATCTTCCTTTCTATGTTAAGGGTATTTGTGATATAGTGTTGTTTGCTGACGATACTTCGCTGATTTTTAAGGTTGACAGGAAAAAAAATGACTATGACGATGTGAACGGTGCATTATCACAGATACACAATTGGTTTACAGTAAATAATTTAGTTTTGAATGCTCAAAAAACAAAATGTGTAGTTTTTACCCTACCTAATGTTAGCAAGCAAAATTATAATATATCTTTAAATGGTGACCGTCTTGAAGTAGCTGATACTACGGTGTTTTTAGGAATAGAATTAGATTCCAGACTTCAGTGGACCTCTCATTTATCATCCCTAACAGGAAGACTCAGCTCCGCAACATACGCGGTTAGAAAAGTTAGACAACTAACTGATATTGATACCGCTCGTTTAGTTTATTTTGGTTATTTTCACAGTATTATGTCATATGGCATATTACTTTGGGGTAACGCTGCAGATATTGAATCTGTCTTTATTTTACAAAAGAGAGCAATTCGGTTTATTTATAATCTTGGAGCTAGAGACTCTCTTCGGGATGTTTTTAACAGAATAGGAATACTTACTGTTGCGTCGCAATATATTTACAACAATATCATGTATATTCACAGTAACATTGATCACTTTGATAAAATCAGTGATAATCATTGTATATGCACTAGAAGTAAGGATAAACTTATAACGCCAAGTTTCCGACTCCGCAAAGTCAATGGATCCTTCTTGGGGCAAGGTATCCGTTTCTATAATAAAATTCCGCAGAAATTTTTAACTTTGCCGTTTAGTAAATTCAAATCGTTTGTTAAAAATACATTGGTAGAAAAAGCATACTATTCGATACAAGATTTTGTAGATGATAAAAAAGCGTGGAGTTAATACCTGTTGACTTCCAAGCAGGATACATTAATTGAAATAATTGTATTTAATTAACATGACGTTGTATTTTTTAAATGTTAAAAAAGAGTAACTACTGAGTTTCTTGCCGGTTCTTCTCGGTAGAATCTACTTTCCGAACCGGTGGTAGCTTCACTTAATTGTAAAATGACGATTCAAAAGTGCTTATAAAAGCCTACTTGAATAAAGTTTATTTTGATTTTGATTTTGATTTTGAACTTTGTCTGTATGTAGCTTTTTCACGGCCAAACCACTGAACTAAGTTTGTGGAAGTCTTTCAAGCTTGCTTCAGACCAAAGTTACATAATTCATTACGACAAAACCTGACGACCAACCGCTACGATACAAGCAAAGACGCTGGGAGTATTTATTTTAATATTCTTTAATAATATCTTTTGAATTTCCGAAGTATATTTGGCTGCTATGACACGACTCTGAATTCCACAATGATGAATTGAAATTAAAACAGAAAATTTGCTCTTGATAGCTTTTCTTAAACTATAATATAATTATAGTATGTATGTCGTATATATAAATGTGTGTTACTTTATAAGACATAAGTAAACTAATATATCGAAATATCCTTTACTAAGATTTTTTTTATTTTGCACCATTAATCTCTGCAAAGTATGTGACAAAATCATAGTTTATAACGACCCATGGGACTAATAACTCTCACCAAAAGTGTGCTAATTTGAATTAGTCCTAATCACCGTGAAGGAGGAAACTCATACGGGACACCACAACCCTCCCCGGCGCCCGTGCCAAATCCCGTACAAACAACTGCTAAAACTTAACGACTTCATATAAACCCATCTGCAGAAAGGGAAGAGGGTCATAAAATTAATACCTTGCCTCTAAATCGTCAGGTTACCTCTCCGGATGGTAATTTCCCTTAAATATTTAAGTTTTCTGTGCCCCCTTTCATCCGCAACAAGATTCAATTTCACGCCCCAAATAGGGACCCGTTTTGGGGCATTTTCGCTTCCTTCAAATGTCAAGAGACAACTAAAACTGCCCAATAACTCAAGAACTTTGCGCATTCATTTGTCATTCCCAAATATTCACCTATTCACTATGGACTCTGGGATCAGGGCGGTCCATTTTATGTTGGTATTAAAACAACCCACTCGAAACATTACGGTTGCATTCAAAATGGAATTAGCATCAAATCGATTTGAATCACTCTTTTGTCAAATTGGCGGAGGTAAGGGGCGTGTTTAAGTTCATTGGTAAGACGATAAATTTATTGGTGATCGGTAAGGCTTACAGATATAAGAATTTCCGATAAAGATGTTTTAAATTAGGAGTCTAACTTTGAGTATTTTTGTGAATCAAAGAATAGAAAATTGATGTAGTTATTAGTAATCTATCTTATGAATAAAATTTGAATTTATATCATCAATGTTATGCTTAATTATATTTATAATTAAATTGCAATAATATCGTCTTATAAAGGTAGTTTAGTTAATTATATGTATAGACTTTAATAATACTCAACGCTACTAAATTATGTAAACTTTTATTGTATACTATTAATTAAATTAAATTATTTATATTTAAGATACTAATATGCAGGGTATAAAAGTGCTTATATAAGCCCTTTTTAATATTAGTAGTAATGACACATTTTGAACTTTTTTTTAAATTCTATTGGTGCTAAACTAGCAGGAGGTTTATCTGATGGAAAGTGACAACCACCACCCATGGACATTTGCAACACCGGGGGGATTGCAGTTGCGTTGGTAGCCTTACATTTACTCATATTCCTATATACCCTTTTAAAACTATAGCTTGTGCTAGAACTGTGGGCGACAATATTAACATCGCTTGGCTGCCTGTAAACTAATGCGCTATTGATGCCTCGAAGTAAAGTATAGAATGGTTTTATTTTTGAATTACAACTTATAAATATATATTACGCAACTTTAAGCAAATCGTTTCATCGTTTCACATATAAGAGTAAAAAAAAACAGTTCGTGTATTCAAATGAATATTATCAATTGAGTAATCAATATTCATATGGGATAGAAGTTATAAGTTATGGTGAATAATTTAACATTAAATTGTAGATAATATGTGAAGCTTACCTGAACTCCTAAGGCGCGGTTATAATTAAGTACTGTCACGTAATCGCCGTGACCTCTTAAATTAAACTAAATGTTATCGTGAAACGTAATTAATTTACTTACGTGCTGAGATTTAAGAAACTCGGCTATCAAGTTAATGAAGATAAAGAAAGCCAGAGGTCTCTTAGTTTGTTGTGTGCCGTTATAGTTTGTTGATAAAACCAGGTACGCAATACGTTGGAGAAACAACTATACACAACATTGTTGACAAAGTAATGGTTTTGATGAGATTATGTTATTGTTAAAACTATTATAAGCCAAGTTGAACCCATGTTTGAGTCTGGATGACTCAGTGGCATCATATGAATCTTACCCAAACATGGCGGTTCAAAACCAGACAACGACCACTGAGATTTCATGTGCAGTAAAGGACATAGCGTTCTACAGTCCTCGGCAGAAATACTCACACATATGTAAACACCATAACAGCAACGCAGTAAAATAAGCTTTATACTTTCTTCACAAGAAGAATGCAGGCCTTAGCCCAGCAAGAGGACATTAACAGCTGTCAATATTAACCTGTCACATTTGTGGCTTAAATTCTTAATCGTACGAATAGTCCAATGTAAATTTAGCTTTTACTTAATAGAAGTAAAGAGGCATATATTTCTAAGACCCGTGTTCGATACATAAAATCAAACAAGGCTAATAGTAATCGCATGAATAATTATATAATAAGAGACGGTGAAGCTGTTCTACATGAACAAACTCGAAACTCACCGTTGAACACGATTTTTATTTGTCAGGAAGTGATACTCTTATGCAAAGAGTCAAATTAGTATTGCAGATTAAAGTAGTAGTATTTTCTACAAATTTCTAGCTACAAAACTACTACTAACTAATTAAAAAAAAAAATGTGCATTGCACGTAATATTCTTAATTGATAACTTCAACACTAAATAAAAGACGAAATGGATATATCATAATCCAAAACATTCTATATTTTAAGACACAACTACATAAGTTTTGTAAACTATTCTAACAATACTCGTAGAAGTCTATAAATTAACTTCGAAATTCTTGAACCGTTTGGGGAATGATTGAATGCTTTAGGGGATAAAATATTCGACGTATTTCGAAATAAATCCCATATACGGCAGACTTTTGAAACTAGTATTGCTTTTGGAGGAAAGATTAATTTAGTAAAGTTTTATTAGATTTATATGTAAATATCAAATTAATTTAATAGGCGATTCTCAATGGTCGACCCTCCGGAGCACTAAGAGTGGCATATATATCAAATAGTATCATAGACCTTAGGCCTTAGGCCTTGATTCGTCTTTAGAAAACCTCCGTATAACTTTTAGAAGATTTATTACAAAATAATAAATATTAATAGAATGAGAAATAAAATATATATAAAAGAAACAAACAAAAATATGTAACACTTCTCCTATCGAAAGTTAAATCAATCTAAAATGAAATAACGACAAAAAGATTGAATTAATCTCAGTCAGGTAACTAAGGAACTACAAAAGATCGTAAGGACGCTCGTTCATACACAGAAGTATTATGAGATGAACTTATCAAGGATTTGACCTTAATGATGACAATAACTTCCACTATCTACACTTCTATACTGAATATTGTAATTGTGAAAGTAAAACTCTATGTGTTTTTCTGTTTGTCGCTTTTTCACTGCCAAACTACTGAACCAAATTGAACGTAATTTCGTTTGAAGCAGACTTGAACTGCAAGGAAGGACATAGAGTACATTTTTGCCTAACACATGACAACCAACCACCTAAAAAGCGAGAGAAGCCGCAAGCGACAAATAGTTTTTTATACATACACGTGACAGAAATATTGTAAACCGTTAATACAACAACAGCCTGTAAATTCCCACTGCTGGGCTAAAGGCCTCATCACCCTTAGAGGAGAAGGTTTGGAACATATTCCACCACGCTGTTCCAATGCGGGTTGATGGAATAAACATGTGGCAGAATTTCTATGAAATTTGTCTAACCACTGGGCCATCTGGCGATCTAACCACTGGGCCATCTCGACTCATTAATAACTGATATATATATGTATATCAGACTATATATACATAATATATAGTCCTTTTAACTTACAGGCATTGTCCGCACGTTTAGAGAATCGATTCATAATCGACCTCTTTTTACTTTTTATATATGTAGCTCCCTTTATTATTTCGTACTGTCACTTGTCACTTCAATCGTGTTTAGAGATTTACCCTAAAAAGTTTTTAGTCTCAACATTGTATCTTCGAATGAAGCGACTCATATAATAATGATCGAACTTCACTTCAAAATGTTTATTTGATCATATGTTATATATTCGTCGCTGCAATTAACAAAGTAGTTGTTCAGAGAAGGTTATTATGAATTATGTTTTATGTAGCCGTCTCAATAAAATATTCATATCAACAATAAAATCTTTCATTCTTCACACACATAACACTACTTTGGAATCAAATCGGATCGGCTAAAAAATTCAAAACTACAGACATTATGTGCAAAATTTATAACGTTTTATTTATTTTATAATATATTTTATTGTGCATCCATTCGAAATTCGCTTTATAGTAATTAAAACAATGTTTCAAGTTAAATTAATTAAAATTAAATAGCAAATTTCACTAAATAAACTCTAATAATTTATACGTTATCGGAAATAGTTCGAAGTACATAGTAGCTTGGAGTTGCTATGCCTGTAATTACATGGACCTTTGTCAAATTAAAGACCTCTTTGAAGTTTGTGATTATAAAGTGAGGTCGGCTATTGTTGAAGGATTAACCTTAACTATAGATATAGTATATTCTCAAATATATATTTAATTACAATTTGGATTTTATTCCGATTTAGTCTATGATAACATTCATACAGTGTTTTCGCCTTCATCGCAGTAAAATGATGACAGGGCTATATTAGGAGCCAACGTATATTTACTGTTCGATTATTAAACCTTTTTACGTTACGTTATGTTAGATGATGGTTTTTATGTAGGTTAAAATATCTGAGTTTTTTTTAAATAACTACTGCCTTATTACTTTGCGAAATCAGAAACTTGGTATAAACTTTTTTTATATCTTATTTTTGTTCGAATTTTCAAAAAAGCACGTTTTGTGAATACACAACGTCAATTCGAGGAACATGCAGCTCATTAAAAGTTGTTATCAGTAATCATTAAACGACATATCGGCAATGCTTGTACCCACATGTCGTACAAACAATAACTGCACTTAAAATTTTACGAGTTGTACTGTCGTGGTAAAAAAAGGTTCGTCGCCTTAAGATCTATTTACGTGTGCACAGTATGAGCGATAATCCGCTTTGCTGATTAAGAATGACATATTGCGTGGTGTGATGTTTAGATTCAAAAAGTACTAAGAGCTTAAGGCTTGATAAATAAATTAATATGAAAACTGACAAGGTTTTCTTACTCTGAGTGTACACCTGTGCAAGGCTTAAATATTTTCCCTGAGAAAGTATTCCATTTAAGCATGTCTTAGAAGTAGAGCTATAAAGTGTCAATTTCTATTGAAATAGCTCCAAAACCAGTTCCCGGTAACAGTTACAAACAACTTTTATTACATAAGCGATAACATCTTTATCCTCACATTTCTCTGCAAGGCGGTTACCGGCTGACAATTTAAGTCGAAGCGGCCACAAAATCGAGCGGTGCTCACATGATCCTGACCTGAGGCCTTAATAGCAGACTATTAGCCTGGGCCCAGACGACCAAGCCAGTTAAGCCACCTTAATCTAGGTTGGGAAGATTTCAACTTATTCTCGGAATTTATTGAGGAATGAAACTGCTGGTTAAATTTGATACATAATGTTTTGTAATGTGATTTAACAACTCAGTGATTTTGTAAATGAATATGAGAATCATTAATTGTAAAGTATCAAAAATGTAAATAGTATAGTAAAAATTTCGATTAAATAAATATTTATCTTCTTTGTACTGAGTCTTCCTTAATAAATATTTATTTTTTTAAAACTTTGTTATATATTGTTATATATATAAATATATTAGAAAAAAGAAAATTCGTCGTGTTATACGTCGAATATAAGATGTGTCTTAAAAAACATACTGATAGTTTTATTCGCTACTAATTTTATTATAATACGTCTTTTTGTTATTTGAAAATAGAGCATAGGAAATACTTATATGTATAAGACATGATTCTTATACATACAGACTGTGCAGACTGTGCAGTTGTACGAGAAAGTAAAAGGATTGCAAATATAAAATTCGCATAAATTAAGTAGCGTATACAACTGCAGAGAATTATGAAATAGAAATATTACAAAAAATAAGACAAAAGGAGGGCAAATGGAGAAGATTTTGTGTAAAATTGGTGAGTACTCAAAAAGCAACCGCGACTGTCGAGATGATACTGTGTTTCGGCGCACTCCTTAACCCACTTCCAGACAGCGCATATTAAATTAAACTATACCTACTATGAGGATAAAGATAACACGGAACGAGTAAATGGAAAATAGAACAGAAAAATCTTTTGAGTCGTTTAAAAATTGGCCTATTTCTTGATATAAAATTATTTTTTTAAGAAACATTTTTAAAGTGATATTTATATTTATATAGAGCATGGTAAGCTCATAACCTTTTAAATTAAACGTATAATCAATAGCTATACGAAGGATCCATATACCATATTCTGATCGTTCGTAAAATCCTTTGTCATATTTGCTTCTGTTCTTATGTGTGTATTCTTAAGTTGTCGTATGTTATTTTACTTGATGTGATTTTCTAGCTAATAATAAACTTTACACCGTTATCAGGTGTTGTTTCAGGCACAAAAAACATTCATACTAACCAAAGCAACCATTAAAACCAAAAATAACAAGACAAGGTATTGCTAACTAAACTACTAAATTAATAGATCCGGGGAGGAATATAGGAACTTGTACAAAATGCTACATTTTTTTTTATGCGATAGGTGGCAAACGAGCAGGAGGCTCACCTGATGAAAAGTGGCTACCACCGCCCATGTATGCACCATGGGGCTAGCAGGTGCGTTGCCGGCCTTTGAATATAAATAAAACTTCAATATTTTTTTATATCGATGGGTATGTTCAAAATTCAATAAGAACAGCTCCATACCTTCCGCGAGTTAGGCCAGCCGCGACAGCAAGCGTATTGTCGGCTTCGGCGTAACGTCGCACGAGTAAACACTTCTAAGTAGCTTCGCGAAATATTGATAGAGGAAAAACACTTCAAAACGTTTGCATAATCCCATTCCAATTTGGTTATCGTATCGTTATCGTAGCGAAATCTCGTTCAAACGAAATCTTAAGATTACCTTACGAAACTTATAGGGTAGCTATAGAGGAAAATAGTATTGGATATCATTGTTAATTATAATTAAATGTGAATATGACGATAAATCGTTGCGAATAATCGCGTCAACAATATTGACATACAATACCTAATGTTAATTTATAGGTACTTTTACAAATGGTAAAGTGTAAACAGATACTATGCCAACATCTTAGAGAGAAGATGACTGATTAGTATTCTTTAAATAATAACTATTTCTGTGATTTCTATAGACAATTAATAATATAGAAAATATAGCAGCACACGACAAGTAAAGTGTTTTGGTTTTTAGTATTGAAACAAAGTTCATAAAACAAAAAATCTAAGTTCACAATTATTAAAACGGATTGTCTAGATAAAACTATTTCAAGCTTACTTAGGTAATATAAAATTAACTAGCTATCACAGTGAATATTTGTCTTACGGCCATTCACGACATTTACGACATTCGAAAAACTAAATATTCTTTAATTCCAAGCAACAAAAAACTCTGTCATAATAGTTGTATTACCCCCTAATTTGCTTTGGTACAGCCTTTTTTATCTAGGTTGTGTAGTGGTTCTATATATTGCCACAGATTCCGACCGGTAAAACCCGAGCCGATTATGGGTTTACGTGAAATTATGGAAAAAAAACTCAGTAACATTCGAGAGTTCGGTAGTTTGGAAACGTACATGTGTGTTTTCTGTGCTTGAACTCTTTCCGGTATTGGTTTTTAAGTCACACTGGATTATAAGAATAATAAAATAGGGAGTGATGTAGACCTTTGTTGGCGCACAGAGTTGTGCATTGTTTTAAACGCTCCGTAGGTTGGTCTTCTTTGAGATCAGCCGCCGTGACAAAAATCGATCAGAACATCGGCATCAGCATCCATTTCCTTTGTGGTAGGGTCACTGTGGACTTCTCTGTGCGTCATTGATTGTAAGAAGAGGTATGTCTATGTATATATGTCTTGCAAAGTCACCGAACGAAGCAGTACCCATTAAGCAGTCTATTTAATACTACTGTATTGATTTACAAATGTGTGTGTTTGTGTTACATAATAGTTAATGTTTAACATCAAAGTTAGCCTCAAATTAGTACTGAATCACTATACATGTTATCGTTCTCGTTATCAACCAATCATTACCGCTGCATTCAATACATTTCATCGCTAACATTCGCTATCGAACATGACTACTGAATCGTGAGTATTCAACGATGATCGCTGACCGATGCCTTCACTACGATCCATTTGCTGAATATGTTCGCTATTTACGTTCGTTGCTTTTAACTAATAAAAATGAGTAATGTTCATACTTTTTACTTCATAATACAAATGTCGAGTATTAAACGAAATATGAAGTTTTAAATGGGAAAGTTTATTGTATGCGCGAGTATCAAATACTCAGCGGTAAAAAGCGCAATACCATATATTCTTTGTTCGTGAGCGAGGACAAAGGTAATATTCGGTAGATGTGGTATTTTTGTTGCATCGATATCATTTACATTATATAAGTATACTCGCCCCAGCTTTGCACGGGTGCAATGATATGACATCACAGTAGAAACTTCTAAAATTATCAGTGTTTCTTTACTAAATTGAGCATGTATTATATATAATCATGTAATCTCTAAATCTTTTCGAATCACTCTATTAAAAAAACCGCATCAAAATCCGTTGCGTAGCTTCAAAGATTTAGGCATACATAGGGACAGAAAAAGCGACTTTGTTTTATACTATGTAACATATTAATCTAAAAACTTACTTCGATGCAAATGTACAGTTAAAATAAATAAAAATCGAATACAAAAACATCGATCATTACATTACTTTCGAGTCGTATTCCAACAACAATAAGGATATTACAAATGAAATCCCATCATTACGGGCCTTTGTTTTAATATTGCGTCTCCAATAACCCAGCGGAGTAATACGTAACAGGTAAATGATCAATGTGTGCTGACGAAACTAACAAATGTACGCTTATTTCATACGCTGTACCGATGAATGCTCCGAGTGGCTGAGTAGCAATTAGATTCAGCAAACATGGCTCCACTCATGCGAAACAATATGAGAAAAGGGGCAACAAACAAAAGCCTACGCTAAAATATCCAAAGCTTGTATTGCGGCGTATAATCGGCTGAAAATTTAATATGTGGCCTGTGTCAAAATTGTTTGCGAATTCGTATACGGGCCAAGACAAAACGATTTTATGAATTCGAGATTTCGTTTTTATGTGAATACTTTTTTGTTTTAGATTTTTTTTTTTTTAATTTATATTTATAGAACGAGTGATAATTAAATAAACAAAAGGGCTTAAGTGACGGGATTTATTTTATTTTAAATTCAACTCAAGTAAAATTTCTATCGTATTATAATTTTAATTCATTAATCATAGAACATTGAACAAAATAACCGGAGCGCAGATGGTACTAATTAAATTTCCGCTACAATATCAAAATCCCATTAAGCAGAAGGACCTACAAATCGCTCGCATCTATCCTGCAGATGAAACCGTAACAATGAAAACAAGTTGCGACTGAAAGGAACTGAACGCAAGACAAACCCTCTTTTGTTGCTTCAGTCGTAATACGTTCTATGACAAATTGGAATTTCAAGTCGCTGAGACGGAGGTGCTATTCTGGTGAACACTCGATAATTGGTCGAGAATCCTTTGTGCGGTTATGTTTTTTTTTACGTTCAATTGCTTGCGACAGCTGTAAAAAAGCATCGACGAATTTCTCACGCTGGTAGTAGTTTTAGATGTTTGACTGTTCCTTTTTTTCATCATTCACATTTCTATGTCTATACTTAATAAATAACATCATGCTGGAACTTTAACTATAATATCACAATTTAATTATTTGCAACGAAACTGATCCAATTAGTTATGCTTTAATAATTCTTAAGATAGACATACATAACATAAAATATAATACTTACTGTAAATTCGCAACTTATATTTCATTCGGTAATAGATGACAATACTATATCTGTACTAGTATTCCCCCCGGCTCGCATTTTAGGATGTTGGTTATCGTTAGTTATGCAAAAAAAATAGAATGAAATTTCAAAATTTCATGAAAGGTTCAGCGCTTTCGCCGTGAAAGAACGACGGATAGACTTTTATATTATAAGTATAGTTACCATCTAACAATGACAAAAATCGATCAAAAAATATATTAAGTAGGTATTTATAAAATGTGTACCTGTTTTAACCTCTCTCGTTATTCCTCAATTCCCTGGAAGACTGCAGACCGTCAGCCGGTAGACGCGTTTCTTGCCGCCTGTCAGACGCCTCTGTTTAATCAAAATGCAAATTAAAATGCTTTCGCATCAGCTTGTGACGTGACAAAACATCGTTCCCGGTTGTTGATGTGTATTTTATAACAGCCTGAGGCGTACTACATCGGTAACTAGTAAATGTCTCCTTTGTGTGAACAAGTTATGGAACAATCTATGAGAGCTTAATGCTTTGATGAATTTAGTTATACGGTTGAACTAGTTTATGAGCAATTTATTGTATTGATACCATATTGAGATATTTACTTAAATGTAGTTTTAATATTATTCTAAAATCAAATTTAAAAGATATTTTATTTTTATAGTTCGAAATTTAAACTTGAAATAATTCATTGTATTTAAACGTCGAATCCAATTAAATTTCTGACATTATCGTCAAAATGTTTTTATCCAGCTTTTATATTAGCTTTTAGCCATTGATTTGTTTACATAAGATTCATATTAGTCGTATCATAATACAATCTATTATTAATATATAAAAATCAATGGATCAAAAGAATTACTTTTCACTTATGTTAGCGATTTTATGTTTTTTAATTAACTTCTGCGAAATTTTAATAAAACATAGAATAACCAAGCAATTATTTGTGTGCAAACTGAATACACATATTATATTTAATTTTGAACACAATGACATATTTAATTCACACAAGCTTAAAAAATCTTTGACATAAACGACAAATATATTCGGGTATATTACATTCCACAGTAAAAATAACTTGAGGGCGTGACAAAAAATTAGCATGGATTTAGGTCGGTGGCACGCTTTGACGGCTTAATTACTTTAAAAATAATATGCGCGTCGCATAATGATATACTTTTGTGGCCGAAATTCTAAATATGTTTCAGTGTTATACATTTTATTTCCTTGATGTTATTTATGTGTGCATAGTATAAAACTGGGACTTCCTTTCTCGCTGTTTGCCTGTCCCTATGTATACTTAGATCTTTAAAACTACGCTATGGATTTTTATACACTTTGATAATCATTTTAGAGATTTCTAATGTCATGTCGTAAATAGACATATTTTTGCGCTTACATTGCAAACGTACACTGAACACTACTAGATAGATCAAAATAATGTCTTACAGTATTGGACACCTTAAAAAGATCTACAATATAGGCGGGAATGGTATGTGACTATCTCTTAAGGACTTACAATATCCCTTTCGAACCTTTAACTTTTTCGGGGAATAATGTCTTTGTTATAAGGTTATTTTAAACAATGCAGTATTTATCCTTATCCTATTAAGTTCATTAAATAAATTGTAAATTTAACATCAAAATGTCCTTTTGTTGCACATAAAATAAATAAAAATTTAAAAAAAAGTAAAAATATATTTAGAGTTTGAAGTGGAACGAACGAAATTACTAACAGTGTATTCACTGATTGAACAATCGGCCTTAATTGAAAAAAAAAATCAATTAATAATTAGGGATATTTGTGTAACAAATGTAACTGACGAATAATTGCTGATCATATTAAGCTTGTCTCAGACATGTATAAGAGATTAAAATAACAAATTAAAAATATATTTATTGCTATGCTAATTATTATTAGAAAGTAATATGAACCATGTGCTCTTTTGATCGATATTGATATCGATTTTGATCATTCGATATATCATTTTTTTATATCATGTAAAATAAAAGCAAAAACAAGTGAGCGTAAACAATTGCTAGAATCATCTGGATTTAGAAACGTTGACACAGTATCGTAAACAAAGTCCGAATCATAAAATCCACGAGAAAAAAGTCGATATTGAACTGTTACAATATTCTTCAAAAGGCTTGTATGAATTTGTTGTCATCGGTTTTATATGGGAATCGTCCTCATTGTTTCCATTGCAACCACAAAAAATATATTGGTTATTGCGTTGGTTATTGATTTGATTTGAAAGTATCAGTCATTATTCTTTGTTTATAATTTATACAACCTCCGTGTTCGAGTAGTGTGAACACTGGTTTTCATGGGTACGCTTCAAGGTACCGGGTTCGATTCCCGGCCGAGTCGATGTAGAAAAAGTCCATAAGTTTTCTGCTTTGTCTTGGGTCTGGGTGTTTTTGGTGCAGTCATTACTTCTGATTTTCCAAAACACTAGTTCTTTAGCTACTTACATTGGGATCAAAGTAATGTATGTGATGTTATCCAATATTAATATTATTATTATTAATTACAAGGGCATACAATCTATAGCATAAAATGACGTACTTATTTGGTTTATCATAAAATTACAATCTATGTAATGTAATGTATATAACATAAGATAACACTTCTCAAAAAATTCTTACGATTTATATGGGTGGTGTCCGTTAACCATCACATTCATTTGCTCGCCTAGCTTACCTATTTTATTCACTGAACAAACTCATGTCAGATTCGTTTTATCTGTTATTCTAAATTTAAATAATAAAACATCGTGACGTCATTTGAAAGACAATGGAAATTGACTGAAGTACATTTCGATAAGTGCGGAGGCCAGCGATGGTTTCTGTTACATTCGCAGACGAAATCTAATTTACTTTTCAAAGTTTTACAGTGTGGCGTCTAGACTCGAACGTATCGAAGTACCATCTATGTTTTGTTTCAATTATACAATTAAATGTGTTTGTCAGACGGTATCTCGCACCTAACGTAAATAGATGAGTCTGCTTTCGGTTTGCTATAAGGGAGACGAAAATAATTTAGTATGCATTATTTTGTAAACGTATTGCTTGAAACGCTTTACTTCTTGTAAGATTTCAATTTTCATAAATATGTTTTTATGAAAATTTGTTACTTTGTAGTTAAGTTCTATACTAAGTTGTATTTCAGTCTGACAAAGAAAAATTCACATTTTTTTATCTGTGTATAAAGATTAACATATCTCTTTAATTATCCTTCCTAAACACATCTGTTATTTTATGAAAACACAATAACCTTTTTTGGTATATTTTAGTGTAACTTCTAAACTAAAATATACCAAAAAATTGTTTTTAGAAATAAAAATGAATAAAGAAATAATGTGGCGATTTTCCAGTATGCCTAATCGTAAATCAAAATTTACTTATCAAATAAACTTGAGTAACTATAAAATCAAAATTTACTTCATTCTTGTAGGTTTTTACAAGCACTTCTAGTCTCTTACAATATACGTCATTTTACATTTTACATTAAGCTACAACTAGCTCGGAATGTAGATGCTACCGAGAAGCATGGGAAATTTACTCAGTACCTAAATTTTTCCAAAATTTGAAATACAAAAGTCAATTAAATACAATTGATCCACGCTTCTATCATTGAAAAATTAATTAGAGAAAAAATAATACGAAATACACAGAGAGGAACATACAAAGAGAAAATAAATGCTTACATTTAAAATCAACAACAACAACAGTCTGTAAATTCCCACTGCTGGGCTAAAGGCTTAATCTCTCTTTGAAGAGAAGGTTTGGAAGATATTCCACCACGCTGTTCCAATGCGGTTTGGTGGAATACACATGTGGCAGAATTTCTATGAAATTTGTCACATGTAGGTTTCCTCACGATGTTTTCCTTCACCGCTGAGCACGAGATGAATTATAAACACAAATTAAGCACATGAATCAGCGGTGCTTGCCTGGATTTGAACCCGCAATCATCGGTTAAGATGCGTTCTAACCACTGGGCCATCTCGACTCTCATTATTTAAAATATATGTAACTAAAAAACAAACCAACTACGGAAATATATTTGTAACACCAGTAACAAAAATCTTTAACCATAAGCTAAAATTAAATACATCCTTATATTGTCTATAGTTCTGTCACTTTATAACATTTTAACTAAAATAAAAGCGTATTTTTGCTATTGATATAAATGTGCTTGTTCTGTAGAGGATTTTATTTTAGAAACAAATTCTTTTGGAAGCATTGCATCTGCGACGGACGATATCGATTTGCTAGACACAGGCGGTAAATAGCGAACAGTATGAAAGTGGTGTCCACGGGGATTTTAGTATCTATTTCAAAAGCATTCGTTAATTTATTCACAAACTAGTTATCGTCCGCGGCTTTGATCGCGTTTTAGGGAGTTTCATGTGTTAGGCAAAAAGGTAGCCTGTCTTTCCTTGGAGTTCAAATTTGCTTCACACCAAATTTCATCACATTCCGTTCATGATTTTGGTCGTAAAAGAGCAATAAACAGACAGACAGTGTTATTATGACATTTATAATATTAATATAGATAATAATTTATGAAAATATTTTATCGCCTCAATTTCTCACAATTAAGGAGATGAGAGTCGAGATGACCCAGTGGTTAGAACGCGTGCATCTTAACTGATGATTGCGAGTCAAACCCAGGCAAGCATCGCTGATTCATGTGCTTAATCTGTGTTTGTAATTCATCTCATGCTCAGCGGTGAAGAAACCTGCATGTGACAAATTTCATAGAAATTCTGCCACATGTGTATTCCACCAACCCGCATTGGAACAGCGTGGTGGAATATGTTCCAAACTTTCTCCTCAAATGGAGAGCGGGCCTTTAGTCCAGCAGTGGGAATTTACAGGCTGTTGTTGTAAGGAGATGAGATAATCAACTACCAACCAAGTAAAAACTTATCGTACGCAATATATATTACCACTTCAGTTGCTGAGCATTGATAATGAAGTGTTAGAAAATTTTAAAAATGGAATGATTTTGAAGTCATAACAATTGGTATCAAACTTGATGTCGCATTGTTCCAAAATAATCCCCCCCGCAGAAACTCTCGACTAAGCTATCACATGCTCTATTCGACTACTTTGCCAACACTCGGGAAAACTACTGGGATTTGCAAGCTATTTTTTATCGACTTAAAATAGTTCCATGTTAGTACCGGAAGACTTTCTTAATTAACTTATTTGCATTATTTACAAGTTAGGTATATAGTTTCGGGCGTAATGTTTTTTACCGCGTTTTATGTAAAAAAAAAAATGTCTTTGTAACATATATATGTCACCGTAAGATTACGAAATTCGTTAGATTACAATCTGACGAGACTGATTATAATCTATCGAAATATTGCGAATGCGAATTGCAATTTAACGTATTATTAATTTGATACACTAATCCCATTGATAAAAAACTTATTTCTTACAGAAGGTTTCAAAGTTTTTAACCGAAAAGATTTTCTGCGACAAAATATTTTCTTTTTCTATTAATTAGTCAGATAATAGAACAAATTTTACTATCTCGTTACGACATCGTTCTTTTGATATAAGTCTTTAATTTACGCCCCAGTCACACCGCCACCTATCGGATCCAATCAAAATCTTACAAGGACAAATAAAATACACGAAAAAATCTTCAAAATCGTCCAATTCGTTTATGAAACAAGTTACACACACATGTAGAGAAAATGTCTATATATATAATGTGTATGTGTGTGTATAATAGAACATAATGTCACTTCAGACAAAAGTGCAGAGACGATGTATTGTCGTGAATATTTATAACAAACCTTAGTCTGACTTAAAGTCATGTCTTTAAATGAGGCTGAGACAGCATTTTATAGACTACACAATAGAGCGATGTACCAGGAGAACATGAGTAGGCAAGACATGGACATCGTCGGCAGCTGTATCTACTGTCGTGGAATACCGATGACCCTTCACAGCATGCATTATTTATCCACCTAAGCCCCGCCAAATGAATGCACCACCCAAGCAAAACAACATACGGAACAATAGTATAATGTATAGAATCTAGATGAGGCTGACAGAAACAACAATATTCATTCTGTTGGGTACAGTATATGTGTTCATATTCAATGAATATTTAAATTTAAATTTCAGTAATCATGACGTATCTAGTTAATTAAAAAAATTAAATCCATGCTATTTTTAAATTCAGAACTGGAATAATATGGTATTAAATTATACTTTAGTTGTGTTATATAAATTATAATTATGATTTTTATTATATATTGTTGCACTATCTATTGCAGTAAATATGATAATTGAATAACATAATAATTATTCACGTTAAGTATAAATCTTGACCGCGTGGAATGGTGGAAGGAATTCAAGCTGCATTTCCCCTTTGAAACGCAATTTATTAATCGTATTTTATTATATTTTATACCATATACCTGAAAAGTATACCACAAATATTGGGCAATTCAGTTAGCACGGATCGGTAAATTCTTTATCAGCACGAAACACTTCCAGGACAATCTGCCCAGCCCTATGTCTATCGACGTGTATTCGAAGTTAAACGACGGAAATAAAAATCCTATAAATATTGAACAACCATATTTTTCTCACTTTGTCGCGTCGAAAAACCGTCGTGTCGACCGTACATGCCTTCTTGTAAATGTGCTCGAGACTCCTCACCCTCGCTACTATTACACGTACACTACGCTTTATTTGCATTTGAATCATTGCAGTAATTATTTCTAGTGATAATAATGCATGTGATCAAAAACTATTCACTTTCATAAAGATGAGAAAATATTACAACAAACTAACAATCCAATAGTTAGAAAATTTGAATACTAAATTTTTTAGCATTTTTTTTTACATTCCAATATTAGTTAAGATGTTTTAATTAGTGCTAATTAAATTTATAAAATAAAGATTAATCACCCTCATAGACAACGTAAAAAATGTTATTTTATTTAACCTTTTAAAAAACTATGAGGATTGTTTAATTTGATTTTTATGTTAATATTATTTAAAAATAAAAGCATGTGGCTTAAATTATAGAACTAATATTATTTTATATTTATTAGGTATATTCTATAGCGATCCAATAAACAAAAAAGCATTCACCTTACAGTTGAATTGAAATTAAGAAACACCTTTTTAAACTATGGATAATAATTCGAAAGTAAGTCAGATCGTCGATGTGACGAGGTTCTAATGTGCATTTATCATATTAATCATTTTCTTAAGATAATTCCCAATAAACATGTTGTTTAAATATATTTAAAAAAAAAAACGATAATAACTTAATTATTGAAGCAATTTTACTCTACCATTTTACATGTAAATCTATCATAAGTCTTTGGATAATTATCACCGGAGCAAAGTTTGTACGAGAGCCTAATAAAAATAAAAGCAGGTATTTTACAAGGTCCTACCACATTTTAGTCGAAAGTGTGCAGACGTTCTTTATAGTTTTCACTCCATGCACACCGCATCCTGCGGCTTATTTTGTTCTGAGGGGTTCAGGGGAGACTGCGTTTGTTTTTATGTGCGCTAAATTTTAGGGATCAATGGGAAATTGGTAGCCTTTACGAACGCATTGGATTTTATACCGAACAAATGGGGTGATATTTCAATGCGATAGGAAAGCCTCTCTGCATTTATAATAAAAAAAAATCTTTACACGTAGTATTTTAAGTCATTCATTACAAATGTGATGTGTCAGGGGACACTCTATTGAAAACAGGTTGCCTTCTTATATTTTATGTTCTAAATAACAATATAAGAAATTAATAACGTTTTAAGAGTATTAAATAAATGTCTATAAAAACGATACTTTTTTATGGTATACACATACAGTGACGGATGAGCATATAGGCATGATAGTAAGTGTTCACTACCTCCCATAGACAATGGCGCTGTAAGAAATATTAACCATTTCTTGCATTACCACTGCGCCACAAACCTTGGGAATTAAGATGTTATGTCCCTTGTGCCTGTAGTCGGACTGGCTCACTCACCCTTATAATAAAAAATAAATTTAAATATTTTTATACCAAACCATAAAAATGAAAATCTCTTTCATTTTTTATAGTTTGATATATATGATAGATATACATTATGATATAAAGTAGAGGAAAGGGAAAGGTCATGTATATTTATATATATATATATATATATATATATATATATATATATATATATATATATATATATATATATATATATATATCTGTATCATAATACTTTTTCCTGACATGAGAGAACGTCACACAGAGAATAGAGATCACTAGAAGAGGTCCTAACAGTTCCTACATCGTAAAATAATTCGTTCCAAAAATTACGATGTATTTAACATTGACAAAAACAATTTATTTCTTGCACCAAATCACTCACTGTTCGAATAACATGGAGAAATGTATGTTATGTAAGAAAAAATATCATGTACACCGAAGTCATAATCAAGATATTGCTATGCGGATCTAAGACGAACATTAAATAGTGTAGTAATCCTCGTGTAAATCCTGCGGAATTATACCTGTATCCTAGTAATTATAGCCACCCTACTCTCCCGCTGGTATCCACTAAGCATTACGACTTAATCTCCTCTAAATTGCTAAGTTATCTGCTAGTGCAGGCATTTCGAATAATTAAAGGAAAAGCTATGTAATATAAAAATATTTTACTTAATATTTACGCAAAATAAACAACCTTGTTTACATACCTTATTGTAAAAAAAATGATTTTAATTGAATATAATAAAAAAAATGATACTAATATAGATTACTAATTAATGATAAGTACCTTTTTGGGTAATAATGTAATCACACAAACTGCCTTAGTATATAAATTATTCCTATTATAATATCAACGTAATACCATAAATATCTTATATAACAATGAAAAAATCAATTGATATGCAAAAATTGAAAATAGAACGTTAGTCCACTTTCTCAGTATACAACTAAATAATATACTAAGCTGGTACAAAATCAGTACTCGCGTATCAGCGTAATCGATGAGTCCATCGATAATGCCATACGATGGATTATCGTAGCAAAAAGCCTCTTTCAATAATGAGAGTAAGTATGCCGTAAGTATGCCTCCATATACGATAATAGCCTATAATTTTACAGTGAATTGAAGCGAAATTCGTGTCACTTGTGTCGAATCGATATTTTTTTCCTTTTTGTAATATACTCGTACAAATATCCGAAGACATGAAAAGAGTGTTTTTTTATTTATTTTTTTTTATTTTAGTAATAAGCTTGAGATTATCAATCATGATCAAAAATTTTAGAGAAACATAAATCACTTTGTTAATTACGAAATTTATTTTGTGAATTATATACTAATTAATTTGCAAAAAAGAAAATAAAAAAATAATTTAAATAGGTATATTGTGTAATGTTTATTGCTCATTGTTGATTATGAGACTTGTATTGAGTTACTGTGGTTTCTAGGTGATCTGCAAATGTTTGTATTGATACTCATCATATGTTCTGTGTCAAAGCAGGAACACAGAGTAACTACATTGACAGGAGGCACAACAACATGCTTCCCAAAGTTAGTCACGCATTGCCAATATATGGGATGCCCTTTTCCGCAGTGTCCATGAAGCACACATATCTTTAGTAATTATCTTCTACTAAGTAACTCATTTGTGCACCCTATGTCGAAGATTATTTATTCTGATTTAAATCAGTAGATGCAAGAAATTGCTTCTTTTTAATTACATCAAACAGTTCCATTGCGGTTTAGTAGATAAACGTGTAGAACGTGTGTAAACATAAAACCTTCCTCACGATGTTTTCTTTCACCGCGATTAATTCAAACCTGCGGTTAAGATCACAGTGTTTACTTCCAAAAATCGAATCAAGATAAAACAAAGTAACATTATTGTGTAAATTCAATAAACATCAATCTATATTAAAACATTGCTAAGACGTCTCTTTTCACGGTTTCACGGCGGAACTTGAGCCAGAAAATATTTGAAAAATATCCCAAGCGTAAAGTAGGTAAATAGAAAATCGTATCTAATTTTAAATCACTATAACTCTTAACAACATTAAAACTTCCAAATGAAATAATTCGCAAAGAAATATTTATGTATACGATAAAAATCTTACCTTATGATTTTCTCTGCATGCATTTTGCATAAGTTATAATAGTGAGCTAGCAAACCGGTATTCTATTATATAACCAGCGTGTACACAATGTACATTGTTAGTCGATCTCTCTAACGAGCCCGACCCTCGTCAAGCGTGCAGTACCGAGTGGACACCGACCTTTATAATGCGACCGGAAAAATAACGCTCAAATACAGGAAATGTCGGTGTAAATAACGAACATTATATTTCGTACCTGAGACATTTTATTTGGGTTTATTAATAATAAATTATTCATAAGGTGCATTTCACACAACTAATTAAAAAAAAAAGCATTTATATTAACAGAATATTTTACAGATTAACAGAATTAAACTCATATAACATTGAATTGATTAAGAGCGAAATAATTTACGCACACAAGTTTCATCATAATCGTTTGGGTTTAATTTTCATAAAATATAATTACAAAATTTGTTCGACAAACAAATCACTGACTATAAAAACCAAAAAAAAGTTTGTTATAAAAGAGGTTAACTAAATACTTATTATTTATTGCAAGTAATTTCTTCCACGTACCTATGGAACCAATTTATACTTATACGCCCAAAATTACAATTCCCTTGACTTTAGTAATGTCCACGTGCGACGATGATCGCCTAACATTAGGTCACCCATCAACTCGTATGCTGGCAGGAAAAACTTTCGGTAGATTGGATTCTTTTTTGTGTGTACTTAACTTACAAAATTCCTTCAGATATATATAAGATCCTTAACGAATTTGTACTTGATCGCCGAACAAAAACAACAACAATAGCCTGTAAATTTCCCACTGTTGGGCTAAGGACTCTCTCCCTTGGAGGAGAAGTTTTGAAACATATTACACCACGCGTGTTTGTGGAATACACATGTGCAGAATCTCTATGAAATTAGGCACATGCAGGTTTCCTCACGACGCTTTCCTTGCACGAGATTATAAACACTAATGAAGTACTTGAATAATTAATGGTCCTTGCCTGGGTTTGAACCCTTAATCATCGGTTAAGATTCACGCGTTCTAACCACTGGGCCATCTCTGCTCGCCGAACAAAAATTCGAATCTATATAATAAAAATATATGTAAGCAATGCTATCATTTTCAAATCAAGTATTTCCAAGCTTATTTGTAGCAAAATAATAGCGTCATTATCGCAGAAAATAAAAATATATATTATGAAAGTACTGCAGATGCACATAACAAGGAACTTCCTTCCAGAGATTTATCAATTCAGTTCACGTAGCAATACCCAAGCCAGCACAAGCATGCATTTAATGAAAATAATACTAAACTACTAATGACAGCCCTTTACGTGAAGGATCTTTAATTTCAAATAGCATCTTTGTTTATGTTTTTATAAAATTCAAACATAAGTCACAAGTTAAATGCAAAGTTAGGTAAGACATAATATACATACCTAGCTATTACCTAACATTACATTTCATTGGTAATTGAATTCCTCTTTCACAAATTCTAGATATATTATACAGAATTTGTACAAATATTTGTTAGATCATTTAATTTGACCTTATAACAACACAAAATAGCTTTTAAGACACAACTTGATTTATTGACATTTTAACCAAAAACTATATTGATTAAATTAAAGCTTAACATAACACATTCAGTATAAGTAATTATTAAGTATCTATTTACATTCAATATTACTTGTAGTTTACCCCAGAAATTTTCATTGAAGTCAATATTTGTAGATTTGAAACAAACAAAAAATAAGCTGTAATCAAAAAAGTGATTTTTTTATCTTCAACTGCTTATTCGATAACCCGTATCAGTACTAATTCTCATTCATACGAATAGACTTTGTCTCCAACCCTCAACGGACTTTATTCGATTAGACCGAACTGTAACTTCGCAGTACAAATAAACTGACTGCATTATTCACTTTGGGGTGAATGCTGAAGTGAATTGGGATTTAATCCGTAGTAAATTGCTTACCGACTGTTTGGCTTGAACTGATTATCTCTCAGTCTTCAACTATATTCCGACTATTTACATTTGAGACTTCCACGCTTTGACATTCCAATGCTCTTGAGCGTTCGGTCCTGCTATTTGATATACTCGTAACATTTCTGCACGAATCTATATTTATCTTGGAGATTTAATGTAAATTACCAGTTAAGACCAGTGAATACAACGTAATAACATTTTACCACAGAGTAAAATTGAGAACTTACCTACATTTGAAGAAGCAAATGTCAATAAAGGCCGTACTTTTTCATTTTAAAACTCTTTAGCTTAAAAATATGGTTATCTTAACTCCTCCTCCAGAAATGGAAATGACATACAGGAGAACTTATATCACAGCCAATGTATCTTTACAAATATGTTAAATTACTAAAACAATAGAGTTGCCTAGCATTATACCTAAAATATCAAAAGACATCAGAAGATCTCATAATACTACCTCTTAAAATGGAATACGGCTTTACTTGTATGTGTTACTTCAGGAGTAATTATTTAAACTATACATCATCTTCTTCTTTTTGATGTCAAATATGACAGATATAAATAAATCAATATTGAAATACGCACCCACTTAATCAATTTTTTATAACTCTTAATCTTTACCAAATCTTAATAAAACTAATGGATTTTTTAATATAAAATCTAAATACATCAATCACATATTTTTGTATAAAATAAAAAATACGTCAAATATATCTTAAGCTCTGACATTTTTTAATGCGTGCTTAAAATAAATACATACGATAATGTTACTTAAATGACTTAGTAAGTAAAATAGCAACTTCATATTAAAGTAAGTCTCATTCCGATTTCTCAAAGCGCTCGAACAACAAAAGATATTTTATATTCAATACTTTCAAAGAAACCAATACAAGGAAAAACCTCTTATCTGTCCTCGTGACGATTTTGAGTGGGCAGTAAAGTTATGGATACGTTACAGGAATGCAGGTCAAGTATCCACCGAATATCTTGAAATGAGCGGTTTCTCCCGTAATCTTTGATATATAAAGAGACCCTTTGTACGTTTTGATATTTGATGATATATATTTATAACATCATTGTTCGGGCTCGCATAAATAAATCTTATATGGTAAAACAAAAAATGAATATATTATACGATGACATTTTTCATGTAAAAGGTCGTCATAGTAAAAATAAGTTTCTAAAGAAAATATTTATCGATACATTCTACGTAGTTGTAATATACAAATAAAATGTTAATATCTGCAAATTTAGACGAGCTAATGGGTATATAAAGCATATTATGTAATCGATAGATAGCGCTACGCATTATGTCACTTTAGTGTGAATGCCGAAATGGGAGCTGACTGGTTTAATTTTGAATGACGACGGGCAACGACTGATACGTCATAGATGACGTTGGTTTGTTGAACGCTTCTATTATTATAATTGTCGGATTATTGTTGACTGCTGGTTTAGTATTGCTGAGGCAAAGAGAATAATATAAGAGATGATTTTTTGATTGAACTTTGTTTTGTGATATGTGTTCACGTAACAGTCTTTACCCAGTCGAATCGAACTCATTATTGAATTTTATAGAAATTCCTATCCATTCTCCGATTCCATTCCTCATAAATCCAACAATTCCTTCATCATCATTTTCATTATGATCGTTGACACAGATCCTTACTCGTAGAACAAAGACGCATATAAGAGTATTCAATTTTATGATCCATTTAATAATTATAGGATACATAGCAAGGCCAAAATTGGCCAACTAATAGTGATTGGTCACCACTCTCCTTAGATATTAATTTAGCGCTGTAAGATATGTATCTTACATTCCTTACATCGCCAATGCGACACCAACATTGGGAACTATGTTATCTCACTTGTGCCTGTAATTACCCTGACTCGTTTATTCTTGAAGGCAGAACAAAACAAAATTAAGCATTGCTTCTTGGCAGTAGAATATATAAGCGTGTCACATACCTAGACTTGCTTATTTGGCACAACCATATCATTAAATAACATAGATATTATGAATGAACTAAAAAGAACAACACTACTTTTTTTAAAGTTTCATTACAATCGATTCAATAGTTTCAACCCAAATCACCAATGTACAGAGAATTTATTACAACGAACATTTTTGTGAAAGTGTAAAAGAAAACAAACGTTTTTAATCTTCGTTTAGAGCATCTTTTATTGTTCATTATTTATTCAATAGCTATAAACCGTGGCTTCGTCTGCATTGAATTCTTAAAATCAACTTCCTTTTTCTCAGAACGTATTATAAACTTCTCTAATATTTCTCGCATTGTTTGTTCCGTGGAATATAAGAGATTTATTTAAGATATATTTAATCGGAAACATTTCTATATCTTTTATTATAAAAGCTTAAGAGTCTGTTTTTCTTGGCTGAAGATTGCTTCAATAATGCAATGTTAAACAATAATAATATAAGTTGATTAAACATTTAAAATTGGGACAATTTAATTTAGTGAAAATACAAGTATATTTTTTACTTTACTTGGTAAGGTAAGGCTGTGCGAGCCCGTTTAGGAAGATACCACCCAGGCATCAGATATAATAGCGCCAAACAGAAGTAGGTACCCAGTATTGTTGTGTTTCGGTTTATAGGTTGATTGTGCCAGTGTACAGGCACAAATGACATAACATGTACTATTGTCTATTGGCTGTGGTGACGAATTTATATAAGGGCCATTTACTCATCGACCAACCTATAACATGAAAAAGCTTTTTGCGACTGCAAAGAGATTATGACCAAAACTCATAAAAACACATGACAATTATATAAGTCGATTAGTTCTGAAGTTCCTCCTAACGTACATTTATTTTTATCTTACACAAAGGATTCTTACTTTGTCTTTCAATTTGACGCCTCGACGATCACGTGTTACAACGTACCATCACAACAAGAATTCTATTGCAATACAGGAAAAAATAGGAATGAAAGTAAGCCTTCTTTTTTTGTAATTAGTACCACAACAGTATTACCTCCAAACATTTATGTAGGACATAATCGTTATTTAAGATCATAATGTTTACAATTATAGGCGTAATATAACCGTTTCATGAGCTTACTTTTTATATTTTTGTCATTATACATTTTTATCAAACTTTCAATTTCTATAATTATATCAACTTTGTGAATTCTCAAACATCAAAAAGATTCAATGCTTGTATTGGATATGTATATTTATATAATTACTTCATGTTACTTATGAATTTCATTCATTTTATGTTACTTAGTTAAGCATTACATAAGGTATCCACGTAACTGTTTTTTTTTTTTAAATTATTAAATACATGGTCTGACCTGTCGCTTTGAATAATCGAATGAATGAGCAATCGTGTTTTAAAATACTAGTGGAACGCATGGATGACTTTTCAAAAGCGTTTAAATTGATTTCATTTCAGCAATCAATTATTACCGCATACAAAACCAAACAATGTTATCTTTTATTACATACTATTGTAATTTTTGGTTTCAATACGTAGGTAGGTAAAACGTATAAATCAAAATCATGCTTGAATATTATAATATGAGAAATTAAACATTAAATGATGATAAGAGCTGAGATGGCCCATTGGCTATTGGATATTACGGGTTCAAACCCAGGCAAGCACAACAGAACATTCATGTACTTCATTTATATATTTCATCTTGTGTTATTTCAGTAGTTCGGGATGGCCAATATAATATTATCGTTTTACAATGATGATTCAATGTTTCTATCTTTTTCTAGAATGCCCCACGCTAAAGTCCAATTGTTTTATAATGACAGCTCAATAATATTTAAAATCAGAAATAGTGTTATATGCCAGTATGAAATGCTATGCCATATAAAATAATGTTAATTACAGTTTTACATATTATTGATCAATTAATTACAATAATAATTGTAATTAAATATAATAAAGTAAATTCAATAGCTCCTGCTATATTAATAATATGCAATAATAATGTGATATAAATTATGATATAGAATCAAATGTCATAAAACCGTATTGAAGGCTAAGGTTACTCTCGTAACACTTGTTTTCGGCGGTGAAGGATAACATCGTAAGGAAGCCTGCGTGAATCAAATTTCATAGAAATTCTGCCTAATACACGTGTATTATTATTGCATTAGAACAGCTTGATGAAATATGTTCCTAACCTTCTTTCTCTCAAAGGGAGAAGAGGTTTTAACCCAGCAGTGGGAAATTTGCAGGCTGTTGTTGTTGTTGTTGTAAATATTAAATGTTTTTACTTTTTATCCTTCTTAAGATAAAATATTTAAAAAAAAAAACTTATCATGATTTTCATGCATTCGAAATAAGTTAAATCGTTACTTCCTATCCCGAGATGTAGGGTGGGCGACCGAGGATGTCGAAGCGGCCACTGTGGATGGCCTAGAGTGCAATCGTTATCTTAAAGAAACAACAACAACATGCTCAATGACAGTTTTCAACAGCGCTTCATGTAATCGCTTCAAGCTCTTTGAATAAAATCTGCGTAATGGGATCCAGTAATTGTTTATTCCTTTGCCATATAATCAATGAAAACAATTCCTTCGTTTTAGTAATAATAAATAAATAAATATCGGACAACATCACATACATTAATCTGATCCCAATGTAAGTAGCCAAAGCACTTGCGCTATGGAAAATCAGAAGTAACGACGGTACCACATACACCCAGACCCAAGACAATATAGAAAATGAATCAACTTTTTCTGCATCGACTGGGCCGGGAATCGAACCCGGGACCTCGGAGTGGCGTACCCATGAAGCAGGTGTACACACCACGGAGGTCATCATTTTTCTAACCTTCATTTTTTATAAAGGTCATCTTCCTTATAAAGACAATCTTTTTCCAGCCTCAAGAGGCAAAAAAAAATAAAAAAATATATAATTACATCTTACAGATAATACTCACCCTAAACCAATTACGAAGAAGACTTATGCAAATACTACGACAGAAATATTGAAAGTATCAATTTTATTTTATACAGCCATATCGAATAGAGTAAAAAAATCACGCTACTCCCAAAGGAAATAATTTCTTTGCATTTTCTTGAAACTATCTTCAGCTGTTGAAAAGTATCGCTTTTTAATGTAATTTCCGATTCGGAAGGTCGGTGTCCACGGGGACTCGGCTAATGGATTTTGTTCATGCTTCACGGGGAATCATTTTCCGACGGGCCATACTATCAGAGCGAGTTTTAAACTTTATTATTGTCTTATAGAAAATAACTAAACATACACTAATCTAGGATTTTTTATACCAATTTTTACATTTTACGGTGTGGCTTTTTTAAGCCTTTTGATGTCCATAATACATTCCCATATTGATTTTAATTATCAGAAATTGATTTGTAAGTTATCTTTACAAATTTTATTAAAAGGTAAGTTTTGTTTAAAATTATTATTATGTAAACTTTATAAATAAATTGTAGGCGTAAAAAGGCGCAAATTATTTAACTTCATTGTCCCTTATTTGTTTAAACAAAATGATGTCTAAGTCCAATAAGTCAAACAAACAAGTCTTCATCTGTCAGATTACTCTGTGTGGCTTTTCTTTTCGAATCATGGGAATAATGGTATAGTCTGGTATAGATGATATAGATGGTAAATCGTCACAACCGAGGATAGGACTATATGCGCGGGAGTTTTAGAGAATTAAAATCTCGGTATTTCGATAAAACATGACACTAAGGTTTTCGTGTAGTATTGTATTATATTACAACATAGTACCAAAACCTCGCATTGGCCAAATCTGATAACAAGAATTATAATATAATCGTATTAATTAAAAAAATAAACCCTCAACTCAGATTTTATACACATACACAAACATAATGTAATCAAACACATAAGAATCAAGACAAAAAAAGCTAGATAATAACATATATTTATCCACAATAAACGCAGTATAAAAATAATTATTTCATTTCCGAGTTTTATTATTGTTGGGACTTAAGACCGGACCTAATTTGATCTCACAATTTTCTTCCGTCGCTCCCCGCGGCTCAGTGTCAACGTTTCATTCGGATTTCATAATTCCAAAGCTTGCATTCTCATTATACATTCTTTTCTTATGTACAATAAGGTTCAAATTCCTTTGAAGTCATATTTTATAACATTGTCGCCAATTCAGTGCAGCGGTCATTCTGTTCAGCCACAACTTGAACATTTTCCAAGACTTTGTACTGTCATTATTAAAGTAAAATGAGGATTGTTATGGCTGCTTTTGTATTATTAACGAGCAACTTTAAAGCATAACAAGTTGTTATCTCCAGGCTTTATAAGGATGAAATATTTCCCGTTGTTTACGGAACAAATTTCAAAATGACAACACAATTCTCTCGACAACTTCATGCTTAAGTAATCGTGTAAGGGACGGTAACCTCTGTATTAAAAGCCATTATTGATCATATTTTTATAGAGTAATATTAAATTTTTTACAAGTACAACATAAATGTTTAGATGTTTTTGATTTAGTAAAAAGATGTCAAATAAATGACAAATTTTAATATTTTAAAATTAAACTTGACTCCAAAAATATTTTATTGATACAAAACCGCCAACAGAACTTTTTACTATTGTATTGTTCCGGTTTGAAGAGTTTGGGCAATAATAATTGGAGATTTCATATTTTTTTAAATTATCGACTACTGTTATTCAAAGCACAGCCTGGCGGGGAGTCTAACGAGTTAATTTTTGCGAAAAAAGGATTTTTCAAAATTCATAAACTAAAATTTTTAATATATATTAAAGCAATTATAAAAAATTGTTCTTATTTTAGTGTTTTTTGACAAAATGTGGAAGTTTTTTTTATAATTCATCAGCTAAGAGGATGTAACTTAAGATAAAAGTTGGAAGTTCCATGTTTAGGTTTCTGTTTATGACTTAAAGACGCTGTTATAGCTCTTAAGAAAGTAGGTCACCCAACGGGGTGATATTGGGGATTAAATTTATATAAAAATTTGCCCTTTTACATTCTAAATGTTTAAAACATAAAATCGGTATTAAATTTATAAGTAAAAATAGTGTTTTTGAAAAATAATTCCTTTAAAAAATGCAATTTTTAAATTTGAATGGAAGTTGATTTGATGTTGGAAACATAGAAATCAGTTTTAGGCTTATATTGATATCGATGGAATATTCCATCGGCTTCACTAGTTGATGGTATAAGATATATGTCTACACTAATATTATAAAGAGGAAAACTTTGTTTGTTTGGTTGTAATGAATAGGCTCAAAAACTACTGGACCGATTTTAAAAATTCTTCCACCATTCGAAAGCTAAATTAATCCCGCATAACAAAGGCTAAATTTTATTTTGAAAAAAAATATGGTTCCGTAAGATATTTTGGGTTTTTCGGACAAAAAAGGAAAAAATCTACCAAAAAAGTTGATTTTTTTGCGTATTATGCCTAAACTATAAAAGATAGAACTATAAAATGTTCTAACTCCGGTCCTTAGAGGGCATAATGGCCTCCGATCCTAAGAACCTCATCAGATTCGTGGCTGATGTTGGTCTGGCGGAGGTGTTCTGATCACGAATTTGAGTCACAATAGATCCAAGCGCCGGTTGCAGTAATTCTTCAAATGTGACCGTGCCTCAGCAGTAGGGATATTAGAAGACTGATTATGAACCGTTATCTACGCGGGCGAAGCCGCGGGCGACCGCTAGTATATATATAAAAAAATAGGTAAATAATTTAGGTTTTAAACAAACCATTAATTTTCTTTCCATTTCGATTATCTCGCAGATAAATTTTGCAATATTCGCTATTTTTGTTTCCAAAGTAAAATCAACCTATGCGAAATATTTCTGTCAACCTCCTTTATGAGGATAATGTTATGACTACTGGCAGAGAACCAAGAATGCAATTATCCAGTCAGCTATAAATATTTTACATGCATTTTATTATATATTCTAAATTAATAACATAATGTAATATCATCATATTTACTGATGTTACATATTCAGAATATTCTCACTAAGCGTACTAACATTTCAGTATTGAAGACTAAAACTATTTAAAGTTTTGAAACCATTCATAAATAAAATGGTTTAATGGTTATAACGTGTGAATCTTAATTTATTTACACATGTTCAGGATTTCGAAATTAAATTATAAAAAACCCATGTTCACTTATATTGGATGAAAATCTGCTACACGTGTCGAATGTTTAGAGATTTTATTGTACTTTCAAGGGAATTATTAAGGAAATAACAATAAAAAAGAACAATAAAAAAAATATGTCAAATAAATCGACACGAGACAATTATTTAATAAAAAAAGAACTACAAGGCACGAAATTCTTTGAACTATAATTCCACTGAAGGAAACTACATGAACATGTTTGTACTCAATTTCACGGCTTGCCGAGTCCGCCTAAAGAATCCGCTCACAAAACAAAATCACTTATCTGGTACAAAGCTTTCGGAATGAGAACGAACGAAGCTCTATGGGTGTCGTACAGAAAATAGTTTGGGTCAGTTTTCAGAGAGCAACTTGTACCTGGTAACAACCAGCGAAAATTTATAACGTTTTTAGTATGTTTTCTTGTTCTATATACGTTGAACGCGTTAGGTTTCATGTGTGTGTGTGAGCTGTGCCCGCGACCTTGTACGCATTTGAATTTAACAAAAAACATATACTATTATAGCCTAAGATACTCCTTATTATATCAGTTATCTACCAGTGAAAATCCCATCAAAATCAGCCCAGCCGTTCCAGAGATTAGCCGGAACAAAGAGACAGACAAAAATTGTAAAAAATGTTATTTTGGTATATGTACCGTGTATACATACATATACATTGATTAAAAACGCAGTGCAGTATAAATGTCACTCTAAGTATATGGTAATTTTTTTTTTTAAAAAGGGCTATTTTAAAATTACAAGCAGATACTACAATTTTATTATAAGTAATAGATAAAATAATAGTTATGATATTATTATCATCGAGCAATCCTAGTTGTTTGTGAAAAACTAACAGCTGTAATATTAGTTATCGAATGAATTCTTCATATAAAATAGTATATAGAAAGTGGTGCTTATAGTGCTTAATTAGCAAAATCTTTATCTACCTCTATAGAAGATTGATTATACTTTAACCTATTTTGAAAATCAAATTTAATATGAATCGTAAATATATGTATATGTCAGTATTATTATTAATTAGCACATAGTAAATAAAGTCATTTGTATAACAATGTATGGCAATATGAGTATGAAAATCATAACCTACTCTCTGATTTTTGCCACATTGGGTTTATTCAAGAAACTTTTATTACTATTACATAATAATAATAAGCTAAGGTTTCGTACGGTTACAACTAATACAAATTTACCTCTCACTAGATCGAATTGAAGTTTAAAATGTCCAATAATTTTTGTCAGTGAACTTCTACATCGCCATAAGAGCGATTAATATGCTTAATTTTAAACCAATCGTCATTCATTTTTCATTTCACGTCATTTTTTTCTAATTATTTAAGAACCTCGTTCGATTTAAAAGAATATGAAGTCGTCAAATTGTGGCGTGACCAGTGGAAATAGAAATACTTACATATATGTATATTATATAGCTTAAAAACAATTTTCCAGCTGAACTATTTAAGCATTCATAAAATGTAATGAGCTGTTTTCTATTCCAAGAACGTGTGGTTTGTTTTATTTGCTTTATATTCTATTGTGCTTGCCTGATAATAATAGATGACCGTTAACGTTATCGGATCGCCCTATAATATTATTAAATAAATCATTACATATTGTAACGCACTAATTGCTCCTATCGTATTTGCTTTGAAGATTTATTTGCGACATATATTTTGAACTTGCCTGGGTATCTATTACATTGCAATTTTAGCTAAGTACATTTTTTCTCACGCCATTGTAATTTTATTGTCTTGGATCTTAAGATTAATGCTATAGGTGTGATAATTTCAGTGTTAATAAGCAATACACTTGTTACGTTTTTACAATAGGATCCTAGTAAACGTTTAAAATTTAAAAGAATTATTAAAGAACAATTATGTGTATAACAGTACTAATGACTTCTAAGGTGACGTACCTTGGGGAATAAGACGATTGCCTCGGCTATTTAAAATAACGAAAATATGTCGAATTACAAGACGGGTTAAACAAAACAACATTATAATAAATTGATGTGTTATCATTGGTTTTAATAACTTCATTGTAATTATTAACAATAAACATCTTATCATCATAAAAAAATTTGAATAAAGATGAAAGCAGACTAGCGGCAAGTCTTTAAGTATTTTTCCCATCTCCATTTAGTATTGTATGAAAACAACAATTATAATGTTTCCGAACTGATGGTAGATTCATTATTGACTGTTAATAAACAAGTGTGACGCTTATTTGCAGCGGAGCGGGAACGGGAAAAGAATGCCGCCGCTGACTCGCTCCGCAGAAGACGACCGGGGACCGGGACGAGATGCGCTACGCGCACCTTCTCCCCCCGCCTCAATAGGCACCACAGGGACCAGGGGGGGTCCCAGTACCCTGGAAATCCCCCCTAGGTGTTGGAGGCCCGTATAGGCGGGCTGACCGTCAGGGCGTCACGGTAGCATGCGTAAGTGATCCCTTGGCGTCCGCCGAAAGACGGAGAGGGTACCGCTGGTTCTTTAGTGGGTAAACCCGGCGTGCTTGGGCGCACTCGGCGTTCAGGGCTCCGGGGAGTCCCACAAATACCCCACTTTCCTTCACGTGGGGGAAGCGCGTAATGCATTTTTCCAGCGAGAAAAAAAAAGTGTGACGCTTATATATAGAATAAATGTTATCAACTTTGACTGAACCATTTTAAAAGCCCTAAGGTCTCCATTGTTTTGAGTATATTCCAGCTTCATTACTTATCATGTCTGATCATTTAGTCAACTCGATTCTGACACCTTTATTAAATAAATGTCGTTTTAAAATATGTAACAATGATATAAAAACAGGTCACGTGCTAACTATAAGGTCGACTTTTATAAGAAAATAGTAAGGCAGATGTTACAGTCTCAAAGATAGTCATTATTGCATAGCGCTGGCGCAAAGGAGATTGCCACTAAGACACTTATAAGACGGGCCTTTGAAAGCCAGTGCAGTATAAATGTCACTCTATATGGTAATTTTCCAGCTACACTATGTTACTGGTATATAAGTGTTATTTTTGTTTTGCTTTAATGCTATTACATACTTGAATGTGAAACGAACCATGCTTGATGAGATTTACTACAAGTAAAAAAAAAATACAAATATTTTTTGATGCAAATATTTTCAGGATCTATAGTAGTGTGAGGATTAAATACCAAATCATATCAGGATTCTGTATACCTTATAAGTTAGCAACTTGAAATCAACAAAATTATATAACTGAATTATAATTATTTATAAATTAAATTACGATACTACTATTCTACTGATTATTTTAATTTGAAAATTCTAATTCTATATGACATAAAAAATTAATATTTTCTTTAAAGCGGCTGCGAAATTGAATGCACTACAATTGCTTTTTTTGATCAGTATACGCGTATAGAGTATGGCATTACATAATATTCGATGCGCAAGAGTGTAGGTATGAACTGGCAATTTCTAAACTGTTACTGAGATTGCCTTTAAACCCTTAATCTTAAACATATATTAAATATTAACAGCTTCTAAAAAAATCGCTTATCTCAGTAATAGTCTCATTTTGAAAAGCTCCAGTCATAGACGTGCAGAAAAATAAACAGGATTCTTGATTGCAATTTAATAAATTGTTACTGTTTCAAAACTAATTACTTTTTTTAGAGCGGAAAAATGTAACTAGCTGTCACTGATGAATAATGTTTGCAGTACGCAAAACAAAAAAATCACAAACATAAAAAAAATTCAAGTAAATTGTTTCCGACAAACTCCAATTCTAATCGAATATCTATTTGGTATTAAAAGTGTCATTCTAATGTGTTTTCATAATTTTGGCGCCATGTGTTGATGAGTGATGAGCAGTTTACGATGAAATTAAAATTAATCAAAATATCAGTCATAGAGGCGAGATGTCCCAGTGGTCAGAACGCGATTTTTAACCGATGATTGCGGGTTCAAACCCAGACAAGCACCACTGAATTTTGATGATAATTCGTGTTTATAATTCATCTCGTGCTCGGCGGTGAAGGAAAACATCGTAAGGAAACCTACATGTGTCAAATTTCATAGAAAATTTGCCACATGTGTATTCAGCATTGGAACAGCGTGGTGGAATATGTTTCAAACCTTCTTCTCCAAGGGAGATTAAGCCTTTAGCCCAGCAGTGGGAAAATTTACAGCCTGTTGTTAAACAGTCATAGGTTTCGAAATTCCTAAAACATATTTTAAATAAGCGCAAGTTTCGCGTTTTTGTTACCTGCAGATTTATGAGTAGTTTCTACAACCTCAAGGGTTATGAATATGCCAAACGAATTTGAGTAAAACCTATTAATGATTCCATGTCTATCAAGAGATGCAAGCTACGATATTTTAAATCTTACTTTAAAATAAGTAAAACTATAGTTGAAATGAAGAAAAAATAAAACGCCAAAATAGTTACCGTTTTAACTTCCTTTCCGCTTACAACAGACATTTCTTGCAGTCCTTATTAAGCAAGGCATTAAGCTACAGTTTATCTTCAATAAAATAAAAAATTTAAAAAAGTATATAAGGTACCTACTTCAATACATTTTGAACAAACATTAAATTTTATTGCTCTTAATTTTATTGATAAATAAAATATAAAATCAGTTTTAAAATCTAAACTCTATATGTATATGTGACCACTCACCAACTGCCAGCTACTGCAATATCAAATAACAACTGTGACTTAATTATATACAACAAAGTAAGCTAAAATATTCACACCTCTTATACCTATCTATAACTATGGAGTCTATCAAGAACACAATAGAAGAACTCACTGCACTATTTAATACAAAAATGGCTGAATTCCAAAAAGAATTAAAAACCTCCATCCCAGCAACGAGCCCCACATCAAATATTAACAGTCAGTTCAATTTATTTCGGTCATTTGTTCTGACAGCCTTAGAAAATTTACAACTACAAGTCGAATTTCTATCAAGGCAATATGACCAATTAGAAATGCATTCTAGAAAGAAAATTATTCTGTTGCATGGAATTGCTGAAGATTCTAAAGAGAATGTCGCTGTGCGTGCCTCAAAAACATTAGCTGAACATCTGAATATTCCAAATATTAGCTCCGACTCCTTTAGACATTGTCATCGTTTAGGGCATATGATTACAAAGAAGCCCCGTCCAGTACTAATAAAGTTTAAAGACCAATCTGTCAAAGATAAGGTCTGGTCCACCAAGTCCAGTTTGAAAGGCTCCGGAATAACCATGTCCGAGTTTCTCACAAAGGGCCGCCATAAAACATTCCTGGCCGCAAGACAAAGGTTCGGGGTTGCAAAGTGTTGGACCAGAGACGGATTCATTATAGTTTTGTCTCCGGATGGCTCGCGGCATCGTATTACCACCATGGCGGAATTGCAAGCTATTCAGAGTGCTGAGAGCGATTCCTCAGTCCCGCAGATGTCACCTGATGTCGAGGAAGCCCCCAAACCATCCAAAGGCATTAATCCTAGGTTTAAGAGGACTGTGAAAAAACAAACGTAATGCTTTGAGCATTGATAGTCCGCCTCAGTATGTATTCGCGTCTTTGTTTACATTAACTGATTCATATAACTTTTCAAACATTGACTTAGTTTATCTTTACCCACTTTTAACTAACAATAACAAATATAACTTCTAGTGCAAAAATACGTAATATATTAATTGACATTTGACTGCTAACAGATTACATATAAGTTTTTGTTAGGCTGCGTTCGGAAATTATTAGTCTAAGTGAGGTAAAGATTTCATTCAAACCCTTTTGTAACTTTGCTATGCAGACATTTATGTTGATAATTTTTTTCTTAATTTAAATTTTTACTAGAAATTATTTTAATTTTCTTTATTTGTTGATATGTTCTTTTTTTTCTCTGTGTTTTTGATTACTTGTATTTTGTTATAGTGTATTTTTTTTTTTTTTTTTTTCTGTTGTTTAAGTTGTAACTATAACTTTGCTATGTCATAGTTCATTCATTTTTCTCTTGTTATTTCATGTAGCTGGTGGGTTAGAAGATTGTCGGTGATTGCACTTTAATATTATTAGTTTATTTTATTTTTTATAAGTTATATATATATATATATATCTTATATTAATTTATTATTATTATATTTTATATATAATTGTAGTCCATATATACTCGTTATGTCGTCTGATAGTAACTATTTTTTGTCTTTGTCGTCGTCCGACGATTCATCGAGTGATGATAGTTACCACAGTACATCTCCTCCTCCACTTAATGTAGCCATAGATTCTTATTTCTCAGATTGCTTGAAAAATTTTAATATCATTCATATTAATGCTCAAAGTATACCGGCTCATTATCCTGATATGCTTGCGTCATTTGATTCCCATAATATTCACGCCATACTTATATCTGAAACATGGCTACAGCCATGTCTACCGTCTACGTCTTACGCGTTACCAGGCTTTAGACTTATTCGCAACGACCGCATTGGTAAGCGAGGGGGTGGGGTGGCGATCTATTTAAGATCCCACATCTCGTTCACCATACTTAGTTTGTCAACTCCATCTGCTCAATTCGATGCGGCCGAACATCTTTTTATTGAAGTCTCACTTTCCAACTGCACTAAAATCCTTCTTGGCGTGTATTATAACCCTAATTCTCAGAATAATTACTATTCTTTTTTGGAATCCCTTTTAGGTAATTTAACACCTAGTTACAGCCATTCCATTATAATGGGTGATTTTAATACGTGCTTACTTAAAGGCGACACCAATAGTAAGAAATTAGTGGATATAACAGAATCCCATAATATAAAAATTTTACCCCTATCGGCTACCCATTATTTCCCCGGTTGTTCTCCATCGCTTCTTGACCTTATCATGGTCTCTTCCTTAGACTCTGTTGCTAAATTTGGCCAATGTTCCGCCGATGCTTTTTCCTATCATGACATGATTTATCTCTCATACAAACTCCGTCCTCCTAAATTCAAACCGAGAATACTTCTGCAGCGTAGTTTTGGTGGAATGGATCAAAGCCGTCTTTGTGATGATGCTGCTCAGTTAGATTGGTCTGCGGTCTACACTGCTGAGACAATTGACCAAAAACTTAATGTGTTTAACTCGTTAATTACGCAGCTGTATGACAAACATGCACCTATAAAACCAATTAAAAAAAAACATCTTCCAGCACCTTGGTTGACGGACCAAATAAAATATCTCATAAAACAAAAGAATAAGGCCAAGTACAAATTTAAGTTAAATGACTCCGACTCTAACAGGGAGCAGTATAACAAAGCGCGAAATCGCTGCAATACATCTTGTAGAGATGCACAACGACGCCATATTTATCAATCTGTCGAGAACGGCGACACAGCGAAAACATGGAAATTTCTTGAATCACTCGGAGTTGGTAAATCTTCCCATAATACTCCTGTTAATCTAGATATTGAACTTTTGAGTCAACACTTCTCATTTTCAAACCCACTTAATAGTGGCGATAAAATCAACACATTAAATATTATTTCTACTTACCCAACTCCTACTTTTCCTCCGTTTAGCTTCACGTCTTTTACCGAATGTGATGTTAAAAAGAACATTATGTCTATATCCTCGAATGCTGTTGGTACAGACTGTATCAGCCGTAATATGATCATTCCCATCCTCGATATTGTGATTCCCATTTTGACCCATATTCTAAATTTTTCCCTTACCTGCAGCAAGTTTCCTGATACATGGAAGGATGCGCAAATTATCCCCATCCCTAAAAAAGGTAATCCCTTAACAGCTTCTGATTTCCGTCCCATTTCAATTCTTCCTTTCCTATCCAAGGTCCTTGAAAAGCTCGTCTCACACCAACTAAATAGTTTCCTTAATGAGCATTCCCTTCTCAATCCTCTCCAATCAGGTTTCCGAGCAGGTCATAGTACGGCTACAGCTTTAGTTAAAGTCACAGACGACATTCGATTGGCCATGGATTCCAAACAACTCACAATCTTAGTGCTTCTTGATTTTAGTAACGCATTTAATTGCGTTGACCATGACATCTTGTTGAGTATGTTATGTTCTTTTAACATATCTCCATCCGTAAAAGACTGGCTTCAAAGTTACCTCAGTGGTCGAAGACAGCGAGTTCGTGTGGACGAATCATACTCGTCATGGCGCGAAGTCCGCGCTGGGGTACCTCAAGGTGGCGTGTTGTCTCCCTTACTTTTCTCAGTCTTCATTAATTCAATTACTCATGTCATCTCTTCTCCCTACCATATGTATGCAGATGATATTCAAATTTACCGACACTCAACCCTTGATAGATTAACTGATGCTGTCGCTGCCATTAGCAATGATTTGTTGGCTATCCATAAATGGAGTCAACGGTATGGGCTCAACATCAATCCCGCAAAGTCACAGGTTATTGTTATTGGTAGTCCGGCCATGATGGCAAGGGTTGATTGGGCGGAGATGCCACGTGTTGTGTACAATGGCACTAACTTGTCCTACTGCTCCACTGTTAGAGACCTTGGCATACAGCTTGATAGTACTCTCTCCTGGTCGGAGCATTTAAAGCAGATTGGAAAAAAAACATACGCCTCCTTAAGTTCTTTACGACGACTTCAAAATGTACTGCCAATTCCTACCAAAACTATGCTTGCAAACTCTCTCCTTCTTTCAATACTCGATTACGCGGACGCAAGCTATCTTAATCTAACCGAGGATCAACTTAATTATCTTGAGCGATTACAAAATCTAGCTATTCGGTTTATTTTCGGCCTCCGAAAGTATGACCACGTTTCAGAGTTTCGTTCAAAGCTCAAGTGGCTTCCTATACGCCGTCGCCGGAACCTGCATACTCTTTTTCTTTTGTACTGTATGTTATTTAATCCAAATGCTCCTCATTATCTGAAGGAGAAATTTGAATTTTTAGGAGACCAGCCTAGAATTCGACCAACACGTAGGCTCGTACTGAAAATGCCCGCTCATAACAGTAAATTTTACAGCCAGTCGTTCACTGTTCAGGCTGTAACTCTTTGGAACGACTTGCCATTGAGTATTCGACAGTCAAAAACATTACATGCATTCAAAAACGCTGTTAAGAACTACTATCTCTCATCATAGTAACGATGACGACATGATTTTAATACGTCATATATGTATGTATTATGTATATATATGTATTTATTTATATGTATACTTGTATGTATGTATGTATGTATGTATGTATGTATGTATGTATGTAGGTATTTATTGATATATGTACGTATGCACATTATTGAATATTTATTACTGTTATTTATTTATGTATGTGTTTAGCTTGTATTCATTTTAAGAGTTGTTATAATTGCACCACCCTATACTGTCTTCCACAGACAACTTTCTAACCCAAGGTAGTCTGGAAGAAATGGCTAGTAAGCCATAAGGCCGCCTTTGTTTCACCATTAGTTTTTAGTTTGTGTATTCTGTAATCGTTTGTAATTGTAATTGTGGTGTACAAAAAGTGTTAAATAAATAAATAAATAAAATAAATTAATTATAACTAAATAAACAGTAAAATAATCTCAATTTAACTTGTATTTGAGATATATTTTGGAAATAAAATAAATACAATATTTGTTAAATATAAACAAGTAACAAACTTGTTCCATCGTTAAATCTTTGAAAGAAAATTTTAAAATAAATAAATTCGATAATTGAAAAACTTTATCGCAATTAGGCTCGATCCAATATTTGTTGGATTTAAAGTTTTATTTACTTTTCTATCAAAACAGGCAATTTAATAAAACTTTAAGGTTACGAACGTAACGAGTCGACTTCGACAAATGTAAGAGTTTACTCAATGATTCTATTACGACGAAATCGGTGAACGATTTTTAATGAAACAAATTCACTTTATACTTTAAGGAATAAATTTATATAATCTGAATTATAATTTATTCAATCATTTATAAATTATTACTTTTATCTATTCAATAAATTTAGATATTTTTTTTTACATTTTGAATATTTGACACATAAATGTCGAACATGATAAGAAACTTCAAATATAAATGAAACGAAAAAAAAAAAGATATTTATTCCAGCCTTTTCGAATGTTTAAGAGAGACTAATATATTAAACAAGGTAACTGGTGATGCTTGGTCACTAGTAAGTCAGTTTAAAATCTATTGATTTTTTCAAGGCACTATTTTGTAAGTATTGAACATTTTAAGGGTACTATACATTAAATCTAACCTTTCCGTAGAATAGTTCCGTTCCTCTTAAAACTCGCTTATCTCCACTTCTACAAACGACGCAAACTTGGATTTGAACGTATTAACGTTAATCCCTCGCTACTGTGAGTGAGAATGTATTTTTCATATGTCTGATCCCGTCTTTTTATATATAAAATACTTCATATAATTCTACAACTATGACAATTCATGTCTTAATTAATCTTACAATTCTCACTGTTGTTTTGAATTAGCCAAATTATTAAAAAAAGTAAAGCACCAGCCTGTAAATTTCCCACTGCTGGGATAAGGTCTCCTCTTCCATTAGGGAGAGGGTTTAGAACATATTCCACCACGCTGTTCCAATGCGGGTTGGTGGAATGCACATGTGGCAGAATTTCGATGAAATTAGACACATGCAGGTTTCCTCACGATGTTTTCCTTCACCGCCGAGCTTGAGATGAATTATAAACACAAATTAAGCACATATATATAGTGGTGCTTTTCTGGGTTTAAACCCGCAATCATCGGTTAAGATGCACGCGTTCTAACCACTGGGTCATCTCGGCTCACTGGACCATCACAGTTCCAAATAAATAATAAAATAAAATCAATTTTAAAACGTTTGAACGTTGAGAAGTTTCTTAGACAGGAGCCAATCCTGGTAGTAGTATGAGGTATTTGGAACAGAACTATCGTGTCCAATATTACCGAAGGATAAGAGGAAGTGGTTATGTTTCGAAGATTTCATCTAAACTTATGAATAAAAAAATCATTTGAAAAACATACAACCTTGTAAAAATAAAAATGGGCGCGGTTGTTAATACGGCTCAAAGACAGACCACATACGTGTAACTTACACAAAGATCTATGTATATATGTTGGAATAAATGCTACGAAGTAAATTCAATCAAATTGAGAACCTCCGTTTTTGAAGTTGCTTAAAAAATCATAGTCAAACTTTGTGGAATAATCTTCAATGTTAACAAAAGAGAAGCTATTTATCTATTTATCTGTATCAGTTTGTAAATGTCCTGCTGTTGTTAAAGAGAAGGATTACGGATTAGATACGCTTAGTTTATTATAGATTTAGGGCACTTTGTATTCAAAGCGAATCACAAATTTGTTTTCGTTTAAACGGAGAGATTATGGGCTTCCGCACATCGGGGAAACCGCAGCGCAGTTTTAATGTGCCCGCTCCAGAAGACGCTCACAAGCGCGGCAATGTGCATTGATTTTTATAGTAAACAGCTAATTAACTTGCACAAAAGCGTTCAAATGCATTTTGTTACGATACAATATCGAGATGAAATGCGATATATAACGAATAAGTGGTCAATTACATCTTTGGGAATAGGATGTTGACTCCTGTGCCTGTAGTAACAATGGTTAACTCACTTTCTTCGCCAGCATATAACATCATCATGAACCTCCTGCCATTATCCCAATTTACTTGCGATCGGTGCAGTATGTCTTCTTCCACACTTCCCAATCTGACCATCTCTCAAGTGACATTCTATCCAGCCACATCATCTTTCACACAATCCAGCTATTGTTTCATTGGTCGTCCCCTTCCTCACAATATATTCCTCATTCCTCCGCATGCCCACCTTACAATATATATTATACATTTATAGCCATAATATAACAATGTATAATATACAGTACTGCTTTTTAGCTTTAAAATATGTGATATGTGGGTTGCACCCAGATGCGCTCAAAGCTCTACCACCAAATGAATATAATATTAAACAAATCCCAAAGGATATTAAAAAACTGTATATCCGCATACTCCCGCGAAGGACATTGCGGTCTGTTCGTGTTATTAATAAAGTCAAATTTACTAAATCCATATTTTAATTTCACGTAGTATCGTAAAGCCAGAAATATTGACTGGTGGCCTATTTTGTACGCTCAAGCGTTATTTTTTCATGTCATAAATTATGAATACATTAGAGTACAAATAATAGAGTAGCAAGTTGTATTAAATTAAAAAAATCTGCATAATTTTTGACATCCTTTTAAATTGAATACAAAATTATATTTTCGATTTTTAAACGTTTAACTTATTTCCGAAACATTAATTATTTAAACGTAACACAAGCTTCTCAAAATAAGCTACGAAGCTGATTTGTTTAAAGCGCTAGAGTGAAAATTATCTACGCTAACAAAATTTGAAATAGAACTCCTATTCATAAACGTATTTTCAAAGTTTCGCCTCCACTTTTAGCATGGAACGCACTTCTCTAGGTTTAAGCCACTACGCAAGTTCATAATTAGCTATTTCCCATTTCGCCCGCGGCCCGCCGGCTTTGCTGCGCCTTAATTAACTGCACTGTTTTGTAATATTCTGTGGGGCACAGCGACTACAACATTGTATATATCAGAATATGACACACTGGAAGGGATGAAGAGTTTTATTACGTTCCCTGTAATAAAACTATGAATATTATAAACCATTTTATTTAAATTAATAAGAAATATGTAAAAATAAAACTTCTTAACAAAGATAAATTACATATTATAATAATAATAATAACAAATATGAGACAACATCACATACATTACTCTGATCCCAATGTAAGTAGCTGAAGCACTTGTGTTATGGAAATCAGAAGTAACGACGGTACCACAAACATCCAGTACCCAAGACAACATAGAAAACTAATGGTAATCTACATCGACTCGGCCGGGAATCGAACCCGGGACCTCAGAGTGGCGTACCCATGAAAACCGGTGTACACCACCACTCGACCATGGAGGTCGTCCAATATTATTAATATAATTATTAATATGTAACGTCTATCATATTTTATTTTAAGAACACCAATATATGTATGTATTTATAGGAATACATTTTAATAAAATGTATTATGTAAATGTATTCATTTCTGATATCAGTATTCCATTCCTATATTATTAATAAACATAAAGTAATTTTTCAGTAAAAAATATATATGTATATAATTTATCAAGAACAATGCTTTCAACACGAACACTTTCTGAGTGAAGTGCTAAAGTAAAAGTCGTGCGATTGATAAGTAAAAACGCGAAGCGGGCAAAACATTAATAGCTTTTAGCAGTTATAACTTATGTAAATTAAGGGCAGTGCAGACTATATACATTATTGTCGTAAGTAAAATGTCTGATTAAAGCAACATATTAGAAAAAAAAAATGTTATTCTACTATTTTCAATAAAAAAATAATAACCGACCGAATTTTATTAACTACATACGAGTCGAGATGGCCCAGTGGCTAGAACGCGTGCATCTTAACTGATGCTTGTGGGTTCAAACCCAGGCAAGCACCGCTGATTCGTGTGCTTAATTTGTCTTTATAATTCATTTCGTACTCAGCGGTGAAGGAAAACATCGTGAGGAAACCTGCATGTAACAAATTTCATTGAAGTTCTGCTACATGTGTTCCACCAACACGCATTGGAACAGCGTGGTGGAATATGTTCCAAACCTTCTCCTCAAAGGGAGAGGAGGCCTTTATCCCAGCAGTGAGAATTTACAGGCTGTTGTTGTTGTTGTAACCGACCAAATTTAAAAACCGACTCTATCTATTGGTAGGTATGGTATGATCATCTCCAATACTGGAATAAGTATAAACTAATTCTCACATCCTAAATTATCTAGCTATCAAGCACAACTTTTAAGGTGTTCTGTCCCCCGTATTTATAAACACTTATTGGCTCATAAAAAAATGATAATCACACTAGCTAACACTTCAAACCTGAATCGGAAAAGTACACAATATAAGGCTAGTGATAGAATAATTGGTAATAGAGTATCACCAGTGTAGACAATAAAATTGTAAAAAATGTTATTTTTGTATATGTACCATGTATGTTACTACATGCATACCTATGCATTTACTTAAAAAATATTTATTTTGATATTTCAAACAGACATAATAAAATTATAAAAGACGAATTAAACTTATCATTTTTCTTATTAAATTGAAAGTCTACAGCGGCAACTTTTTTTAAAGTTACGTATATTATTCCGGTTGAGTAATTGTAATAGTCAAGCTAATAAAAAAGTACTTTACGGTTATGGTTTGTTTTATATTTAAAATATTTTCAAGAGTAATTTTAATTGTCTCATATCAGAAATCCAAATCTTGAACAATTAAAACAATATATTTTACGATTATTACAAGTGCCGCGTTAACAGTCGGTAATACTTACGTCTATATTTATAAAAAAAATAGAAATTTTACTGTAATTAATGATAGCAGCGCTGACAACTAAAATTACTAACAAAAAAATAGAAAAAAATAACAAAGACTAGTTATAATAATGACATATTAATTTAAAGCAAACAACGATTGTCGATTAAGGTAAAAATCGATTTTATTTTTTAGGATTGATAAATCAGATTTATTAAAAAAGCCGAGAAGAAACTTTATATACGTTTAGTCACTTTCACGGTCATAACTTTTCGATATAAAATTTTTTCTGAATAGGTAATAGGTATTATACCTTATATATTATACCTAGTAAATAGCTATATATTAACAAAATATGTCTCAGTATGTGCTTATAAAAAAATCACAGAGATTCATAGAGAAGAGATTTGTACAGTTTAGTAATATAAGCTATCCATACGTTCAAAACGCCGTCATATTTTGAATTCGTGACCGTTTACGTTCAACTCTTGAGTTGTGACTCAGATGGTTTTACAAAGAGTAACGAGTAAATTTCTAGAAGGCGGACTTTAATAGAGATTCCAGTATCGTGAAGACTATTTAATCCCAAAGGGTTCCATATGATACATTACACAGCTCGCCGCGCTCAGCGGTCATCCCGTAAAGAAGATTCATCGAATACAGTCATGCGGTCACTTGCTCAATTGAGCACATGATCGAGCTCCTTTAATGTGCTAGTATTTTGCGAACAATTCAATTCATATCATCATATCGTTTGCTTGTTTCATTTATTTGGAGTAAGTGTAGTAAAAGACTTTTCTTTTGGGAAATTGTTAACAGCAGTTTAGTCTGTTTCGTTGCCTCAGACAACACGTAAAGTTTATTTTACACTTGAACTCTTATCATCCTATATCTATCAGTACACTCGTGTTTTCGTACACGTATTTATTTATGTGATCATAAATCATAATATAACCTAAGTAGCTACACTTAGCGGTGCTTCATCCCGTAACATACACTTCATGATTTTTACATACGTGCGATTCAGAATAATTCACTTAAGAGACTTGCTCTTACATACATACACACACACATGAACATTACAAACGAAAATAATAATTTATGAGACGTAATTTTGTACTATTTATATATTAAATGTAATAATTATTACAATATAATTAATACCGTTTAGTAATAGTGTTTTGTTTAGTTGTTTTAAATTTTAAAAAATTGTAGTAATAATATGGAATTATAAGAAATGATTTTATATACAAAATAAAAGACTTTTATTCGTCCTATATATTATATCTTTTAAAGTTTAAACTAACATGTCAAAACAATGTATTTAAAAGTTTAATTTGAGTGTACAATATTTGTGTACAATAACATTTCACCCCACCCACTGTCAACTGCAAAGAGCTTTCGTGCAAGGAAATTTTAGAATGGTCACGCCGACCCCCCCGTCTAGTCTCGAGTTTTCAGAGGAGACTTAGATATACTAGAAGGGAATATAAAAATAAACTCAAAATATGAAACTCGATTAGTCTTTTTGTATTTTTAATTAGCAATTCAAAATAAGTTCATTGTTCGTTGCAGTCAATTCTCAATGAAATTTATTTATCTAAGATATTTATTTATTTACGAAATATACAAACAGATAACGAAAATACTTTATTTCTAAGACGTAGTTTTATTTATTTATTAATTACATTTTCGCTAGTAAAACGACCATTCGATTTTATTCTAACAAACGTCTAAATACTTTAATTTGTCTTATGTTATTTTTATGTATATTTAGCAAGAGTAAAACCGTTTCCATCTTACCAATATCCTTACAAAAGTTTAGACAAACACGCTACGTTCACGTCAAACTGTCAAGGGTTTGAGATTCAGGGTTTTAAATTAGCGCGGACTAGTCAGAAAACAAGGAAACCAGCCTTAATCCACTTAGGTCACGCCACGTAACCTAACTTGAATCGTAATGTTTTGATTTTAAGACGAAAGCAACTTCAACTCGAGTGGAACTAAAATATGTTAGAAGTTATTTAAGAAATGTGAAAATTCCTTTGAAATAAAGGAAGGCACGTTTCATTTTTAAACGAATATAGTTTGTAATTAAATAAAGGAATATAACTTTTATAGTAGAGCAATTTTTTTAAGTTATAGATTGGCGAACGAGCATATGGGTCACGTGATGGTAAGTGTTCACCATCGCCCGTAAACAATGGCACTGTAAGAAACATTGACCATCCCTTATATATCGCCAATGCGCCAACAACCTTGTCAACTGAGATGTTATATCCCTTGTGCCTGTAGTTACACTAGCTCACTCACCCTTCGAACTGGAACACAACAATACTAAGAACGGCGTTTGGCGGTAGAATATCTGATTAGTGGGTGAAAGTAACCTAGCCAGACGGGCTTGCACAAAGTCCTGTTACCAAGAAAAATCCTAAGTAACTACTATATTATGTGATTCGATATGAAATGAATCACCTAAAAATTATCTTATAATTATTGAGAATAAAACATTTATTTTGATTACAATTCATAATTCTATGGCCATCGTTTTTCCTTTGAACAAATTTCAACAGCTAATTTTCTTTCTCCTTCGTGGAGCCTGTTCAATTAGCTCAGAAGTGACAAGTCTGGATAGGCAAATTAAAGGCCATTCATTACCGCCTGAAGCTACATCTCTTTGTGACATGCATGAGCAGTCCGGACTTGTAGACGTACAGGCATTAATTAAGGACCAAGACAAAAGACCGTCTGGTTAGATTTGCATAACAATTCGAATATTATTATCAATATAACTATGTATTTACATACTGTATACATTGCTTATATAATTGTAACTGTTTATCATGGTTTACTTGAGGTACGAAGAAAATATGATTAGGTATCAAGAAATCTTGGAATAGTTATGATGTTATGACAATCTACCTCTGTGAATAAATAGGTATTATTTTATTCACCCAAATTAGTTTCTGGCTATTGTCACACGAAGTGACAAGAACAATCGAGGAGTTAATTACTCGATCCCATAGGAAAGGCTACATATTGGGGGGTTATGGCCAATTATAAAGTTTGCACACTGAGAACCAGTTACATGAGAATCCGGGCACCCCCGAATTCAATACAGATTGTTACGACTTTTGTTGAATTCACAGTTCAATCGATGTGGTCGGTGAGTTACCCTCTGTTTGCGTTTGGTGAAAACCAGAGCTCAGTTTGTTTGTAACAGTGTCTGTTTACTGTTTGCGTTTTGTATCTGGTGTGAAAGTGTATTTTATAATTTTAGAGACTTTTTCGTAAATGGCCATATCAATGAATACGCATAACGCTTCATATATTTTAATCTAAAATTATTTAAGAAAAGTAAAATTTCATTCGATTGTATAGTTTTATTTATTACCTCAAGTCAATTATTCGCTGATTTGTAGAGTAGCGTATTCATTTTAATTGTAATCATTTTCATTTATATGTATAACAAATAAATATATATAAAATTTAATTGATTTCTACATAATGAAAAAAGTAATAAAGTAGCCAAAACATCATTTGTCATTTAAAATAAAAATGCGTTTACAAACGACTAAACGTAAAATTAAGTCTCTATACGTCTTTTTTTTAGAAAATAACTCTTTCTTCTGAAACAGAAAATAAGAAAACTTCCACCACACTACCCCATAATTTTATCCATAACCAATCACAAGATGATAAAGATATAATTATTGCGCATGAAAAAACGACAGTCAACTGTTTTTAAAAGATCCTGCAATCAGTAGCGAAGACCAGTAATAATACGGTAAATTAAAATGATTATTCATTTGTTGAAACAAATAAACTAAGCACAGTGCAATGGCGTGCTAGTCGCTAGTAAACTTCGTTCAATTATTTTGTTTATCATACGATCTTAAATTCATTTGTAATGCGGAATTCTTCTGTTCCTTGTAGCAAATTATGAAATACTTGAAAATACTTCTCAACTCATTTCTTTGTTCAAAGTACTTGTGTTTTATTTTAAATGTGTGCAATTATAATTTTCCTTCAGTCTGACAGATATCACATATATGATATCTGAAAGCTTTAGTGATTGTAAAAATTATTTATTTTTAATTTCAATATATTCATACTATATATATTTTTTTTACTACAATATATTGCGTTTGCCACCTATAACATAAAAAGTAAAAAATAAAGTAAGCCTCTTTGCCTTGTAGCTAATCTTATGATCGTAAATCCCGAGGACTTGTGTTCATATCTTTTGTTTTTCTAGATATTCATCTAAATTCATTTGCAGTAACCGTTGTATTTTAAACTTAGTAGTGTTTTAACTCCTTCATCCCGGATAGTACGAAAAATCCAAATTGTAAGAAATGGGTAAAGGAATATAAATACACATTCATGTAGTATAGTTATCATTGCGCGGTTTATTTCTATAAGAAATCATTACGTATAATATCTTATTAAGAGTATACTTAGTACACTTTTTTTAATTCGAGGAAAATTTACATGTCAAAAAAGTATCATTTAAAGGTTAACGTTTGAACGTTTTGAAATTACTTAACAGACTACAATATACAAGGTAATGAACGTCGTTATGTATAAAGTATGGATAATATCTACGTTTATAATAAATTAAAATTATCCGATTTCAACAAAATAAATCGTAAGTATAGTTCAGTCAGATCGCTGTAAGTAATTTAACTGTCTCCTAAAATTTCAAAACAGTAAATTACTTTAAAAACAATTTACCTAAGCTAAACGATGTATAACTGGCAGGCCCGAAACATGTCAGAGCATTGTTATAAGAAAACAAAATGGCGTCCAGTCAACATCGTTAACTACGTCAACGAAATTGCTAAACACATAAAATGTTCCTGTCAGTGTGTACTATGGGTGCGCGTTTTGATTAAAACGTGGCGATACAAAATATTTTAAAATAAATAAAGATACATGTTTACCTCGAGACTTATCTAAGTTTAAATATTTAATATTGAAAATAAGAATTTGCCGTAACGCGTTACGTAACGAAGCGCACATAACGTTTTCCCTGTCATAATAAGTTATCACTTCTTCAAAAACAGGCGTACTAAACCACTATAAAGGGTTATATTACATACTCTTAAAACAACAAATTGCATCGCATCTCCGAGTAAGTACTATTATCAGTTGTGTATATTATGAATCGCTTTTTTTAAGACAAAAATAAATAAAATTAACTAACGTAAAAATATAAAAAAATTATATGAACATCTCGGTCAGAAGAAACAATAAAAATTAAGATATTTTTTCTTAAAATATAATTACACTAAAACTTAAAAAACTCAAAATAGAATTTTAACGTAACAGTCTAACCTTATTAATAATCTCTTGAAAATAATAACCATTTGCAATCTTTGCAAAGCTTTCGATTGGCTTACTTTATGGGTTATTATAAAAATATATCCATTAAATCTGAAATAATTAAAACGTCAGTCGTGACGTTATATTGTAAACGGGGGAAACGTCATGTCACTCGTAAAGCTCCCATTAAGCAGCGTTCACACGTTGATAGCTATTTACACGTGAAGGTAATCTGTTTATTTTGTCGCTGAGAAACGTTATTTAATAACGAGCGATGGCTGTAATTATGAGGAAGCTATTAGCTTTGTTAGACTATTCCGCTGTTCTGCTTTTATCCCTAAATTTGATTTGAAACTAATATTGTACTGAAATCAAATTAAGCATTTCGAATATTGTAAATAATCATTGGGTCGCGACTATTAGGGAATCTCTATAAGAAATAATTTAATGACTTTACTGTTTGTGTAAATAGTTACGTAAATCTCTATCATGGTTTTTTATTGAAGCAAAAATATTAAGGCTAGATTTTAGGTTTTAAATATCTTTTTATTAACCATTAGCATTATAATTCAGTCAATTTCTACCCTAATATTGATCCTAGTATTATGTCCTAAGATGCGCCAAAGCTCATGATTTTCCTCCATTCAGATATCCAAAAGGATCACAAATCAGTGAACTCTGGGCCTTTATTTAACGCTCTATGGTCTCCTCGTTGAGCCCTAGATTAGAGCTTCGTTGACAGACTCAACAATGGTTCCAACCGGTTTCTTCGATCTTAAAAAGTACACATAGATATATTTTCTTAAAAATCTGTAGCCAATTATGTGGCGCCTTTAACTAATTATAATTTAGCAAATTTGGTTGTCAGAATTTACTTTATTATTCGCGATCTCTTGGTTTTGAATTTAATGGTCAGACGCGCTATCAAACATACTGATATCCAAGATATTTCATGTATATTCGCCTTTTATTTCATACTTCTGAAGAATCTGTTCAAGACACTAAACTCGTAAGGCCATAGCATCTATATGGTGCACACATAGCTCTCCTGCGATTTGCAATGGATGTCATCATCATAGCTGATACATAACAGGAGTTACAACAAATGTTATACAGCCTTTCTAATTCCATGTGTTAAATATAATCGAAGTTGAACGCCAACTGTAGACAAATACATAATTATATTTCAATGACCAAGTAAGACTTTACATTTATTTATATAAACACAATTCACTTGGTTTCAATTCATTGGTATGTATATTTTTTTTATATTAGAAATAATATTGAGTCTCTATTCCTAAATAAATTTATATAAATTAAATGTAAGCAAGGTTTATGCAATAAACGTTATTTGGTACATAACGAACTTTACGCAAATATCTCACAGTGGAAGCCTTCAAAAGGCTGGAATACATTATTATTCTAATTAAGTTGTATGAAGGAAAATTAATTCTCGTCGATGCTTAATTCAGAGCAGTTTGCCTAAATATTGTCGACGTTTAGGGTGCTCCTTCTATTGTATATAGCATGACAAAGTATCGCTCACGATAGCGCTTAACTCGCTATTTTTATTGCATTTTTTCTGAAAATAAAATCAATTAGATTTTGTATAAAAGCAAGACTTCGAAATACTTTATAAAAACATTACAAGGGTTTTTTAATGGTTCATATTAATAATATAAATATTTAAAGCTATAATGCAATAATAAACCAGTACCTGTTACTTTTGAATGAAAAAACTTCTTAGGTTATGGAATATCTTATATAAAAATATTTCATTATACTTATTGCTTTATTTTCTGCTGTATTTGTATGGTAAATATTTAAAGTAAGACTTATTAGCTTTATAAAGCAATGCACATATATAAACATTGTATCAACATTAACCGAGCCCATTATATAGCATTAACTAGCATTTTATATGTAGTCAGAAGTTGGCTTCAAGCCGGGAAAAGCCTGCTCGTATTTCGTTGGCTGCACATGAATTGAAAGAGATTTCGAATTTACGTACATTACAGATCGTAAATTAAGCCCTTAATTACATTTGCAAAGTCTAAATGGAACATGCTTTGCGTATAAGGAGTAGAATTTAAAGTAGCATTGAGTTTTGTTTAAACATTGTAATGATACAAGGCATACAATATTGATATAGATCATTGATGAAATCAAATATCAATAAAAATATACTTTACAATTTGGCCGATTATTCGCAGACCCCTATTAAATTCCTTCTCTATTAAATCAAATATCAATAAAAATATACTCTACAAATTCGCCCGATTATTCGCAGACCCCTATAAAATTCCTTCTCTATTAAATGAAATATCGTAAACAATTATAATATACAAAAAAAAATAATGATCATCATTTATTTTAGTCATAAAAGATTTTGTCGATATAATAAGGCCTTGACACAATATTAACCGCTTCTGTAGATGCTAAACTTTATGATATTACCTGTATTAGCATTTGGTATTACAATAATATTACAATTAAAAATCAACAAAGATATCTTCAACAAAATATAAAATGATTATTCCTTTCTTCATTGATCAAGTATGAAGTCTAATATAATACGAATACTTTCCTTTATTAATTTGTGTACTTGTTGTTGTTTGTTTAAACAAAATAATAATAAAAGTCTTACATAAGAAAATTTGTTTTTGAATGCTTATTTGTATTCGTACAATAGGTGGCGCCTGGGCAGAGTAAAATATTCTAATACAACCAAATTTAAGAATGCATAGTGCAACACATATAGCGTTCAGCTGTAATTTTATAAATATCTAGTCCTCTATTTGACTTTAAACTCCTACTCCTACAAGAAACCTATTACATTTCCTTAAATTATAAAACTATTTTGTCCGCTACAATTTTTTCCAAGAAAGCGTACACAAAGAAAAAAACAGGAGCACTGTAGTTTATATTTTAATACGGAAATAAATCATTAAAATATTAACATATAATTATTAGAAAAGAGCGTACAGCTTAAATACAGTTAAAATAAATTATTTGATCAATGAATGCTAAACGGAAGACAGCTGTAATTAATAGAAGGCTTGCAAGAGCTCTATACACAAAACGCCTTTAATAAACGTCAATATCTTTCACACAAGATTATACCTTACAGTCAAAGACATAGATATGTGAATCGTGTAAACACACTGCATATTATTTCCTTTGGATTGTTGCAAGTCGTACATTAGAGTTGGGTTGCAATGAATTGATTCGCACGTACATTACATCAACTTTAAGCTGTAGTGTTGAATTTATTACGGTACCATGTTGTAGCAGACTGTTTGCTTATTCACTTATTTAGTAACATTATGGAATTTAGAAACATTTGATTCCGAATTTAATCATATTAAACTGAAAAATGTTTTAACGTTAAATTCAAAAATGTTTTAGATTTTACTGTATATTATAACGATGTTATATAAAACAGAAAAAAGTCATTCTATTTTGTTTTCAATTGAATAATAAAATGCAAATATCGATAAATCAATAATTAAAACTAGTTAAAACCAGTTCCTATATCTTACATACTGTAGAAAATGTATCAACCGATTAATTTCATTATAACATTCACGTGAATGTACCAAAGAGGTATTTATGAATAACGTATATGTTCTATCCAATACGATTTAATTCGCCACTAGATGGCGCAATACATATATTAGATACATATTGTTTTTAATTTTTGAAATGTTTTCGTAATACCAGGAGACCGGTGTTGGCGCTTCCTTTCGGTGTAAATTCAGAAGATGTCGGCATTTTTCAAAGCGCACTTTCTATACCCAACTAAGAGATAACCGAAATTATTTACCAGTTTAATTTAAAACAAGTAATGATTATAAGACTATTATCGTTTGTTGGTGATGGAAACGTTATTAAGAGAATGATAGGGCTGAAATTTAGCTTGGTCGTAAAAAAAGAAACATTTTTTTTTATTGTATTCTTCTTTGTTTTAAACGAAACTATTATTGGTTACCTCACATTACCAAATACATGCCCACTTTTTATTAACATCAGTAGTAATTATACACAAACAGTATTATAACAGTCGGATTTGTTAGTAATTATACAAAACTCTAATCGTCTTATCAAACAAACATATTTAAATTAACAATGATCGCTTAATAATATACTATTTGAATATAATACACGAACCATTTTCCAATAACTAAACAGAACTATACAAAAGACATTAAATACAGAGTCCATACATCCCTATCGATACAATCTGTCGAAAACAAATTCCACATTCAGTGTAGCACGTTAATTATGAACCCACCTCACCCCATAAAGCATGGTGAACCCATAACTAGTTCGGAACTTAGTAAAATACGATCAATTAAAACAGGGTTGAGTTACGTTCAGCTGTTATTTACTGTTCATGATGTCTCTCGGGTAATTTAGTGACCGGTTATTGTTATTTTAAAATTAGCTATCATATAAAGCACGAGATGGCCCAGTGGTTAGAACATGTGCATCTTAACCGATTATTGCGGGTTCAAACCCAGGCAAGCACCACTATACATATGTGCTTATTTTGTGTTTATAATTCATCTCGTGCTCGGCGGTGAAGGAAAACATCCTGAGGAAACCTGCATGTGTCTAATTTCATCGAAATTCTGCCACATGTGCATTCCACCAACCCGCATTGGAATAGCGTGGTGGAATTTGTTCCAAACCCTCTCCTTAAATGGAAGAGGAGGCCTTATCGCAGCAGTGGGAAATTTACAGGCTGTTACTTTTTTTTAAACAAAGTGTTTAAAACACTTAGCATTTATCTACAATTTGGATTACTACATACAAAATCATTAAATACGTTCCTGCTCTTACTGAGCCTCGTGGAATTAGTCATGATGATGGTAAGAGACCTGATGGATTAACATTGGTTCCCTAGGAACGAGGTCGGGCCCTTGTGTAGGACGCTACATGTGTTGACACGTTGGCCCCATCTTATATCCGAGAAACAATGCTAAGAGAAAAAGCTGAAGCAAAAAAAGAACTAAGTATTCGTGTATTATATCTAATTACTTTTTTGTATCAAAAGTAAAACACCTCGCCTCATTGCCTCCACTGGTGACAGGAGGGCTGGTTCGTTTTTGGCCCAGAGGATCAGAATTGCGATTCAACGGGGAAATGCTGCTATCATTCATGCCACCATTCCACGCGGTGAAGATTTATACAGTAACTAATTTTAGTTCATATTTGTATATATATATAAATATATATATATATATATATATATATATATATATATATATATATATATATATATTTAAGCTTTTAATGTTGTTAATACAAAATCAAGACATTCAAACTATTAACGTCGATAATCTCAATTTAGTCGAGTCTCAATTGAAAGTGGTCGACTCTATAAAGCGCTACTTATATAATTGAACTAGTTGTCGCCCGCGGCTTCACTTGCGTTTTTATGGTTTGATTGTTATGTGTCAGGCAGAAACAGCCTATGTCCTTCCTTGTTTCTTTGTTTGTTTGCCATTCCAAATTTCATCGAATTCGGTTCATTGGTTTGGTCTTGAAAGAGCGACAGAAAGAGTTACCCCGTAGCCTCTCCATTTCCGTACTGATTGCGGCCATCGTAGAGATTTTAAATGAGTACAATCTATATTATATACATTTGTACATTATATATTTTTACATTGGTTATATATATATATATATATATATATATATTATAATCTACTATTCACAAAAATACTATTAATAAACAAACACAATTATATTTAATAAAAATAACAACAACATAAAACAATACTTTAAATATGCAACTGAAATCAATCTTTTTATCCTCCGTCTCAACTAATATGGCCGTCGCCTGCCCGGCTGTCAGATATCTTCTGTAACGTTTCGTCGTATGTCCGGTGACGTCACTTCATTTTCGTTCAACACGGCCTCTCCTGACATGAGAACGTCCTCGTTCTCTTTTCTTGAATTAGGCTGTACTTCTCTGCTAGATCCCGCTCCTGGTGAGATACTAGGTTGAACACCTTCAGCAACTTGGTCTCAAATGGCCTCATCTTCTGATGAGTCTGCACCTACAGAAAAAAAAATATAACACATTTTAGAAGATAAATTACGCTATGAATTTATTCCTATTAACAAGTGAGATAGAGGCGCGACGTGAAGCATATCTCAAAAACAAAACATAAGGGAGGAAGCACGACGTGAGGCTATCCCAAATGCATGAGATAGAGGCACGACGTGAAGCATATCTCAAAAACAAAACATAAGGGAGGAAGCACGACGTGAGGCTATCCCAAATGCACGAGATAGAGGCACGACGTGAAGCATATCTCAAAAACAAAACATAAGGGAGGAAGCACGACGTGAGGCTATCCCAAATGCACGAGATAGAGGCACGACGTGAAGCATATCTCAAAAACAAAACATAAGGGAGGAAGAACGACGTGAGGCTACCCCAAATGCATGAGATAGAGGCACGACGTGAAGCATATCTCAAAAACAAAACATAAGGGAGGAAGCACGACGTGAGGCTATCCCAAATGTACGAGATAGAGGCACGACGTGAAGCATATCTCAAAAACAAAACATAAGACAGAGGCACAACGTGAAGCATGTCTTTTACTTACTCTCAAAATATGCAGCACAGGCGTCAGGAGTCCACTCGCCTTGCCAAGGAACCATAAACTCAGCAGCCGCTCGAGAAGACTTCCCATAAGAGCCGGCCAACAGCTCGAGTTCATACCACTCGTTTTGTTGACGTACTAAAGTATACTATTGCTCTCTTATTATCTACAGGATTTTTTTGTAAAAGCACCGCAATATACCCAATTGCACTCGCATTAGTGTAGACTTCAATTGATAACTTCGGATCATAGATCGCGAGAGTAGGTTCATTAGTTACCTGTCGAGCGCGTTCTTGATTATCTCCCCAGATAAAGAGAACATCTTGCAAGCATGTTGTGTCTGAACGTTCGGCTATACCTGACCCTGAATAATTGTCTAGAAAAGGAACACTTTCGTAAATTAATAGAAAATCTGGCATCTGTAACAGTATGCAGTGCGTTACATAAAATAATAAATCTCTCCTTAATAGTATCACTCAAAATCAAAATATCATCGATATAGACTAAGACTTACCAGATTCGATGTGATGACGAAGTGTGTTAAAAATTATCCGCTGATTTACAATCGGGGCAATCGTTAAACCAACACAGGACTCACATAGTCAGATACTGATTTCCTTATAATCCTTTGTCAAGTAAGTGCATGACATGCCCGCACGCGCAAAAACAACGCCTAAGAAAGACTGTGAGGTACATAATTTACTGGTTCCTAACTTTTATGTAGAATGGACATAGTACCTGCTTTGAAAGTTGAAGATGCAGTTTCCGTTATAAAATAACCCATGAACTTACAAATCACTTCCTGTAAATGTTGTAAATTCTCATCAATAAGTTCGGTTTTTAAGGGTATCAATCAATCAGACTCAATCGTAAACACATCAGTCACCTCATTGAAAACATTTTTTTAAATATTAACGATCACACGTACGAACATAATATGTAACTCCTTTACGGTTAAAACATCAGTGTCTATAATTGAGAAACAGGACTGTTCATAAGTTCTGATTAAACTACGAATAATTCAACTTTAAAGTAATTTCATCAAGCTCACTCGATAAAGTGATATATTGCGTAGTTTCTATTTCTTGTCCTCCTATGCCTCTTAAAACACGAAAACATGGTTTCCGAACACAATCAAAATGTTTCAGTAAAGACAAGGATATCAAAGAAATAATAGAACCGCTGTCGATTAGAATGTCTACTGGCACGCCACATATAACTGCTACTACCACATCACTGTCGCGTGCATTTCTTTTTTCCTTACAGAAGTTAACATTGTCTCTATTTCTTGTTTCTGACTTCAATTTAGCAAAACAAGTGTCAACGCGATGACCAGACTTTTTGCAAAAAGAGCACGGCTCGCTTTTTGCTGTTATCGTAAAAGATCTTGAATTAGAACTATTCACATTAAACGGTTGACCTAGTTGACCTGAATGACCCACTTTAACTTTCTTGTTGCAAAAAGCCTGTCTATGTCCTGCATGGCCACAAGAAAAACATCTACCATCAACAAATTGACGTTTTCTATTATTAGTGTTATCATTATTAATTTTAGCAAAATCGTTTCTATTATGCGACCCAGAAGCTACCACATTGCTTCTAGAGAAATCGGGTGTCACATATATAGAAAAGAATTCTACCAAATTATCATAATCCGCATAAGTAAGATAATTATTTGAATCCGTATTTATGACATCAAATAAAATATTTGCAACATCAGGTTTTTTAGGACATAGTGGCTTAAATTCTCTCTTAAAATTACTCTAACTACGATATGTTGTAACCCACTCATTAAGCCTTAATCTAGCATCACCTTTAGACAATTTCCTATACGAGGGAGGCATTCATTATCATTCCATTTATGAACTGCTATCGCGCGATCTACTTCACCGCACCAAACATCGATGTCATGAATACTGGTATCAAAATTTGAAATATAAAATGAATGATTTACCAAAGTATTTATAGAGCGAAATGCATTTACAATGCGCTCAGTGGAAGTCGTTTCTGCATCAGTGATAGCACTCACAGATTACGTCCTCAACGAAGACCCAGCGTCTGCCCCTTCCACATCCTTTGTCATCCGAGGCGTTTGTGTGCTGTGTAGGTCCGAGAGTACCTGTGGAATCACGGCTTCCAACGTTGGCGACGGTTGCACATTATTACCTTCTAATACATTTAGACGTTCAAGAATTAAATCCATTTGACGTCTAACATTGCTGGATGACTTGTCACGATGTCGGCCATGTCGACTTCGTCTATTTTCTCGACTATGTCTTTCACGTTTTCGATCGGACATTACAAATAAATTATCACTACTAACAACGTTAATACAACATAAAATCTGAAATCATAAATTCAAAGTAATCATCGGGTCTTTAAAGAAAATAAATTTTAAAACATTAAAATCAAAAAGAAATATTTGAACAATCATATTCATTAAAAAAATAGAAGAAAATGTCAGAAGGCGAGTCGGATAGGACATCAGCCCTATCCCACTTCTGATATAATCTACTATTCACAAAAATACTATTAATAAACAAACACAATTATATTTAATAAAAATAACAACAACATAAAACAATACTTTAAATATGCAACTGAAATCAATCTTTTTATCCTCCGTCTCAACTAATATGGCCGTCGCCTGCCCGGCTGTCAGATATCTTCTGTAACGTTTCGTCGTATGTCCGGTGACGTCACTTCATTTTCGTTCAACAATATATATATATATATATATATATATATATATATATATATATATATATATATATATTTTGTACATTGGTTATAGTTATATCCAATAACGCATTACAAAGAAATTTCATATGTAATGTTGCATTATTTATGTTGAAAAAAGTAAGTATATTTTCCGTTAGGTAAAATCCTCCTCTAATCTCAAGGATACGCCTTAAAGCTTATTCTACCAAACTGATCCACTGCGAATCAGTGGATACACTCGTACGTGTGACAAAATTTATTACATGCAAGTTTCCTCATGATATTTCATATTCATTAGGAAGTGCGAAATTTTATGTTTTGTTATGTATTACACAAATTATCTACATATATTATGTAATAAAAAGGAGTAACCTAGTTATTATTAAAATAATCGACTTTTACTAAATGTGTACACGGTACATATACCAAAAAACATTTTTTTCAATTTTAATCTATTTAACTGTTTGTTCCGACTAATCTCTGGAACAGCTGGACCAATTTTGACGGGATTTTCTGATATAATATATGGTAACTTATTTGTTAAATTCCAACACGGGCGTAGTTGTGAGCGCATCTAGTCGTTAATATAACACATCGGTCTTCAGTAAAGGAATAATAAAATAATAATACTATAAAATTACTTGCATATTTTTGTATAATGTATACTATATTAACAATTTTTTTAATCGATAATATTTACAACGTTTCACTTAACCCTCAAACCGGCCCACAATAAACACACTCACAAGTTATTCATAATATAAAACAAAATATATTTAATAAACTTTTGAATTTAATACCGGAATTATATTATGCGGTACTTTATTATGAAAGATAACACACTTAGGTGGATAAATAAAATTATTTTCGCACGCGCGAACCAGATAACTTCCACGCGTTAATTTGCATTTTAATACGCTCCCGGGATTCTGGGAGAGCATGAATACCAACACGGTTACCAAGAAACACACTCATTATACAGGCTGAATAAAAAAAATACACGTTACCTCTACACTGCAGTGTTCCAGAAAGTTCGGTCTTTGGAACCGGGAGGCTTTTTAATGCAGTCTATAATGAGCCTACATAGGGGGTGCCTTTAGAAGTAAATGTTCCGTGAGCAAGCCGCTTAGTGCTAACGCAGCTTGAAATATGGACCGCTAGATTTGCAGTGTTAGTCGCGATTGCTGTGCAATTTAAATGCCTCCAGGCTGCACGGTTAATTTTGAATAGTTCTTTGCAATAAAGCTTTATCGCAAACAACTATTCAAAATGATATTTAATATTATAAAATGTTATTTCCTTAACTTTAGAAATCAATTGTTTGTTATAGTTTATTAATGAAAGATAACTTACAAATAAACTAATAACTAACTTTAAGCATCAATAGTTTACGGGCCGCCTTGCGATGGAAAAGTCACAGGATCGATCCTGACCCCTTGAGCTATTATCGTACCCACTCCTTACACAAATGAGAAGCTTAAATGGAGGAGTTAATTTCGCTATCCATAGGCTATCCTAGGCCTCCTCCTTTGAGGAGATGTTTTGGAACATATTCAACGCCGTCACAATGGGGGTTGATGGAAAAAAGTAATTAAAGATTACATATATTTGATTTTTATGAGTTTAGATGGCCCAGTGGTTAGAACGCGTGCATCTTAACCGATGATTGTGGGTTCAAACCCAGGCAAGCGCCGCTGATTCATGTGCTTAATTTGTCTTTATAATTCATCTCGTGCTCAGCGGTGAAGGAATATAGCATGAGGAAACCTGCATGTGACAAATTTCATAGAAATTCTGCCACATGTGTACTCCACTAACCCGCATTGGAACAGCGTGGTGGAATATGTTCCAAACCTTCTCCTCAAAGGGAGAGGAGGCCTTTAGCCCAGCAGTGGGAATTTACAGGCTGTTGTTGTTGTTATTGTTGTTGATTACTTTTTTCCTAAAATAAATAAATATTGATAAATACTAATGCTAGAAATGTGAAAATCTGTATGACAAAAGTAACATATAATATAAATTTACAATAAATTGCGGTTATTGAACCCGCAATTGGAGCTTTAATTTTCTTAATACATGAAGGTGATTATCATTAAATGTACAAACACAACCTCACGTACAATACACGACATATAATAATCACAATACATTAAAAAGTTACATTAGACTCAGACAATTATCGTGTTATTAAATTCTTATCACAATTAGTTTTATCCCTACATCGCCTATTAGAACAAGCCACCGTAATACCAAGTAATTAAACTAAACCGTATGACTGTAATTACATTACGCCAACATGTCAGCTTCCCTACAGCGAGACCCACTTCACGTGCTCTAATAAAATAGCACACAATTACTTACATAAAAGTAATTGATATTCATTTTTTTTTTTAATTTTTATGCGGAATGTAAATGCATAAAGTGGACTCTTGGTAGTAAATAATGACCTTCGTCATATACGTTGGTAGAGTAAAAATAAATAACGATACCTCCGTCAATGTACTACAGAGTCATTATTGTTAAGTTTTACGATTTTGTACCAACACTACTTATTCTCGGTGTTGTTTGAATGCAGTAAATTGTAAGTGGCAGAATTTCATCCAATATATGCGAATCATCTGATGTTTTTTTTTTTAAATTTGATCCCTGATTTTTTGTGCCCTGATTTGAATCTGTAATCTTAATAAATTAGAAATTTTAAATAAGAAATTATCTTGCATTATTTTATCATGTACATAATGTATATTAGTGAATATAAAAGAATCGTACATACAGAAAATATTGTAGCTAAAATTTCGGTCCTTAATAAAATAAACGAAAGTCCATAGAAAATTCCACAATTAAATGATTTCACAAATATATTTTAGAAATTGAAAACGTAAAAGTTCCAACAGAAACGAAATACGTAAAAGTCATGTCAACGTGCATTTGACCGGAGCCATGTCCCGCTCGTAGCGCTACGACGTGACGTAGCGGATAACCGTAGGGCGTCGTTAAGCTCATGAGATTAGAGAACATCTTGACCCATTTCGTAAAACATTTTCTACTCACTAATGAAATTTTAAAACAAATTAGATTTTAAATTTAAGAAAATACGAAAATCTTTCTTTTCAAGTTCCTCCTTGCATTTATATTTTAAAATAACACTATTTCTTTTAATTAAGTAACGTGTAAAGTTTTTTTGCAAACACTTGAAATGAATAAATATAACAAAATATTTTTTATTTACTTATAATAAAAAAATGATATACTTACCTTAAAGTAAGTGTGAGTGTATTTGATGTTATCGCTTTATGTATATTTTCAAAGATTTTCAATCATATTTGCTACTTCATACGTCGAATTCACACAATTTATATTTTCTAGCTGAATTCAATTCAAAGTATTTTCTTTTTAGCTTTATCACAGTCCTTGTCGTCACCTTTATTTTAATATGTATAAAGATTTTGATATTTAACTTATATAGAAAACTTATAGTTAAAACTCTTAATATTATTATATTAACCACTTATTGATAATTCCTCATAAATTTTTTATTGGTTCAAATTTGTTACACCATTAACGCACCTGTAAAAATCCTAGTTATGCTAACATATGTTTCCGTCAAAACTCAAATTAATATTTTTAACATTTATTTATTGCTTATTAATTCAATATGCTCCACTTATTTTAAAAAAAAGTTTTGCTTTTAAAAAATTATAGGCTTTACAGACAATAAAATACCTATTTCTATTATGGTTTAGAGCTTTCTTCTTAACAGAGGGACACACGGCCTCTGCTCTTTAGTTTGATGTCTATAGGTTATTGAGCTTTGAGTAACAACATGCATGAAGAGGCTTCGACGTACTTCTGTGCGGGTCTAAGCCTCTTTAGCTTCGTTACATATAGCAGTCGTAACAGCTGTGGAATGGTCTATTTGAATTTAGAACAGTAACAAAACTTGAAATACCAATGAAGATGAAACTTGAAATACCAATAAAAAATGAGATGCAATTAGTAAAGTATTATTAGTACAATTTTTTTTTAAATGAAACAAAACTATTAATTGGTAAAAATAAGTGTTAACTGATCTCACTTTGTACTAAATTACATATGTATGTATGTACATACAAATATCGGGGCTTTGCTTTTTTAACTGTTTTTTCATATTGAATTTCTGGGCTGGTATTATTTTTGAAATAATAAAAGAGAATGCATATATGTCGGATATTATGAATTTTCACGTATACCAACTTATTTATTAGAAAGACAGCGTGATTAATTTTTAAGGGTTGTCAGTTGAGAAATGTCAATAATTAATTTAAAAATCTGTCAATGTATGTTCCTTTGTTAAATGAGTCTCTTAGTCTTGGGACAGCTACAGCACCAGACGAGCGTACTGACAGCAGTAATAATTTCAACACGTCGGAAGACAATAATTTAGATCCATTGGAATCCACGACATATATATTTAGATTTTTTTTTAATTCAAATTAGAAAAAATTGCATAAAATTCTTAAAAAATAGTCTTAACCCAGTAAGCGATTCAACAAATCTCTTTTTCTTCTTTTCATATTCGATTTAAATAAAAGTAATAATCTCGAATTACGAAAAAAAAATAATTGTAAATCTTATTAAAAATAGATTAGTATTCGAGTTACGGTCGCAATTGAATTTCAATTTCACCAAATTATAAACAAAAACGGTCCAGCGAATTCAATTTCGTCAACTTTACGATGAAAAAACCTGTAATCGAGTTTTGTTTATTTTTTCCGAGTAATTACGAGCTCAGAGTTCGTAGAGTTAGTTTCGCTTGGAACTTTCGAGCACGTTTCTATCTGCAGATAAAGTGCTTAACACATCGAAAGCTATGCTATAAGATTTCTATTCAAGTGATAAAGCTATGATACGAAAACCATAATATATTCTCAAAGTAGCAGGTACTAATTGCCATGACAATTGGTTTTATCTTTTGAAAAGAATAATTTGAATAAAAAAGTGAAACATCCAATACAATGCTTGTTGAAAGAATTTATTATTAAAGATAAACATAAAATAAACAAAAGTTTCGTTAATAATTTAAATATTAATTATTTATATAACTAGATATATTTTAAAGTCTGGGAACATGCTGAAAAAATTGTGACCGATTGTTGGCCACTAAATATACGCACACTACTAAACGTTTGACGAGTGCAAAGCATATGTGTCACGCACACAAAGGTAATAAAGTCTGCTGGTTAGTTGTTTTACTTATTTTGAACACCTTTATTACTAAGCTTTGTCTGGATTTTTCGTGAAAAAGTTAGCGTTAAGTTATTTCTCTTAACTATATTATGTGTATTCGTTATATAGCATGACGATTTAATGCCATCATTTATATGGATTGAGATTCATAACGTCGGAGCAGGAATCATTTAAGGCGAAAACATTCTCATTAATATATCTGCACAAATTTGTTTAATTTATAAAGATGTTTCAGAATAATAATAGATGTGATAGATTTATTGTTAAAGAATATATTGAAGATAGTGCAGAAACCTTCTTTTTTTTAGGTTTAATAAGGGTTAGAATACATTTTATTAATTGCAATAAAAATCATAGTTTTATGACTGTATACTACGAATGACAACGCACGTTTCACACAGTAACAGATTTATTTTGTTGATTTCTGTACTTCCACAAAATTAAAATATAATCACAACAAAGTTTAGTGACTTAATAGGTACGTCACAATAACAAGAGACAATGAATTTAAAAAAATGTTTTCGAAACTCATTCATTTAGAAAGAATAAATAATATTGATATACTTATTTTTACTTCTAGGCAATTTTAAATCAAGTCCTTGGTCGGCTCGAAAACTTGCTTACGGCCTGTTATACCCTTAATCATAAAAATACTATCATAACAACAATGTATTGTTTAATCTACCAAAACGTATATTCAGAAAATATAATATTAGTCCCATATAAACTATCGCCTATGTGTGTGTGTGTGTGTGTGTATGAATATTAATTATACCAAACATTATGACCATGTAGTTTCTTCTAACATTAGAAACCTCTTACATGAAAAGTTTTGATGTCGGCCGCGTTATAATTTACCGTCCAAAATTCCTAACTAGTTCTGAACATAATTAAACATTTCATAAAGTTTAGGTCTTATCGCGAACTATAATGAGTATGTTGTAACAGTACTGTATTTTGAATTATGGTTAAAGTTTAAACAAAATAATGCCTATACACTATTTTGCATGCTTAGGGCTACTACAAACATGCGACTGCTGCAAAACACTGATGGGTTAGAAAAAACGAAGTTTTTAACACGTTTAAAGTAAAATAAAAGGATTTAACAACCAGTGCTACTGTTTAGTAATGGCTTGATTGATACAAGTATCATTACATAGTATAAAACAAAGTTGCTTACCGCTGTCTATCCTTATGTATGCTTAGATCTTTAAAATTATCAAACGGATTTGATGCGATTTTTTTAAAAATAAGTGATTCGTGAGGAAGATTTTTGTATATAATGTATGGAAAATATACATGGACAGCAAAGTAAAGAGAGACTGGTAATTTTAGAAGTTTCTAATGTTATGTCGTAAATAAACAAATTCTATAGTACATTTGATATTAGTATTGCACCCGTGCGAAGCCTGGGCGGGCAAGATCAAAATAAATCTACCGCATAATATTTTCTTAAATAAATATATAAAAGCAAAAATCTATTAAAACCGAACGTTGTTTCTTGATTCCATGATATTAATTTAAACCTGTTTATTTTGCGTCTAAAATGTCTAATTGTTGCATAATTATAAATGTACTGAACCTTACGTTATAAGATAAGGCACGTACGTGGTAAACGATTAACCTACCTAAACTAACCTTACGCGTGACTCTCTTATTGTTATATATAAAAAAAAAAATAATCCATACTAATGTTTTAATGTGAACGTAAGTTTGTGTGTGACTGTTTGTGACGTTTCACGCCTACTGTACACAATTTTTTTTATTGAATTTGTACATTGTCAAGTCAAGTCATGTGCAAAAACTAGCTATCAATATTACAATTTACCTAAAGTTAGAAAAATGGTTCCAATGTTAATATATACGCACAATGAAATTGAGTGTCTGTTTGTAATATTAAAATAACTAATGTTTTCTAAGTGCATATGTAAACACGGTACACATATCAAAAAAACATTTTGTACAATTTTTGACTGTCTGTTTGTTTTGAATCTAATGTCTGAAACGGCTGGACCGATTTTAAATAGCTGATGTAATAAGGAGTAACTTGGGATACTTTAATTTGAAAAATATTTATGTATATGAAATAATAATAAAGTCACTCTGCAATATAAATACTGTCCAAGTACCGTGCACAGACCTCGCATATGCGACCACTTCGTTACGTCGGGTACCACCAACGACTTAATATCACTAGCTAATGCAGAACCTAATACAGAATTAATGAGATATAGTAAAATTTAAAAACTGAACCATACTTTTTTTGTGAATTCAATCGCCTACGAAATCGCCGCTACAGCTAGTCTTTTATAACCTTACAAGTAGGCTGTAGAATGTGAATACTTGAGCTCACTAATCTGAAGAACGGCCATTCTCATTAGAATAATAAGTAACCTTTTTGCGCTCATTAAGCTGTTTACTGAGTATAATTAAAACTGCTTGATGGTTTTGATACCTATTTCATTATGAGCATAATTTTAAAACTATTAATAATCTGTCAAAGACAAGCGACAAATGCGAACCAAAAGCTCTTGAAACTGAAGCGTGTCGCTTGAACTATTACAACAGATTTGGAAACCTTGCAAATGAAACCGTATCGCTGGTAAATGGCCGGCTGATTGTCTGAAATATTTCGCGTAACATAATATTATATAAGTTGTATTATAATTTCCGGAATACGACGACTGCAATTTATTTTTATTTCTATTTAATACTGAAGATTGACAGTTCTCAAACCTCCCTCTTCAAAATAATTGTTTATTAGAGGCGCGCCAACGTCATTATATTCTCCTACATCTGCTCTCATTAATAAACGTTTTAAAATGTTCTATTTAAGAGTTAAAATTAAATCACGTATAATACGACACAACTTAGATGTAGCATCGGCAAAATTCGTAAAACCGATCACATCCGAATTGAGTACGCTATCCCTAATTATCAATATTTATTTCTCATGCGAATATGATCTTTGCACAAAGGTAATAACTTGTAATATTATATGACCTAATATATTCGTCAATTTGACACGTCGATTTACATGCTTGCTTTCTCCGACGCGAGAATCTATGGCGACGAATAGCGTCGAATGGCGCGATAGGAAGCTATTTCTATTGGTTGTGTAAATCGGCAGTAACCAGTTTTATTTTCATTCCATTGCATTTTACGATGCTACATCTAATTTGTGTCGTACTATATTTCGTAAATGTCAACGTGTTTTTCGAATGTATGCAATTATAATATTAACACAAAATGTCAATGGCGTTTTGTTCTCTAGACAGACGCCAATGCGGTTGTGTTCTATATACAGGTTATAGAAAAGCAGTTACGAATTTCGGAAACCTCTACTCGTCTGCAGGCTTAACCGCAACGCTGTTAGATAGCCGACGGTGATTGTCGGGAATGTCTACTAAATAATGGTCAAGGATTATGATTGAAATAAAATACATGATAAATTTGTAACGTTTTAATGAAGCACTAAATTATTATTATTACTCGTGTGAAATAATTATGGCATAATATTTAGGATCCTATTGATCAGTCTAATTCAAATAACTATTACATTAATAGTAACGATATAAACTAAAATGTAATATACCAGCGACCCGCCATTCTATACCATATTTAGTATCAGTACAATACTGATACTAAATATGGTATAGAATTTGTTTATTTACGACATTAAATTACAAACTTCTAAAATTATGATTTTTTCTTTAATATATTGTCCATGTAATATGTTCAAAAACGTTCCTCTCGAGTCACTCTACCTAATAAAAAAACCGTATCAAAATCTGTTACGTAGTTTTAAAAATTTAAGCATACAAAGGGACATACGGACAGAGAAAGCGACTTTGTTTTATACGATGTAGTGATTTTAACACGAAGCTATTTTATTCATGTACATAATTTTTATTACTATAACTTTTTAAGCTTGTTAATTAGTCTTGGTCCGCGTCGTAAGCCGTAGAGAGACTCGTTGTTTTGTCTCGTCCAGGCTAAGAAGACCCGCAGGATGGCAGAAGAGACGGTCATGTCACGTCCTTAGAGCCCTTCAATGTTCCTGGTCTGAAACGCACTCGTATTCATTGAACTGACAAAGGACGGAGATCTGCTTTTTTATATTATTTTCACGCCCATATCTGCCTTGGTTTTCAATAAGGCGAAAGAATTGCTAGGACTGTTACTGCTTCGTATGAAATCTTCCGATGTTCTCGTAGAACGGTTCTCCACTATGAACTCAAGAAGTTCTGCAGTGGTTATAGATATCTAAATAAACTAAATTTTGATTACTATAACATTAGTTTAACCTGCAACATCAACTTACTTATAGGAAAGTTTGAACCTTAGTTAGATACCTCCTGTTAATTTATCATGATAAATATAATTAATTTAGTACGTACCAACGAGTGAAAAAGTATGTTCCAAATTATTTATAATTTAACACTTGAATTAGTCTGAAAGTGACAATAAATTATATAAAACTTTTTTCCAGTGCTCAGTTTAATTAATGTTCAAAGCGTACACTTAAACTTTCGCCATAAGCAAAAACAACTTAAATTATCGGTAAACATGACGCCAGACAGTACAAAAATATTTACGATAGAGAAAGTTGGCTACGCAATATTAATTAATCGTCTGTGAATTGGCAAACAAAATACACATGCTCCAGCTATTTTCGTAGCGTTTTTTTAACGGATCATTAAATCCTTAATTAGTTTGGTAACAGAACATAAATCGTTGTATTTTATGCACGAGACTTTCTTTGGACACGGCTTTTGTTTACTTCTAATTTGTGAACAAGTTAATTTAAACATACCTATTTGTATTGTATTGTTACTAACCCACTAAGGTAGAATTTATTTCATTACGCTGTTCTACTGCATTATCTTCAGTTAATCACAAAAAGATACTACTGGGTTTCTTGTCGGTTCTTCTTGGCAGAATCTACATTCCGTAACTAGTGCTAGCTTCATAGTTTGTTAAATGACGAAACCGGTGGTAGCTTCACTTAATATAGTTTGTCAAATGACAATTTAAAAGTGCTTGCAAAAGACTACTGGAATAAAAATCAAAATATAATTTTTATTTTGATTTGAAATTATTATATCAAAATTTAATTTATATTTTGTTTTTGATTCATAGGCTCCCCGGTATATCAAAACTCCGGGTTTCAGTTGGGTCACTCTAACTTCTCAAATCATCTGCGTCGTCTATGTTGTACTTAAGTATAACACGATTAAAATTACTGGTTTAAAATAGAATAAGTACACTGTATTAAATATATATAAAAGCTATTGCTAATTTGACGTGATTCCCACTACAACGTTTTACTAACGAAATTATCATATTGCATTACTAACAACATATAACATTGTTATTCTTTAGCAAACGAAGAATGCATACTAATTTGAAACATTGCTTAAGTTATTTGAAACTTTATTCAAAATATATTTATATCTCGGCTTATTTATGAAGTGGTTTAATATTCAAGGATCTGGAGCGGTAAGACAAACGTTTACTTTAAACATAAACATTAGATTAATATTATTCGCAAACCTATCAATTTAGTCTGTCGCCGGCAGCAGTTAAACGCGTCTTCGCCACAATTGCCGCCGCATCGTCACAACCAACACCAAGAGAGATATATACAGTTTAATAGATACTCAGAGTATGAATTTAGTTGTTCTGATGGAAAACTTAACAATCCCTAGTAAATGGTTCTGTCAGTATATAGATTAATATGTTGGAATTGATAAACTTCGACATCGTTTTATCGATAACCAGAATTGGTATTTAGCATACAATTAATATATTCGGGTGTTGTTAGAGTAAAATATATAGTATATAAAAGGATGGCATTTCTATTGATCGGGTTGGATAATCAGCACAGCAACCGTAAAACAATTCAGATTTTTGGCTCAAGGTATACAAATGATGCATAAAGTTTATGTTTCCTTAATATTTCGATTCTATAATTCTTTAAATATAAATAATAAGATTAATAAAATGTATATTTACGTATATGTAATACTTGGAATCAAACGTCATCTTATTATCTTATAATATACTTTTTATTAAATTTTTCACGCCACGCACACACACATATACACACACATGTATATTAATATGATAAAAAATTCATGAATATAGAAACCTCATATACATACTCATACCGAATAAATATTTATTTTTATTATTCTGTGACCGTATTCTGTCACTTTCCTATCGCATCGAATAATTAAGTAAGTGCTACGGATAACGTATCTCCATAATTCCATTAAAGAATTCTCATTGTAGTCACTCAATGTAATCAATGTATATAAAACAATCATAGATACCGTATTAACATTTCGACTATATCATAATTTCCCTGGAGCTTCGTGTGTTTCCACTCTGAGTTCTCTGTCTAATTGATCGTATTTCAACCCGATCCCTTAGGGCTTACGAACTATAGTTATAAGGTAGTTTACGGTATACTTGTAAAGTGTAACAGGAACAACTCCATTAAAGTTAAATATCACATGCCCTAAATGTGTTTCGGCGCAGGTATCTTGTGTTTATGAGGCGTAATCATCTTTTATCTCGGTTACAGCTTCATAATACGAACGAGAAAATAGTGTTAGTGATACAATAGTGTCTTATTCACCATTGTACTAGCATTACAAGCAGGTTGTATATTTTATTTGTAACGTTTATTTAGTTTTTCCGGATTCACACAAAACCCACAGACTCGTTCTATTTATATTTCTTATCATTTTAATGTATAGTTTCAGAACGGATTTAGGGAATACTTTTTTTTAATATAACAACATAGAAGAATACAAGAACGCTACCAGAAATATGATAGATAATAAAAAATGATATATGAAGTATGAACTTTTATTACGTCCAATATGATAACTTAATTTTTTATCTATTATTAATTTTAAAAATATTTGATATAAAACCTTATTTTAAAATTGGAATGAATGTTTCGTATAATATAATCGAACTCATTAATTTACTATGCAAATGGCTAGTACTTCAGATATGCTGTCGGAGCCAAAAATCTCTCAGAGTGACACTACCGTTTTAATATCTAAATATTAAAAATATATAAAACAACTTAAAAGTCTCATTAGTGAAATATAAAAAATGAAAAAAAACATCAAACTTGTACATTTAGCAAATAAATCTATAAAAAAGTGTGGAGTTTCATCTTATAAACGCTAGGAATGTTTCAGAAGTTTTTTAACATTCGTTCGCTTCCATTTCATATTCTTAATGGACTCACCGGCGACTTTAAGTAATGCGAAATTGCGAATGTTCTTTCATTTAATACCCAACTATCTCAACTAAATTTTCAAGTTACAGTGTCTAAGTTTTCATTAAAATTTGTCCGAGATTAAATTATACGTAGACATATAATTTATTCATATCATTTTTAAAGTAATTCATACTATTACAATATTTGTACTTTTTATCAACTTCAACAAGGAGGAGGTTATCAATGCGTCTTATTTTTTTTTGTTTGTTACCTCATAACGTTTTACTGGATGAACCGGTTTTGATAATTTTTTTTTGTCTGAAAGCTAGTGCTTCCCGTGTGCTCCAAATATAACATTAACTATAACTACGTTATATAATCGTAAATCGACTTTTAAGTAATATTTTTCATTTCATTTTACTTAGGAGGCCTCAAAAATATGTTGGAATACGTAATTATTTTTATTACTTTTTAGTGCATATTTATTTGTTTTCAAATAGTGTTTTGTTTGAAGTCGGTTTTTCTTTTTGTTAATTTTTTTATTTATATATTAATCAATTTATTATATACCGCAATATATATGCCACAGTCATCTGGTACGATTTGCTATTTGATTGTATGACTAGAGCGTTCATTGAATGACGTCACTTAATTGAATGACTAAAGGACATCTCGTCAAGCTTTTTAATGTAACGCTCAATGTTTTGACTGTACGTCATTTTTTTATGGTATAGGTTGGCGGACGAGCATATGGGCCACCTGATGGTAAGTGGTTACCAATACCCATAGACAATGACGCTGTAAGAAATATTAAGTATTCCTTAAATCGTCAATGCGCCACCAACCTTGGGAACTAAGATATTATGTTCCTTGTGCCTGTAGTTACACTGGCTCGTTCATCCTTCAAACCGGACACAACAATACTGAGTACTATTGTTTGGCGGTAGAATAAATGATGAGTGGGTGGTACCTACCCAGACGGAATTGCCACAAAGCCCTACCACCAAGAAATTTATTATACAATTACCATAGTCCTTGAATGGGATATAGCTGACTTTGTAATGTTTGGTAACGTAAGTTTAGACTAAAAAATAACTAAATTACAATTTCGCAATTCAATGAACGTGCTAGTCATACAATCGAATAGCAGATTCAACTAGATGAGTGCGACATATACACTATTATCCTCCTTGACAGCCTCATCAGCGGTAACAGGTCATGTGGGCGTCACCAGGATATGAGCACGTAACAAAATAACACTTACGGAGAAATTGTTAATACTTTCATAATATTTAATCACTTCACAGTAATATAAAACATCAATTAAATGGTTACAATCGAGTAGCGAATTCGCGAAACCGATCTAACTACACTTAACAATATGTTATATATTAATAGAGTACGGCTATTTTAGTCCCAGAGATTATCAGACGAACGAGACGATAGCTGTACATAGAAAATTTGTTATGGTTTCATTTTTAAGAGCTCTAGCAAAGATTTGTGCAAAAGGACTCTTGGTTGTTATTTACTAAATGAATACAATAACAAAGATTTAATATTAAGCTGAAAAGAGTACAGGCCGGTTAGATACAGCTATAAAAAAAATGGGCAACGTAAAAAAATCTAAAGAAAATTCTTAACGGCAAACAACAATTATTTTGAAAAAACGCGACGTTTCGCGAGGGAACCGCTATTTATCTATTATTAATCTTCCAATGATCCACCTCGATCCAGTATTCCATCGTTCATAGCTCATATTACACCAATTCCCGTCACAAACAACATAACCACTACGTCACTGACGCCAAAACGTTAAATTAGCGCTCCCGCTCGAGGCCTTGCCTCTATGTCACGTATGATGCAATAACAGTAACATTGAATAAATAACATTGTACACGATATTAAATCTTCCTGTCCTTATGTCAATTTTATTTGGAGTCGACGCAGCGTGTCTTCTTTCATACTTCTCTGTCTGACGTCATCTCACAAGTAACATTATTTCCAACCATATCGTATTTCACAGAATCCATCGTTTCTTTGGTCGTACCCTACCTGTATATCTATCCATGTCCATGCTCAAGACCTTCCTTACATGGTCCTCAATCCTAATAACTAATACAATTTAAGAAATGATTTAAATTCTTACCAATTAACTGTACTCCATAAATACAAATACATATTATGTAAAAAAGCTGGCTTAATACTAGAAGCAATCTTTAATAGTAAACCTAAGGATGTGTGGGAAAGAGCGAAAAATTTATTGATTTAAGAAAAGAACAATTTACATACTAAGTGAATGTGTTTTAATCAAAATTGCTATATGATATCATTATAATAAAGATGAGATCCTAAACAACCGGAAAATTACTTTGATAAAATTTATCAGAAACTTTCAACAAATAAATGACAAATATCTCCATGAATAGTTTAAAAATAATTATAATATTTATCGGCTTCCTAAAAGCTTTTTCTCTGTATAAAACACAACACACAAAAAATTCATATTATTCTCAACAAATATAATAAGTATAACTAAAAAAAGAATCTGATAAACTGGAAAATTTTTATAAATAAAAAAAAACCGCCTTCAAAAATGAACTAAAAAGAAAAAAATAATCAGTTACATCCATATCCAATTTACGATTTTTTAATCACCTCTCAAAGTCGGTGCCAACATTGCTATATATGCATATAGGTACATAATACATACATACAAAAACTAAATCTATTTATTGTATAGATGACACCATTAGACAAACCTTACTATCGATACAAATTAAATGATTTCAATATAGAAATTTATTTACTTTGTTGGCACCGCCTTCAAAAGGTGATTAAAACATCGTAAATTGGATATGGATGTAACTGATTATTTTTTTCTTTTTAGTTCATTTTTGAAGGCGGTTTTTTTTTATTTATAAAAATTTATTTACTGCTTTTCAGTGTTGTTTTGTTATTTATAATTACAATTGGTAGTGTTTGTCATTCACTTTAATGCCGTTAATTATTGAGGAGTTCTCCTGGTAGTCCACCATCAGCTAGACTTCATCATAGGCATGTTTACTAACATCAATTGCTTGACGACTATCTTAAAGAAATAGAACTAAGCCCGTAAAATAGTTACTTACTAATAGGTTCTGATTACTAGTTGTGGTCTTCATCATCAGTTCCACTTCATCAAATGTCACTTTTCGTGAGCATATGACCAAGGCACTTTGAATAAAACCGAAATCACTATAGGTGTGCCTATAAAATTTGAGGAGTTCCCTCGATTTCTCCAGGATCCCATCATCAGATCCTGATCTCCTGACAATGGGACCACCTGTAAAACATGCCCTTTCAAACAAAAAAAGAATTGTCAAAATCGGCCCAGCCATCTTCGAGTAATTCGGTAACATACATAAAAAAAAAGGCCCCGACGAATTGAGAACCTCCTCCTTTTTTTGAAGTCGGTTAAAAATATGCTGTCCGAATCTACTCATCTACATATATAAAAGGGAAATACCATTGATTCATCACGATATCTCAGAAACTATAACAGCTACAAACATTTCCAAAACTTTTACGTAACTCTACCCCTAAATGAATAAAAAGGGGGATTGAATTTCTGTTTTATAATCTTCACGCGGGTGAAGCTGCAGGTTAGACTTGTATATCATCTCATAAATATGAAAAAAAAAATTTAATCACGTAACTTATATAATTATCTAATATTAACGACAAATTTCGACCGACCAAGCAAAAGCGTCGTAAAAACGACCACCACCCGAATCCTTTTTGAAATCTCGTAAGACAAATTCAATCCACTCTATCAACCAAAATGTATGTTTCCTGAATAGTTAAAGAAATACATCTTTATCATATAAATTAAGACATTTGACTTTAGTCGATGTAACATTGTAAAAGCGTCTATTATTTTCAGTGTGCCTATTTAAATTTTACTCTGAGTCAATAAAAAGTCTTAAGATTTTCGGATAACACTCGAATCTTTAGGGACTTTTGAGTTATATGTATTTAATTTTTTTTACAATTTTTAAAATCATTAAATTTACAAATCATATGTTCGTCATTGCAAAGTTATGTCGATCAGCAAAATTTACAACTCTCAAAAAGATCAAACTAAGGTATACGAGCATACTAAAATAAAATATAAATATTGTGTTCAGTTTCCATACAACTGATTTTTCTTATATTCCCATTACCAGATAGTCTTGCACTATCTTCTGCGTCGCCTTTAAAAGGTTCATAGCTGCTGTTTCAGATATTTTCAAATGATACAAAGTAAAGTAAACCTTAAAATTACCCCATAAGGACTATTATTGCTCGCAATAATTTTAAGTATTTAGTGTTGGTATGCAATATCCTTTAGCATAAATATTTTTTCTCATTCCTTACCAGGGAGTAAAGTAAATGCTTTCATACTTTTGTTCATTAAATTGTATATTAAAAGATGTAAATAAAACCGAATTCTTTTGAGTAAAATAGCAAAGTAAACTTTACCTTAAGAAAATTAAACATTGAAGATATGAAATAAAAAATGTTAAATATTTTACCTGGAATTTAAAATGCTTATTAAGGAATTCCTGAATCCCTTGTAAGAGTGAAAGAAGTAATCATTTTATTCATATAAGTGGAGAATTATGATTTATTCCGCTATTATTATATACTAGCTGTGCCCTCGACCTCATACGCATTTGAATTTAACAAAAAAAAATATTTTAGCCTAAGTTACTCCGTATTATATCAGTTATCTGCCAGTGAAAGTCTCATCAAAATCGGTCAAGCCATTCCAAAGATTAGCCGGAACAAACAAACAGACACTCCAATTTTATTATATGTATAGATCAACTACTAACGTAGACTAATGGCGGAGTTTAAAATACGGAAGTTTTAAGAAAATATTGCCTGTTTAAATCTATCTAAGTGACACTGACTTTCACGTGTTCGATCTTGTTAACAGTAGTGCAGGAATACATCCTGTAAAAACCTACATGACTGATAGACAACAGTCGAGACAACATGAAAACCCAGAGGATATACCTTTTTTCGAATGACATCCATTCGAAAAAGGCTGTGGGCTTGAATGGCTTCGACAGCGTGCCCATACGAAGGCTAATCTTCTAGTAGTTGTATATATAGACATCATCGTACATAATATTGATAGTGTGATTTTGGCCTGTTATTAATACAATATAAAAACTATAAATAACAATGGAAATACAATTACTCTATATCAACAAATGAGGATACATTTTATTTTCATTCTATAATACTAAGTAAAGTAAAGTAACAGCCTGTTAATTTCCTATTGCTGGGATAAGGCGTCCTCTTCCATTAAGGAGAGGGTTTGGAACATATTCCACCACGCTGTTCCAATGAGGGTTGGTGGAATGCACACGTGGCAGAATTTTGAAGAAATTACACACATGCAGGTTTCCTCACGATGTTTTCCTTTACCGCCGAACACGAGCTTAATTATGAACACAAATTAAGCATATATATGAAGTGGTGCTTGCCTGGATTTGAACCCGCAATCATCGGTTAAGATGCACGCGTTCTACCACTGGGCATCTCAGCTTAGCTCTGATACTGAAATTACTTAACTAGAATAAATAACAGAAAGCAAAAGATCTAACGTTTTTCTGAAAAGTTATTTAGCATACACTAGCTACCCGCCCGGCTTCGCACGGCTGCTGATACTATAAACAAACTACAGAATATCTTACAACGTTTACAGTTTTTCATTCATTAGACAATACAAACCGCTACGTGTTTCATCACTTTAGAAACTTCACTTCCTCTTGAATCAATCTATCTATTAAAAAAAAAAGACACATTAAAATTCGTTCTGAATTTTTAAGTAGGTACTAAGCATATGTACATAGAGACAGCGGTAAGCGACTTTGTTTACTATACTACTTACTATATTAAACATATTAACCTACAATAACAGTATGGCTACGTAAGGCTTATGAAAAAGAAATCTGTTCGTAATAAAGGAACGATAAAAGGATATTAAATATAAAATAAATTCGCAGTATGTGGGTACTATTTACGTAACTCGTTACTTGTAAGTGCTCGTGAAAACCTCGCATCTCATGGGATGGTTTTACGCTGGAACGTAAACCATATGCTTGTGTATTGGGTCAAGGTGATTCTAACGTACTAAAAAAATTCGCTGAAGTTTTCCCCTACTGCCAATTAATATTGAGCATAAAAATCAGCAGAGCGTTCTACTATTTAACGTTCGCAAAATATAACGTGAAAAAAATATTTTTATTAATTTAATTTTTTGATATATAGGTCGTCGTTTTTATTTTAACTTGCTAATAAGTGTGTGGAAAGTGATATTGCTTTTGATGTTTTTTTAAGTATTGGAAATTTCAAAATCAAAATATATTCAAATAAGGTATTCGAATCACTCACTATTAATAAGAATATATTAAATGAAAATACCAACGATTTCAAAGTAAATTCTACTGATTATAACGGGAAATTCCGTATTTACTTTTTTTACTAATAAAATAAAAATATATATTCTTAAAAATATCAAATACCAACTTAAAGTTATTATATGGTCTAATTTATTAGTAATTATTCGTCTTTGATTATACGATATCGACAAAATTAAAATGCTCTAATAATGACGTCATAAAATAACCTTACAATTACATAGGATAAAAGATTTATTTTTAAAAGACACTTTTACAGTGTAACTTACTGTTCTAATGAAACGTTGAAGGGCGGTGCGTAGACAAAATTGTACAAGTAGTCTCCTTCAACGAGCTCCCTAATACTTGAAACTCCTCAATTAAAACTCTTAAAGAAAAGAAACAACAATACTTAATTAACTATTACGCTCAAATTGGGGAAAGTTCTTTAGAAAATCCAATGAGTTTCAAAGTTCTAAAAATGGCACGTTAAATACATTGTCAGGTTTAAAACGTACTTAACGAAGTAGAAACTTCGAAATATTTAGAACACGAGGATAATACAGCGTACACACACGATATACATCTAGTTCTTCCAAATCAAAATTTATGATCTGTTCTGCAACGCTGTGTGTAAACAGCTTAGAAATAATTTGGCAGACTTTTACGACCAACAGTGCCCAACATGCCCAACGTCTTAGCCCAACATGCCCAACGTCTTACGATCAACCTGACGGCAACTCTTCTTGCTTTCGCATCGTTTTTGTTGGTTGCTCATTGGTTCCCCGCAATCATACGAGCAGTTGAGGTACTTAGCTTTGCGCTACATAAGTTTAATTTTAAAAATTGAGATATCCACAGCATAGAGAGGGCTCGTCTCAAATTATGTAATATGATATAATTAATGTATGTGAAATGAGTTAAATTTTATCATTAAACAATGAAGTTTTTTTATTATTATTATTCTTAATTCATATATAATACATTTTTAAATATAAAATACAAAGTATATAAAATATATTTAAAAATATAAAATACAGAGGCCAACCAGTGGCGGGAACAGGGTCCAAGCCACCGGTGGTCATGGCTCCAAAGAGAGGAACTTCCTCACAATACGCGCCGTGCCGAGGAGTACTGCCTTCTGCATCAGGCCCTTGACCTTTTTGAAGTTTTTTAATTATTATTATTCATAATAAGTTTCCTTAATTATTATATTATTATTATATTAATCCTCATAAAATTACCGCTTGAATTGGTATTCTTTTTATTTAAAAATCTAAACATGCCTTCAAACTTTATCAATTATATTTAAACGCAATACTGATTAAAACGTCAATAAACTTATGTAACAATATAAAATATATAAATATTATCTTATGTAAAATTTTGTAGAGAAATTTCACCACGAACCCGCGGCATGCACAACAAATGCATCTACTATCTTCCCTTGTGAATACAAATGACCCCTTCAGTGGAATAGGCAGAGGGTCCGCATACGTTATACCGACGCATTTAATATCTTAAAATTCCAAGACATATTTATACAGAGGAAAACAAAAATAAGATTTTCTTGCCTCGAGCGAATTCCACAAACTGCGACCCCTTTTCATAATTTTGTTTTGCATATTAAGACGTGAATAGATTTTGTATGATAATTTAATTGAACATAGAAGGCTATTTGATGAATATTTTAATGAAGTAGTAAGTAATATTAATGACGAAGTTCGATTGGCTGCATATTATTACATTATAACGATGTTCATAACTTACGCTACGGCAATCTATTACAGCTTACCTGTTGATATTATTTAAATCTATTTTCTTCTCTTTCTTTCATAATCGATTTGACGTTCGAAAACTATAACTATAATAATAATTTCGTACAAGTCTACTATAGATCCATTCGTAACCTATCCACATTTACAGATTGTTCGAAATTGTGATTTTTTAGCCAACAGCAAAGTATAATCGAGATATTTCGATATTAAATTCGGTTCAACGGGCGGCCATTTTTAACGCTTACGGGTGTTGTTATAGATGAATAATTTATTTTTATATGAAAAGTAAATTGTTATGTATGCGACCATATGTATGGAGGTACATTAGGACATCGCGTTCGCCTAGACCATCGACGACGGCCCAGTACCAGCAACCCTTTTCGCAACATCATGTCGCCCAACAACGGACCACACCGACCTTTCTTTATAATTTCTGTCTCTTAGAATTAAGAAAAGTATTAATATTATTTTATAATAATTGGTTCTGAGGGCATTCTGTGTTACAACCTCAGCACATGAAGTAGTCTAATTAAATTAGTATCAATATTTGTAAAATATGTTTTTGAATTAAAATAATATCACTTTTAAAGTACTTTCGGTTATTTTTAAGTCCTTCGGCTGCGAACGACGTAATTAAATGATAAACAATATCTCTTAATCTACTTATTTTACCTGAGTGAAGCCTAGTTTTCATATAGTATTAGATAAAAATCTTACTGCAGATGTACCTTCTTGGTGAACACATTAGGTAAGAGTAATTATAATAGCAATTTATAAATTAGGTTAGCTTAGAATTGTAACAATACATTTGCCCGGTTCTAAATTTATCCTTTCAATTCAGCTTATGCTCTGTAGTAAGAAGAAATGTAAACCAAACAGATATTCTTGAAAAAATAATGTACGACAACGTGTTTATTTAAAACTTATTTGTGAATTAACTAAAAATAAAAGAAAGACATTATCGATCTATGTTATAATAATTATTAAAATATTTCTAGTACTAAATGAAATAAACAAAAAAATATACGGCATTTAGTTTTGTATAGTAAAATTCTATTCAGCAAAATCAAATCAAAACCGCATCTGCACAATTGACCACTTTGCAAAGACCCTGGTCTTCACCCTTCAAATATTAATTTCAAAAGATCGAGTTTGAAAGCAAAGTGGCCATAACATTATTCTTAAATGCAAATCTAAATAAATTCAGTTTAAGCACGCTCTGTTCAAGGGTATTGCTCTGTAAGAGGCTATTTTTGTTTTTGACTCGTGCTTCAGCCAGTCGATTCTTTTCACTGTGTTATTTCAGATATACCTAAAATCTCTGTATCATAGATTAAACAAAAAAAGAGAACAATGTGTTAAATATACGCTTTTCTTTGTCTTAATATAAGATAAAATCTTAATGTCCGTGATAATTGATTTTATTGGCAAGGAGTCTTGACTATTTTGCTATGATATAGAAGGCGAATAGCAAAATGGGCTACTTTACGGTAAGTGGGCACCACCAAACATAGACAATGCCACTGTAAGATATTCTGTAAGATTAAAACTAATAAGTCTACCTTTTGAGCTAAGATTTTATGTCTCTTGCGCTTGTACACTAACTCTTCTAACCAGAACACAACAATACTGAGTACCCTAGAAGATACTAAGATATTATGATGCTTAATAGTTGTCTGTTAAGCGGTATAATATGATAAGTGTGTGGAATACGCGTCTAAAGTATATCATCAATAATTAAATGAAAACTATTGACATTTTTTCAACGAAAAATTTCATCATTGTACGAGTTGCAACAATTTAGGTAAATGTTTGGAATTTTAATACTTTTATATACATACCTATAAACATTAAAAACAGTAATTAAATACGAATATATACAATATACATTTATTAAATGTGTAACAAAACTTATCGTAGAATTTTAATATGAAATATTTTATTTATTTAGAATACGCTTAAACAATATATTACATAGTCTATTTATTTGAATCTTAATCCCAACTAATCATTGCAGAAGCTGGACTAATGAGTGGAGCCCTTTCATCCGATCCCTTTCGGAAAAAAGGTCAACCCTTGTACTTGATTAATTGCTGACATGCTTTGTTAAACAGTCGCTGAAAAATCGCTTTAATTACAGAGCCATAATGGGTTTTGTATAGCCATCAAAGTGTTAAGCGAAAAGTAAAAAACTTGGAAAAAATCCGAATAATTGCTTCTATTCTAATCAGACCCCTTATTATCCTTTGTTACAAAAAGGTATATTTGCTTAAGTTACCAACAATGTATATATCACTTAATTACTACCAGTTCCTGTTTTAATCATCTTCTCAAAAGGAGACGAAGACTGAGGACACCTTAGCTCTCTTGGTAATAGGTCTGGCTCGTCTGAGCAGGTACCATACACTTATCAGGTATTCTACTGCCTAACAGCACTAGTATTGTGTTCCGGTTTGAAAGGTGATAGAGCCAGTAACCATACGCAAAAGGGACATACCATCTTTGTTCCCAAGGTTGCTAACATATTGACGATGTAAGGAATGGCTAAGATTTCTAACAGCGTCGTTCTCTATGGGTGGTGATGACCACTTGCCATCAGATGACTCATTTGCTCGTTCACCGACCTATATAAAAAATAAATAAAAACAATTAAATAGGAAGGTGATGAAACGCGGATTCGTTATATCAACACGAACCCGCATCCTACTGACAATAAAACTATGAGTATGTGCAATAATCTGAATACTCAGTCATCGCATATTCTACCACCAAAGATTTATACTCTGTATTTTCGATCAAGTCTGAAACAGGTGAAATAGTGTAATTTCAGAAGCATGATTAGCGTTGAGTATGAGAAGAGTTATACTTCCAACGGTACTATTTATTGTCTACGAGCAAAATTTTACATTAAAAACAAAACTATTTTCATTAAAGTAGTATTTCGATTATCATCTCGTTTATATAAAATTCAGTAACATAGTAATCACATTTACAAATAAATAATATCAGAAAACAACCCTTTAGTTTTACTTCGAAAGTTTTGTGGTAAATGCTTACCCAGACGGAGCAGCTCCCTACTAATATAGAATCAAGTAAGCTCGCCTAACTTTTTGTTATTTTCTCAACCTTTCCTATTTATTTATTAGATAGAACATAACTATGATGTTATTCTGTTGCGCAAGAAATATTTAAGCGTCAATAGCGCAATGGTTTAGTGATATAAGAAGTTCAGGATCGATTCACCCTTTAGGCAATTCATACCCACTTAACACAAGTTAAGCTTATCTAGAGGCGTAAATAATAACATTCGTTATTTCTTATCCTAGTTATGAATACTATTATTTTTTAAATAAATTGTGTGCATCAAACACAAGACACCCTTAGACTATTTCATTTACTATTATAGTTTCATTGAGACTGCAATTTCTATAGATAGAGATCTCACGACTATCATCAAGCAGCTTTAGGGCTGCAGTTGTTTTTCGTGTGTAACAGAATAAACAAAGTCGCTGATACACTACATTCATAATAACTAATATTTTGAGTACCAATAAGAATTTAATTCGAGTACTCAATATAACAAGCAGCTCGCTTAAAATCTTTCACATCAAACTTCGCACTCGTGATTTCCCAAGAGTTTGTTAATAATTCATCTCGTCCCGTGTCCAAATCTAACGTTAGTTGCTGGACTAATAATGAATTTACTAGATCATTCACGCCGTGACCTACAAATCTTCCTTATGATTGCTTATTAAAATATAAGAAGTGTTTTCAAAATATTTTGTATATTTAACACAAGTTTCATGTACATAATCCAAAATATAATATACAAGCGCCCCGTCCCCGGCTTCGAACAGGTGCAATATTAATATTAAATATACTACAGAATTTGTTTATTTACGACATTACATTAGAAACTTCTAAAATTATCAGTTATTCTTTACTATATTATCCATGTATTATACATGTATACAAAAACCTTCTTCTGATCATTCTATCTATTAAAAAAAGCCGCATCTAAATCCCACGGATTAAAGTTCTAAGCATAAATTGGGACAGACATTTAATAATAATGATAAAATCATCTATATGTAGCAATTTTCATGTTTACGCTAATAGCGTCAGCAGTTTATTTGTGTAATTTATGTTAGTACGGATTAATACAGTGTTATCGTTTATTTATGCATATTCATTAAAACATAAATATCATTACTGTACATTGATGGGACTATTCGATATTATTTTTGACTATATAAATGTCCGCTACTAAGCCTAGACACGTGTACAGGTAGTCTAAATACAGATAAAAAACTTTATTTTAAATAAACTGAAATTTCTTTTTTTTTCATTGGAGTTATGCTAAATATATAATTAACATTTATTTATTTTTTAAATTGAAAAAATAATTCATCATTAAGACTTCAAAAGTTGATAGACAAGTTGTATAATGTAGTATTATTACAGTCAAACATCATATTATTAGTCGTTGACTACATTAATAATAACTTATTATTTGATAACGTACCAATACAAATTTAATCTTATTCATGTACAAACAAAATGAAATATATAAATCTCTTTTAAATATAATCAATAAAAGTTATCGTACAATTTGTAAAAATAAAGATTTGAACATTTTCAGTAATTGGTTATGAACATTTCAAGGTAAAAGAAGCGTTTATCAATTGTTGCAACTAGATAAAATACTTATTATGTAACTTAAATAATTACATTCACTGGTTAATCAATGTATTCTTTAGATGTGATTGTTGCCTCACATTAATAATATCACCAATTATTACAATGCCACAGAGTACGTTGTAGTGATTATGTTGTGATCTAGTAAATAAATAAAACATTTGAATGTTTAATATTAAAAGATGATACAATAAATAGTAATTCGAATATAACGCGCGACAAATATGAGATTTGAAACACTGACCCAGGTGCGGCACTGCATCACGTTCCTCGCCTGCTCCGAATCTGCCAACATAAAAGTAATAAAATTCAGGATACCGAAAATTTTACAAATATTCAATGTCTGTGAAAAATGTAATAACAAGGAGTACGCCGTGACGGCATTCAACTCGCTTATAAAACATCTAACTCATAACAGAAGTAGTAAAATACTTGAGTTTAGTTCGTACAAAATTGCTTTAGTTTAATTATTATTAAGTTTATAATATAACAAACTTATTCAAGCGAAGTTTAATAACAGAAACAATTTCAACATAGAAATACCAAAACAAATTAAATCAATTTGAATACGAAATTAATTTTGTTACATCAATAGATACATTTTCGATAAATAATCAAAATAATTTAAATAATATTCTTATACGTAATATTCTGTACTCTGTGATATTTTATATGAACTCATTTAAAATTTGTTATATCAATTAAAAATATATAACAGTCGTCACGGGTGTTATTAGAAATATTCTTTATAAATATAAAACAAAATAAATATAATTTATAAAGTGTTAAACAAGACTAATTATTTACCAAAACATCCGTAACTTATTTAATGTATCTGTAATTGGCAAACAAAAGAAAAATGGACGTGACTCCTTAATTTCGTTACGGCGCATTGACCTCAAAACAAATTACGGTCAGATAGAAAGCAGAGGTCATTGTAATTGTTACATAAGTACACCATTAAATGCCATTAACCCTACACAAAAAACAACCCATAAATAACCAGACCGCAACCATGTGTCTTCCGGGCCCCACTAAATTTGGCAAACGAGAGCTTTGTAACGGTATTATGGACTTGATGCAGTGGAAACCACATTTTTATACTAACGACATAAAATAATTCACCATTTGGAAATATAAAATGGGGGACCCTGGCTTATCTCATGTAATAAATACGGCTCATAAAATGACTTCAGTAAACAAACAGACGAGATTTTAATTCTATACCTACCTTGTTTTTTTCTATGGAATTGAGCTACCACTAATAGGTAGTCATAGACATCTGCAATATATCTATGAAAGAACGAGGCTCTTTCTTTAAAGTTTCAATATTGTATCGATTCGAAAAAAAACCCGCTGGCGAAAACTGGCAGGGATAAATGCTTTAAAAATAGCGCTGTTGTAACCAGATTTGAAAGCCCAAAGGCTACCCAATGTAATATGCCATCATCAACACAGGAATTTGAAAAGTGTAATTTACGTTATCAACATGACCTTACCAACCAAACGAACTAAGACGCTACTTCTCATATATCTGTAGTAATACTGTATTTAATCTCCCTCAGAATGACTTTCAAACCTGTGCTATAAGATGGTCAAGCAAAGGCCAAACGAATAGAAGTTAAGTATTGCTTAGCGGCTTGTATATCGTAAAATATTGGAGTAGAATAATCCTCATCGAAATTCCAAACTAAAAGCTAAATAACATCTGTTCACTTCCAGAAATAAGAAACGATGTTTACTGTAGCTCTGAATGCTCTTGAAATATTGCATTCAGCCAACAGAGATGATGTCATTTTGTTTGAAGGTGTATTGAATAAGTTATTTCGTATCAAGAAGAGGCTCAGGTGCGAAATACGTCCCTTTACCTTGTATTCACGGACCGCAATCCGGATTTTATTATAGAAGACCACTTCTTATTTACCGACGTTTCTCATAAACAAAAGGGAACTGATGTATGTATGAGCATTTTTATACGAGTGGATTTTATTTATTGGATTGATTTATTCGGCAATATGTAAATAATATATCAAAACACGCTAAAGCTTAGCTTTTACTAAGATCTGTTATGAAATTCTTCATTCGCTTAACTTACTCTACCAACACAATGGTTAATATTTCTATCGATCATCATGAATGACATTATTTGGCCGTCATTTATTTATCCTGTCAAGCCAAATCGAAAGAGTGACAATTTAAAAAAATTGCCTTTCAATCGAAATGAAGCTACAAAAATCAATTCTATAAACGGTCGCCAACCCTTAACTTTTGTTGATTCAATTACATTGTTTTTATTTACTGGACATTCCTTTCAACTTTCTTTAAGCATATTTTTTTGGTATAATTGAACATTATATATTGTATTGCTGAAATGCAGCCTGCAACAGTCCGGCGGGCTTTTCCCCATTTTGAGGAGGTGGTTTGGAGTTTATTTCATCTAATTTGGAACAGTAGCTCCAAATTAGATAAATGCATGTTTCCTTACCACGTTTTCCTTCACTGCCCAGCACGATTTCAATTTCAAGCACAAACTAATCCATGAAGAACAAATGGTGTTTCCCTGATTTTAACCACACGCTCATTGGTTAAGATGCTCGCGTTCTAACCTCTCGGCTTGCGCTGGGCCATTTCGGTTTTAGTATTGCTTAGGACAATACTAAATGTAACTGACTTTTGGAATATAGGATGAGTTACCTACGCGGACGGAATTGCACAAAGCCTCAACACCAAGTAAAAATGTACCGAGTTTATACAATAGGGCCAAGACGTTCTTCTTTAGAGGAAGGAAGGCTTCTATCTAGTAACGAAGCGTTTAGGACCATTTACTTAATGAGATAAGTTCAATATTTTTTCCTTTAACGAAATACAATGCTGGATTTTCATCAATTACAAATTTATCGTTTCTGTCCACACGTTGTTAAATTTTAAATCATTGCAACCACATTTAATTGATTACTAGAGCGGATTGATGGATTTCCTTATTTTATTATTTATACGTCCGAGTGGAATTATTTTGCATGTACGAAGTAATTACGCGTTAAAATTAAAATTAATACTAACACAGGTAGATAAAAACTAATTGATGTTACTAACTAACTAAATATAAATAGTGTATCTATTATATCTATACTACTACTATAAAGTGGAAATATTTGTATGTGTGTCTATGTATATCTTTGTGTGTGTGTGTGTGTGTGTGTGTGTGTGTGTATTTGTGTGTCATGAATAAATTCAAACTGAGCCAATTTAAAAAAAAAAAAACATGGGAAAGCTACTGAGTAGGCTGTATTTATAGCTAGAAAAGATTAGGGATAAAAAAGTGCCTTAAAACCTCTTCCGTCGCGCTTCAGAAACTATTGATAATAAAACAAAATTATTCTTTATTTAAAATCAATATCTAAAAAACTACGTGATAATGTTATCATATGTATATCCAACGAATATCGTTATATCACAATAACCACATTTTACATTTTAGAGGAGAGTCAGACCACGTTATTGATACTTCTGTTTAAATCTTTATCCAAATAAATCATATTGTTTTCAAGACCGTTTCAATTCGTATAGAGCATATTTTGAATTGTTTAAAACAGTTATTCCATTCAATAGATGTTACAAATTTAATACGATATAGAAAAAGAAAAAAAATACGAGTATATCTCTGTCCCTTAAAATTAAATACGTGAACTAAATAAAAACACAAAGAACATATTCGGATTGTAAATTTAAATAAATAAGGTTATACTTTGTTTAAATAAAATATAAAAATAAAGCTACAAAATACATAATATCTACAATAATATATATACAATCTTATATCCATCCGTGCGAAGTCGGGACATACCGCTAGTTAAGTATATATGTATATATAAGAAATGTATATAAAACTTGTGTAATGCCATGCCATTTACTGAGAATGCGGATTATTCGAAACAAGATTTTTTTTTCGTTCTATCAATTCATTTATATCGTTATTATTATTTCTACCAAACTGTCGGACTTCATGTCGATTCTTGATAAAATTATTTTTTTACAGAAAGAGGACAGTTGTTATTTAAATTAATGTTATTAAAGTATATATACTTATTTAGTACTCCATATTTTAATAAATACTTAGTTTACATTTCGTAGTATTATACAATTATTGTCTATATTAATTACCTGTTTTAAGTAATATAAAAAATGAATTCTAAAATATTGATACTGTACACTGAAAATGCATGTTGAAGACCTCCTGAGGACGGCGCTTTTATTCAGTTTGAATGTATTTTATTGTTTTAATATGTACTTGCAGCGACTGCTCGTTGATAATAAATAAATAAAAGTTGAAATCTGTTTCGATATTATAATTAATATTTCTAGATATGATTTATTATTGAGATGGGGCAAAATGCTTGCTTAACCGTCACAACACGAAAAGTGTTTTAAAATATTACTCGCCATCCACATATGTATTTAAAGAATGTATGTTTAACAAAACAAGTAGTTACTTTTAGTTAGCTTACCTGCGTGTAATGGCTGATATTTAACAAATTATGAAAATGTACGGTAAAAGGATTTTAGTGTTTTGCTGGTGCTTTAACGCGCTTGAACGTGCAATCTTCGGTTAAGATTAATTCGTTCAATATAATGCGCCATCGTCAAACCGAACTGTAAAGTGCTTGTTTTTATTAAAGAACTAATCCCATTTCGCTGTCGATAAATTTCTACTCAAATATCTTCTTCACATACGGTTATTCCCAAAATCTCAGTATTGACACCTGCAGTGAAAGAAATTGAAAAACGGAGCACATAAAATGGATATACAGCAGACGGTATATAAAGAAAGTTGATTCAATTTGTCTTTGATCAGAGACAAAAACATCTTTGAAAGTTGATGCGAAATATCTTTATAAAAGTATCAGTATCAAGGTAACTACGTTTTGGTCGGAAAATAAAATTATAGAGTACCTTTTCGCAGGAGGAGCGTAACACACTCGGAACGTGATTCGCATCCAAAAGTTGGGGAATCGTTGAGAAAGCTTTAGGTATCGATTTCTGGAAAATTGAACGGCAAACCTTCGTTGCTTTTGTATAAACCTATAAAACTAAAATTACCATGAACAATAAATATTGTTTTATTATAAGCAATACATTACATATTACAAAAAAAATATGTTGATACAATATAATCCGACACAATTTATTATGAGGTTTACTTGGTGGTAGGGATTTGTGCAAGCCCGTCTGGGCTATTTGGCTATTTGGGTAGGTACCATCCACTCATCAGTTATTCTACCGCCAAAAAACAATACTCAGTATTGTTGAGTTCCGGCTTGAAGGGTGAGTGGGTCAGTGTAACTACAGGCACAAGGGACATAACATCTTAGTACCCAAGGTTGGTAGCACATTGACGATGTAAGGAATAGTTTATAATATTTATTATTATTATTATTATCTATGGGTGATGTTGACCACTACCATCAGGTGGCCAATATGCTCGTCCGCCAACCTATACTATAAAAAATTCTTTGTGTAGATTTTAATTACATATTATATATTAATTTAAGTTGCCGTAAGACATTGAACTGATCCCTAGGGGTGTATAGTGCTATTATAGGCAGAACAAACCATTTCCCAGAATATAACCACGGTGGTAGGACTTAGTCATAAGTATTCTAGCACTGAACATCAATACTTCGTATTACTGGGTTTCAAATTGTCGATTGAATTAACCCACTCAATATATCACAGGTTTACCCATTATATCTGCTTGGAAGCGCTAATGTGTGTATGTATCATTGCGCAATTATCACTTATTATTAAGTGGCTCAATGTCCTGCTAAAATTATATTATCTTCTATTTTATACTGTATTTTGTACTATTGTAGACTGTCTACCCGTGACCACGAACACTGCAATGTGCTCGAAACGCCGGGATGTTTAAAAATAATTAATATACGCGATTCATCCGTTATAATTAGTTTTATTTAAATGTGTAATAATCGCGAAAATTTAAGACAACATTATTGTACATACTGTTGAACAACTAACAGTATAGACAAAATCACAGCAAAATAAAAATAAAATATACATATTATTGAAGTTTTTCAGTATTTATATCAAGGGTAGAACCAACGACGAAACATTGATTCCATACACAGGCACTTATAGTTTATTTTTTCTCGATAGACCTTAGAAGACATTAGAAGACCTTAAAAGAAATATATATAGTGAAACCCAACGTTTAACAACTAATAAGAATAAGTAGATAGATGTCAAATGATACACCAGACGGTATGTGATCACCACCGCCCGTAGAAATTAATTTATACAGTGTATCTCTCTATGCGCTATAAGAACAGTTACACTGGCTCTCTTACCCTTCAAACCGGAATACAACAAAACAAAGTATTACTGTTTGACGGCAGAATACATGATTAGTGGGTAGTATCCACCCAGACGGGGTTGCACAAAGACTTAGAACCAAGTGTACTTAAACATGACGGTTCAAAATTGTTTTATTATGACATTACTTGTATAAAGAATATTATAATATTTTCATTCCGATATTAAAGTGAAAATATATGAAGCAAAATAGGTAAGTACAACTTTTATATTTTTTTAAACTAAAAATATTTCAAAAATCTTACCAGTTGTACTTACCTATGGATTTTAATATTTCTTAAATGTAGATAATGTACAAATTATTCAACATCACACAACCTTATACATACATAGCAACAAAATTACATTTGAAAAACGATAGGACAGTCCATGGAGACTTAAAAAGGCGTCCATGTCGTAAATATACCACGAAAACCGTTAACAGAGGGTTCGTGGATAGAGGAAACTAAAAGGTAAAAAAGGGTAAAGCGAAGTCCTGTGTCCACGAAACGTGATGCAACTCTGAATACAAACTACCTACAAAAATTTGCAGACGGTTGATGTTAACTCAACTCTATTTTAAACTGGATACCTACATTTGCTTACATTTTCTTAATGCTTAGTATCACAGGGTACCTACTACAGAGTAATGATAAATGTAAATTTTCAAATCATTGATGTAAAAATAATCCAGTAAATTTTTGATAGTTACGTTCATTGATTATTTGTTGAATACATTTTATGTACCTTCGAATTGCATTGAAAACTTCAATCAAGAAGGGATTAATATATCTTTATTTACAGAATTCTCAATTCAAAATTTACTGCAAATGTAACAAAAACAGCTTAATCGATATTTGAACTGCATTTTTTTAAGAAATACATAGTATATTGATGACGCCGTCAATTGTTTATTTATTTTGACGCGTTTTGTAATTGAAAAAGGATATACAGAAGAGTCATTGACCTAACTGGATCGATGAGAATTTGAAAAAAAAGAGATGAATTAAGGAACAAAAACATCGAAGACAAATCTTGTACATGATTGAGTGGGGTCAGAGTTAGAAAGAGCAAAGGTAAATCTAAAGACCAAACAGCACTCAAGTATGTCCACTTAACGACCCGGGCAAGGATAAAGGACCTTAGACTGACCAGAATAAATAAATGAATTCTTTTCACGGAAGTCTGAGATGGATTCCGCTAAAGACATGCTAGGAAGTTAAGTAGATTTTCTCAAGTATGAAATAGAAGTAATCTACTAGTACCTTGAATTAGAAGAAACCGTAACATCTTACGCAATTTAAAAAATAGAATATTTTTATAAACCAAAATGTATTATTGTAATTTGTTGATAATAAGAAACGCAATAGTATATTTTAATAAATATTACTAGCTATATAAATATGTGCCGGCTTACCAAATCTAATGCTAACTCCCATAGCTATGCTCAGGTTCGCAAAGTTATATAAAACTTTTTTACTTCAAATGAGAATATAAGTAAAAATATCATCATAATAATAATTCTAAATCACCTATACCAAAGTATTAAATAATAACAGCTCACAGATAATGCATCATCGCACACAAAGGAGTAAAGAAGCCTTTACTTAAAGATCATCCTGAACCTACATCAGACTTCTTTACTTATTAAATGAAACACACGTATAAAATAATAACTACACATTTTATTGCTCACCAAGAAATGACAATTAAAGTAAGCAAATAAAATCATACATGATAAAAAGCGATCTCTTCCAGACAATTACTAACGTTATAGGTTATGTTTTACGTCTCTGATCATATAGTAAATCCAACGTCAGATTATATTTTCAATTTTAAATCATCTATGAAGGTTTTGCCATAAATATATTGCAAAGGAAATAAAGCGTGCAACGTGTCCGAAACCGCGGCATTTGGCGGACACGTGTCGTGTTTAGAGCTCGAAATGTCAACCGTCCCCGCTCGGTACGGATTTGGGGCCACGAAGACAATTATTTTTACGTTTATCTTGATCCTTATCCCCCCAAACAACGTTAACACAAATTGTGCGCCACGGCATCGTTTAAAAATCATTTAAAATCAACGGATCAGTTTACCCCGAAAACCTTATTAAATAAATCGAGTTTTATTTATTTTCATTATACGTTTATCTTTTTATTTACATTTCAAGAATATTTAATTGAACAATGAAAATAAAAAAATTCAACTGATATTCTTCCAATATATTACTGTTATATAATACTGGAATTAAAGTTTACTACTAGTCAATTAAAGAAAGTTTTTATATAAGTATTGACCGAGTAGAGGAAAGAATGCTAGCAGCGTTTCCCCGTTCCATCAAAATTCCAATCGTCTGGTTAAAAAACGAACCAGCCCTCCTGTCACCAGTGCAGGCAATTGGGCGAGGTGTTGTACTTTTAATGAAGCTTTATGCACTACTACTCCAAGGGCCAAGTGTTTCAAAAACAGAGTATTTTGCTATGTTACTAAGTATTCTTGCCACCACTCCACGCGGTCTAGAAAAGTAACCTAAAAAGTATTTTACATTTATATTTAAGTATACTTGAGAAGTTAATGTTAATAATTCTTGTGTGAAGAAATAACATACATAATACTTGTAAGAGTCTATTTGAATAACGTGTGTTTGATTTTGAATGGAAATCCGTATTTAATCCATGTAATAATCACTATTTTATATATGTACTATAATCTATTTTGAACTCGCAGGATATTATTTAATCATGGATATTTATTAAGTTGCGTTGCCCAACTCTTATCACAAACTGAAAATGAGATTTACCTATTTAGTATGCAACAAAATAACTTACTATTCTGGAATACTGAATTACAATGGAAAATACAAATTGAATTAACAGAATTAAGGAAATTTTCCGTACCTTGAAAGAAATGATTCAAAAATTATTAAATTTATTCAATATTTAGAGTATTGACATAAAATATAATCAATGTAATCGAGCACTACGTATACCATATAAGATATGGATACTCTTGACAAAGGGTTCCTAAATTTTTTTATCATATAAGTATACGAACGAGTACATAAGCCACCTGATGATAATATTAGCCACTTCTTACATTGCCAATGCTTTACCAACCTTAAGAACTAAGATGTTGTGTCCCTTGTGCCTATAATAACGCTTATTTACCCTTTAACACAACATCTTACTACGGCGGTAGAATGTATGAGGAGTGGCCGGTATCTACCCAGATGGGCTTGCAAAATCCCCTTAAATTATTGGCGTGTACTCTATAGTAATAATTTAATTTGTATTTTCTTACGATTCCAATGCTTACATTACTCATCTCACGCACACTAAGACATATTTGAAACAAGAGTGTTACTCATACTAATGCAAGACAATAATTTAACCTGGAGGCACGTGCTTTCATAACTGAAAAGGTCTGTGCTATTTTATACTAAAAAAGTCAACTAGTATTCACGGATTGGTATAACGAAGTATATAGTAGCTTCATTAGCGGTCTTGTCCTTGATAATAGTGTGGTGAAAAGTGAAAACAGCTCTGATGAAATCCATATGAAAGGTGTCCGTTATGTCGTAATCTGTTATTCTGCTACCGAACTCTTGTCTAATTACAGACACAAACGATATTACATCACAATTCCCATACATACATATAGTTGCACTGGCTCACTCACCCTTCTATATAAACTCATGTAGTCATTTGGTTGACGATTTGGTTGTATTTCATATTGATAGATATTACAATACATTCTAGTATATCAATAATGGGAATATTAACACTTCAGTTAAAATTCAATATGTGCGTTACGTCTTATTACGTCTGCAAGAACTTGAGTCGCTTCGATATTCAAAAATTTCAAAAATATCAATACTGTATATTATTTAATATAATACTGTTTAAATTCCTGAATAAAAACACTGTTTATGAAAATAGAAGCTTACAAATATTAACAAAAGAATCATTAAAAAAAATAGTAAAAATATAAGGTATTAGAATATATCTTGTGTTTATATCTTCGACTTACGCAATGATATTCTATTTCTTTCGCATTAATTCAATAGATAGCTTTTAGGCAAAAACAAAGTGAGATTTGTCACCGGCAAAGGTGAATTTATGGGGAGTCTTATTAAAGGCGCGCCATCTGCTATACGTCACGCAATATTTCGTGTCGAGGCTACTTAAACTGACTCGAATTAAAATAAGAGATACTTTATGCTTGATACTTAGTTTTACTGAGCTATTTAAATAATTATTAGCTTTTTTTATCATTATAATGTGTCTGCAGGATATAAATTTCAAATTATATTAAAATTATATTAACTGAGTTTCTTGCCGGTTCTTCTCGGTAGAATATACTTTCCGAACCGGTGGTAGCTTCACTTAATTGTTAAATGACGATTCAAAAGTACTTGTAAAAGCCCACTTGAATAAAGTTTATTTTGATTTTATATAAATATTTGTCGAAAATAGACGAATTGTGTCTGCAGATAAATTAAAAAACATGAACATATATCTTCTAACATGCACGATTGTGGTATCCTCTTATGTCAAAACACTGTTCAATAATTAACATATCCACATTACTTGGATTTATAATTTCTATAAGATAACTTGAGTACATATTTTTTTGCAATTCTATCACACTATCTCACTATTTTAAATAATGTAAATGAATTTAGCATTGTAATTTTATATTTTCAAAAGACAATCACTTTTAAGTGTTTCCCTATATATTCATAATCGTATACCTATATAAACCAATTCAAAATGTCAAAATATTTCAAACAGCAAAACATTCAACATTGCACCCCTCGCGTATGCTAAAATTTCTTTCAAGAAATTATATTCGCCAATTTGCATTCTTTGTTTTACCAACAGAAAGTTTGCAAAAAAATGAACAATAAATTCTGCTTCAATTATCTTTATATATTTTTACCTATTTGACGACTTAAAATTTTATAATTGTGTTATTCGTGTTATTTTAATATTAGAAACAGTCACACAACAAACAGATTTTATTATATGCATAGATGTAGATGAATCAACTGTATATGCTCAAGATATTCATAGGAGCAATTTATTATGCCATTAGTATACCACATTTGTTATAAGAGGAAATTAACAGAACTTCAACAAAATGTGTCGATATAAGAAATTAACCCTAAGTCTTTCCAAGAAAAAAAACCCTTTATGTATAATAACAAAAAGGGAATACTAACAATGGTTATACATAAAATTTCATGCAATATCTAAATATCCACATAATGTAATAGACATATTGTATTTTTAGTTTATTACAATGTATATTGTATGTGCTAATGTGTTAGTAAATAAAGGCCTGTGTTGGCCGAAATAAATGCCTATTATTATTATGAGAGTTGCTAGATCTAATTTACGATATACATTCAATGAATTGCATTCAAATTTGGACAGACACCGATGAATTATTCATGAACTATACTCGTGCTCGGTAGTGATGGGAAACATCGTAAGAAACGTGCATGAATCAGAAGTACTTTCGAAACTTGTATCCTAGATTTTATTTATATGTTTGTCACTGTAAGATTACAAACATCTTTAGATTACAATTGACTGCTTCCCATTGATAGATTACAATATAGCGACAAATTGTTGGTGGTAGGGATTTGTGAAAGCCCGTCTGGGTAGGTACCACCCACTCAACACTTATTCTACCGCCAAATAACAGTACTCAGTATTGTTGTGTTCCGGTTTGAAGGGTGAGTGAGACAGTGTAACTACAGGCACAAGGGACACAACATCTTAGTTCTCAAGGTTGGTGGCCCATTGACGATGTAAGGAATAGTTAATATTTCTTACAGCTTCATTGTCTATGGGTGATGGTGACCACTTACCATCAGGTGGCCCATATGCTCGTCCGCCAACCTTTACCTTACAATTGCGATCATATTTTACGGTTCACAATATTTCGACAGTTTATAATCTCACGAGATATATGCCAACTTTATTATCTGACGTCCAACACAGCTACGCTTGACCCTCACCAGAACTCATACTACATACTTTATCAGTGTGTGTGTGTGTGTGTGTGTGTGTGTGTATGTGTCTATCCGTTGATCGACGTGATCCCCGCTTTAGCAATCAATTACTAGTACCTAGTACTACTGGTAATAGCTATCTAATACTAGCACATCTGCTTAACCTTAGTAAGACAGCATAATGAGGCCGACACTAAAATGTATTCATTTTCATACTCCCTTTTAATTATATCCATTTACAGATTAACACATGCATATAACTCGATCAGCTTAATATACATAATACTTAACAGATTCTAGATCAACCTACAAATCGTTTGACATTTTGTCGACAGAATAGTAAGCTTGTAAAGTAATTAAGGATAAATAGCCTGCATGCAGTTCCTAATAAGACGTAGGCAATATAAGGATTAATATTGAATATTCAGTAAAGATATATCAAAAAGTATTAAACTTGTTATATTATAATATATTATATCTTAATGCATATAATTTGACAAGCCACGAAACCTCTTATACAAGACATATTTCAACCTTATGAATGAAACCTTAAGGACTTTACGACCTCTTCGTTTAAACCGGGTTGATTATTGAATTTAGTCTTTACGATTAAGCGTTTAAAGTTTATAATAGCGTGTATCGCCAGAGGCTTACAAGATATTCAATTTTCCCGCACGGCTGCTTGGATCTTCGAGGTCTAGAAATGGGTTAACAAGAAGGGGCTACAATATTCGTAGTTAGGATAGTACATAGTCTTGTTATGTAACGTATTATCCGAGGCATGATATTTTCCAATTTGAAATACAAATTTGCATAATTACATATAACTTTAAATCGAAGTTTTACTGACGTTAGAGTCTCGTTTATACATGCAGATAATCTATATTAATTAATATTATAAATGAGAAAGTAACTGTGTTTGTCTGTCTGTCTGTCGCACTTTCACGATCAAACCTAAAACCAAATATGGACAGAGAGATAAGCAAACTTGAACTCTAAGAATATGACATAGGCTACTTTTTTGCCTAACACATGACAACTAACACCTTAAAACGAAAGCGAAGTCAGGCGACAACTAAATTATATGTTTCGTTTAGATAGATGCCCATCTATCTGAAGCGAAACATATAATTTAGTATTTATTATTTAGCCCATATCGACGCGGCTAATACGTTAAATGATGTAGACTTTAATGGGTTCATAAAAATCACTTAGTCTTTCATTCCATTGAATTAAAATTTATGGTTATCGCCAACCATTAGGAGAGGTTTCTCCTGATGACATGCAGCACGCGTTAAGGATTATATCTTAGAGTGCACCAAGAAGGCTAGAAATCAAGGAGTATTAATGGATAGTGTTTTAGCGTAAAACGTTATATCAAATAAAAAAGTATTTGAGCTTCGTCGCGCTTAATGCTATGAACCTTTTTTGTCTTTACGAAATAGATCTCGAGTGTTGATAAGTGTACTTTTTATTTATCGATTAAGTTTACTTTAACTAGCACGCACGATTCTTATCTTAGGAAACGTTAAAATCGAAATTTCAAGATAAAACTCTTAACTTTCTACTATAGTATTTTCGTAACTTCATTATTTTTTTTTTTTTTTTTTTTTATGGCATAGGTGGCAAACGAGCAGGAGGCTCACCTGATGGAAAGTGACTACCACCGCCCATAGACACCTGCAACACCAGGGGACTTGCAGGTGCGTTGCCGGCCTTTCAAAAAGGAGTACGCTCTTTTCTTGAAGGTTCCCATGTCGTATCGGTTCGGAAAAACCGCCGGCGAAAGCTGGTTCCACAAAGTGGTTGTGCGAGGCAGAAAATGTCTGAGAAATCGCGCTGTTGTGGATTTTCGGACATCAAGGTGGTGCGGGTGAAACTTAGAATTTTGGCGAGATGTCCGAAGGTGAAATTCAGCAGCCGGGATTAATCCGAACAATTCCTCGGAACATTCCCCGTGGAAAATTCGGTAGAAGATGCAGAGTGATCCGACATCTCTACGCAAAGCCAAAGGATCAAGGAGATCGGAAAGAGCTTGATCGTCGATAACTCGAGCCGCTCTACGTTGGATGCGGTCAAATGGAAGGAGCTGGTACTGGGGAGCACCCGCCCAGAGGTGAGAGCAGTACTCCATGTGAGGCCGAATTTGCGCCTTGTAAAGTTTAAAGCGATGGGCCGACGTGAAATACTGCCTCGCCTTGCTGAGCACGCCCAGCTTTTTTGAAGCCAATTTGGCTTTGCCTTCCAATTGACCGCGGAACTGAACGAGGCTCGAAATATCAACGCCAAGTATTCCGATACTACCTGTAGCGGCTATCGGAATGTTCTCAAATCGTGGAGATACGACAAATGGTGTTTTTTTAGCGGTTAACGCGCAAACTTGCGTCTTTTTGGGGTTGAAATGGACTAGATTTAGCCGGCCCCAATTCGAGACTTCGTTTAATGAAGACTCGATTTCAGACACAAGTTTGTTCCGGTTCTCTTCGACGTTTTCCCGAGAAATATTAGCGCGGCCGGTGTATAAGGTGTCAACGGTACTGTCGTCTGCATAGCAATGAATGTTCCCGATTTGCAACAAATCATTGATATGCAGAAGAAACAGAGTGGGTGATAGAACGCAGCCTTGTGGAACACCAGCATTGACGTATTTTAAGTCAGAGCATGCACCGTCGACAACGACCTTGATGCTCCGATCTGCCAAAAAGCTGGTAATCCAATTGCATAATTTCCCGGGAAGCCCATAGGAAGGAAGCTTCGAAAGAAGCGCTTTGTGCCATACACGATCGAAGGCCTTCGCTATGTCCAAGCTGGCTGCTAATGCCTCCCCCTTGCTCTCAACTGCTTCAGCCCACCTGTGAGTAAGGTAAACTAGAAGATCACCGGCTGAGCGACCCCGACGGAAACCGTACTGGCGGTCACTAATCAGCTGATTCTCCTCTAGGTACCGCAGGAGCTGGCAGTTAATAAGGGACTCCATTACCTTGGAGAGCAAGGAGGTGATGGCTATAGGCCTATAATTGGACGGGTCTGAGCGGTTGCCTTTTTTAGGGATCGGATGCACCAAAGCTGTCTTCCAGGAATTCGGGACGACGCCTAATGTGTAGGATTGCCGGAAAAGACGCGTTAAGACCGGTGCCAACTCGGGAGCACATGTCCGTAGCACGATTGGAGGGATACCATCGGGTCCGCTCGACTTATGAATGTCCAAGGAAAGAAGTGCTTTACGAACTGCACTTTGCCGGAATTTAACCTCCGGCATCGTGGTATCACACCGCGGAATTGTTGGTGGAGACTTTCCTTGGTCATCCAGAGTCGAGTTCGACGCGAAGAGAGAGCCTAAAAGATCAGCTTTCTCTTTCGCGGTATGGGCCAATGACTCACCGTCTCTGTGCAGAGATGGAAAAGATGGCTGACAGAAATTCCCTAAGACAGCCTTAGCGAGAGACCAGAACGCTCGTGTTCCTGAAGGGAGACGCACCAGTCTCTCGCCAATTCTGCCAATGTACTCCGTCTTCGCCCTAGCAATCACGTTTTTGAGGGACCTAGAGGCAGAGTTGTATTCCTTTTTAAATGCGCTGGTATTTACATCACGAGACGCAGATGCATTAGCCCAGGTTTGATAGCGTTCCCACTTTCGGCGTGATGCCGTTTTGCAGAAGCGACCAAACCAAGGCTGGGACTTGCCACCGATGGGTACTGCAGAGTAAGGAATGAATAGTTCCATACCCTGAAGCACCACATCGGCAACAGAGTCAGCAGCAGCGTTCGGATCATCCGGCGAGAAACAAATCTGCCCCCATGGGTAAGATGCAAAAAAAGACCGCATCCCATCCCAATCTGCTGACTTGTAGTGCCATACTCGGCGGCACCCAACAAAACGAGGCCGTGAGTAGTAGTGAGCACAACCGGCACTGTACTCCGGACGAGACAGTGGTCCGACGAGCCCAGAGGGGGATCGACGGTAACCTGATAGCCATCCGGATGCGAAGTCAGCAGAAGGTCCAACAGGGAAGGTGTATGATCCTCCACATCCGGTATTCGCGTTGGCGAGTTGACCAGTTGTGTCAGATCATATGCTAGAGCGAAGTCCAGAACAGATCTACCCGCATGATCGGTGGTGAAATTTACCCAGATATAGGTACATACTGTTCTAGCTTTCTTCCTTGGAGTGTTGATATTTGTGTTCATAAGATTCTGGATTCCTAAAACGGTGTGGATGTTAATAGATCGTCTTAGTCGTATCTACTAGGTATCCATAGGTATTATTATATATTATAATACACGTTTTTTTCGTATGACGCGACATATTTCGCATATTATAACTGCATAGTATTTATTGTAGAAGACAAGGAATTTAAAAACACACGGTCGAGATAAATGAACACCATGCTTCTCTACCAAAATCCAAAGGTTATCGTTCAATAAAAACTAGTTTATAGAAATTATTAGTTACCGGATATATACCATGTTTGCGAACCGCAAACTTCAGTCTCGTGAACAAGACATTCGTAGATAATGTCGAAATATCGAGCTCCAACGGATAAAAATAAAAAAAACATGCTAAATATCCCGTAACTAGTAACTCTAATAATAAAAATAATCAAAAATAATAATAATAACCAACGAATACGTCAACATGCAAAAAATTGGGCTGTCACAAAATTATTCAAAGAAATTTAATTAAAATAGTGTAAATCTGATTTTTAAACCTGAAAAAGTAAAATACAGACCTTTAAAGACCAACAGTAATAAAATATGCATATATACCAATATGAACAAATATATAACAACAATCTGCAGAAAATGAAAGTGACAGTGTCAAAACATATAATGTAAAAAATCTAAGAATATGTTGACAAGAGCAAGACAAAGAGCGCACAACAATCCATCTCCGGACCCGCCGCTCAGCTCCGCCTCACAGGCACAGGACCCCGCACAGGGAAATAATCTGATGTCTGCAGCTGCGTCGAGCTCGAGCGACGAGTACTTCTCCCCGCCGACGTCGCCAACACCTGTACGTCGAGCGGGGAGACGCCGGCCACCGACGGGCTTGGGAGCCAGAGGCCAACCGGTCTCGAACAGGGTCCCCGCTTCCGGTGGTGGTGTGCAGCGTGTGTGTGGTGTGCAGCAGTACACAATCCATTAATGAAAATGTCAGGCGCGCATACTATGGGGCTACAGAGGGGGGAACTAACCTAACGGCGTACCGTGTTAGGATGCTCTCTCTGTTTCAGGCGCTTGAACCAGCTGTCAACGTCTCGGCTCAACGACTGTCGGATCAGGTGCGGGTCATTCTGCGTAACAAGAGGCTGAGTGACACCGTGCTTGATCGAATTCGCTCAGAAATGTGTAATGGCGGTGTCACTTCCGCTCCGTCACAGCCCGTGGTACAGGGACCACTTCCTGCAACAACACAGGGCCCAGATCATGATGATGAGAGCGAGGATGACATGGCTATTTGCAACAAGTAAGTACAGTGATCAACTGAGGAGCGCACTGGAGGATGCGATTCGGGAGTATCGTAACACTCCCGCTGAGCTTAGGCCACGGTTGCCACGTTTACCCATGACTAAACGGAATAGGGACCTAGTGTGCACTCTGGATTCATTGCTCGCAGATCACTTCGAGAGCAGTGAAAATCTCGAAGATACGCACTCAATTCTGTTTTGTGCGGCTGTTGCAGCATGTCGTGTAGCCGGTGTTACATTTGAAGACACCGAACGAGCTACACGACCAAAGGCTGTTGCACCGGCCTGGCAGAGCAGGATTGAGAAACGTATTAATGAGACCAGAGTGCTCATTGGAAAACTATGTTGTTTTAAGGAAGGGAATACGCGTCCACGTGTAATGCGTTTCGTGGGGCGGGCATTCTTGGGGACTGGTATCAGTCCGCAAGAGTATCCGTCCCATGTCGTGGAGCGTATTGACTTCCTAAAACAAAAAGTTTATGCATGGGCGAGCTGCATCCGTCGGTACAGGCGGCGAGTGGACCGTTATTACTTGAATCGCATGTTCCAGAGCGATCAAAGGTGGGTGTACAGAACATGGGAGCGACTCGACCAGGGTGTGAGCGATGGGTGTCGCCCGGATGATGATGCCACGAATACATTTTGGCGCAACATCTGGTCGGTACCCGTCGACCACATAGAAGGTGACTGGATGCGAGAAGTCAGGCAAGCGTGCGAGCCTTTGGAAGCGATGGGAGAAATTTCCATCGCTTCTGAAGATGTAGCCGCTGCAGTTCAGTCCGTTCCAAACTGGAAGTCTCCAGGACCGGACGGGCTTCATAGCTTTTGGCTAAAATGGCTACGCAGCTCGCATGAATGCTTGGCATCTCATTTCCAGTCAGCTCTAGAGTCTGGGTCGCTACCACAGTTCCTTACCACGGAGTCACCCACCTGCTCCATAAGTCAGGTAGTGCAACAGATCCTAAAAACTATAGACCGATTACTTGTTTACCAACGGTCTATAAGCTCCTTACCTCCATTCTGAGAGATAAGATTAATAGTCACATAGAAAATAATAGTATTTTGTCCGTCTCTCAGAATGGATGTAGGTGTGGATCACGAGGCACTAAGGAGCTACTCCTCATTGATATGACCATTAGCCAACAGGTCCGTCGTTCTCGAAGGAATCTGTCGACATGCTGGATAGATTACAAGAAGGCCTATGATTCCGTGCCGCATACATGGCTCTTGAGGGTGCTGGAGTTGTATAAATTAGATACAACTCTATGCAGTTTCTTGAGATCATGTATGGGGCAATGGCGGACAGTCCTTCGCTATCCAGGATGCCGAACAATTCATAGTAGTGACGAACCGATAAGGATTGAGCGGGGAATATTCCAGGGCGATAGTTTGAGTCCATTGTGGTTTTGTTTACCCTTGAACCCTCTTAGTACTCTGTTGGAGAGTTCAAGGCTGGGCTATCGTTTGCGGAGAGGAGGTAAAGTAATATCCCACCTACTTAACATGGATAACTTAAAGCTCTTTGCACCATCAGATTCACAACTAGTGGAGTTACTAAAGGTAACAGAAACTTTTAGTAATTCTATTAGAATGGAATTTGGAGTTGACAAATGCGCGGTTATGCATGTAAAGCGAGGAGAGATTATGGAATTTGACGGATCACAACTTTCAGATTCCATAAACTTTAAATCACTGTCCGCAAACAAATCATACAAATACTTGGGTATGTCGGAAGCGTTAGGCATCAATGTGACCGACATGAAACAATCATTGCAGGAGCGTTTCTTTGGTCACCTGAAAAAAGTACTCAAAAATCTTTTATCAGGTGGCAATAAGGTTCGCGCCTTCAATTGTTGGGTCATGCCGGTCTTGATGTACTCTTTCGGCATACTCAAGTGGACTCAAAAAGAACTAGATGCCTTGGATAGGAGAGTCCGTGTCCTGCTGACTGCATATCGAATGCATCATCCTCGGTCTTCGGTGATGAGATTGTATATCCCACGGAGATATGGTGGCCGTGGCTTTTTAAATGCCAAGACCCTACATAACCGTGAGGTATACAAACTCAGGGAGTATTTCCTCCACACTGACTTGGATATGCACCGCGATGTAGTTATAATGGACAAGGCGCTAACTCCGCTCTCCTTTGGCAAAGAGAACTGGCGCAAGCCTGTAGTACTAAGTACTGAGAACCGCAAGGAGGTATGGAAGAGCAAGGAGTTACACGGACGCTTCTATCGGGCCCTTCATGGACCCGATGTGGACTTTATGGCGTCCGTATCTTGGCTACGGTTCGGTAACCTATTTGGTGAAACCGAAAGTTTTGTCTGTGCTATTATGGACGAAGTTATCATGACGAACAATTACCGGAAGTATATTGTGAGGGATGGCACGGTGGACATATGTCGGGCGTGTCACACTCCGGGCGAATCCCTTAGACATATTATTTCCGGTTGTTCTCGTCTTGGTAACGGAGAGTATTTACACAGACATAATCAAGTGGCCAAGATTATCCATCAACAACTTGCACTTCGATACGGTCTTGTGGTATCAGAGGTACCATACTACAGCTATGTGCCCGACCCAGTTCTCGAGAATAGTCATATCACACTGTACTGGGACCGATCTGTAATCACTGACAGGACTGTTGTCGCCAACAAGCCTGACATAGTGGTGATAGATCGGTCAATTGTTGACATCACCATCCCTCATGACGAGAATCTCGTGAAAGCTGAGAAAGATAAACAAATAAAATATCTTGACTTAGCTCACGAGGTTGTCGACATGTGGGATGTGGATACAGCAGTTATTGTGCCGATAGTTGTTTCAGCGAATGGCCTAATGGCCAAGAGCCTCGACCAACACCTTAAGAGGCTCTCGTTAGGCAGCTGGGTCAAGGGCCTGATACAGAAGGCAGTACTCCTCGGCACGGCTCGTATTGTGAGGAAGTTCCTCTCTTTGGAGCCCTGACCACCGGTGGCTTGGACCCTGTTCCCGCCACTGGTTGGCCTCTGTATTTTATATTTTTAAATATATTTTATATGTTTGTATTATATATTTAAAAATGTAATATTATATGAGTGAAAATAAATAAAAATTAAAATAATCATGTTAATTTAAAATCTTATATAGTTTATAAGAGTAATAAACTGCAACGTAAATATGAAGATCTGAAGATCATGTAGACATATAGATTGTAATAATCCAATAAGATTAACCAATAATGAGATCAAAACAGCAACCATTAATATAATACGCGACAGATACATGCGTTGTTCGAATAATCTCATCTAACATGATAGCACGGAATCATCGGAAGCCATGCGTGAAAGTTAATTTATCACAGCAACCAAACCATCCAATATTAGTTGAAACATGTTGTATTTATACAAAATATTATATTGTTAAGGGGTGGTTTCACAATTTTAATGATATCAAAATCGAACGTAATCTATATTAATGTTACAAATGTGAAATAAACTCTGTCTGTCTGCCGCTCTGTCACGAACAAAACGCTAAACCGAATTCCATGAAATTTGGTATGAAGAAACATTATCTCACACTCTCACACTGAATGGCGACTAGATACTATTTGTTTTTTGTATATATCTGTATATATGTATGTATAAATGTATTTATGTATGTATGTAGTCTATTTTACAGCACCTACCATTTCTCTGTTGGCTTCTACTCCATATCACCTCGGTTGTCTGGAAGAAATCGCTTTAAAGCGATAAGACCGCCGGTTGTACCATATTTTCTTTATGTATAATTACTATAAGGCTAATCTGTTTAATTTGTGGTGTACAATAAAGTATTTAAATAAATAAATAAACATGAACTCAAAGAAAGGACATAGGCTACTTTTTGCCTAATACTTGGCAAACAACACCTTAAAAATCCAGCGAAGTTGCGGGCAATTACTATTCATTAATACTTCTAACCATTTGGATTTGGTGTTTATCCATACCCAAATAAAGACACAAATTCAAACAGCACCGTATGAAGGGCGCTAATTCGTTTGAATAAGTTCTGTAGTTCGGTAGAGTACACGATATTCTTATGCCATTGAAGTGCATCTCTTTATATTGCTGGGTTTCTACATAAGAAATAGCGTGCCAGTTTATTTTTGAGCGATTAAATAAAGAACTGCTTCCAATACATCTTTAAAAAATGCAACGTTACTGAACTCTGGACATATATCAGCCTTACTTTTGATATTCTGGTTTTTGTTCTTCTATGATCATGTAATTATAATCATATAAAGACAAATTACAACCCTAAAAACCTTAGCGTTTTTCAGTTTCTTTAAAATTTCAAATATAATTTTAGTAAGTTTCACTATTATTTAATGAACTTTTACTTTTATTGTACCGTACACATTACTGTTGTAAATGAGCAATAAAACGATAACCGATCAAGAATAACCATAAATCTACGTAAATATTGACCACTAGATTATCTTGAGCGAATCATTACCAGAAATAAGGATAGCCTTTATATGTGATAAAGTAAAAGTAAAAGTAAAGTAACAGCCTGTAAATTACCCACTGCTGGGCTAAGTCCTCCTCTCCCATCCAAGGAAAGGGTTTGGAACATATTCTAACACATTAAGAAATTAGACACATGCAGGTTTCCTCACGATGTTTTCCTTCACCGCTGAGCACAAGATGAATCATAAACACAAATTAAGCACATAATATAGTGGTGCTTGCCTGGGTTTGAACCCGAAATCATCGGTTAAGATGAACGTGTTTTAACCACTGCACCATCTCGGCTTTTATACGTGATGTTTTTTGTCAAATTGACTAGTAGCAAAAATTTTGTTGTGTTTACAGTGGTACTACAATAGAACCTACAGTAACTTGAGATCAAAGAGATGACACGAGGCTTAATTGATAAAGCACCGACAACGATACTCTAAGCGTAAATCCAACTCGTGTTGCGTCGTAAATTTTGATTTGATTTTCAAATAAATATCATTTATCTCTAAGGGTAAATTAATATGACACAGTTCAAAGCCTGTAACCAAAGATCGAACAAAGTTGAATCAAGTCTATCAATTACATAATTTATTTTGCAACGTTGTGTTGCCCAAATTGTTTACTAATGAATGGGGCCTGTTAATGGTTATTTTATTTAGGAGACAATTATTTGTAAATTTTCTGTATTGTTGTGTTTATATATTTTTGGTTAAGGTTAATTGTATATATCATCTATATCATAGTCCATTTCCAAATATACTATATGAAACCAACAATAGATTTATTTTGAAAAATAACTCATTTTTCTTCATAGAACACAATAGTGAAATTTCGAAAAATATTCTCAATTAACTATAATATTGTTTATAACATTAAAATATCAGCATCCAAATACTTAGTATATAGTTTGTTCAAACATTTCACTGATCACAAAGGGTACTGAAATACGAAGTGACATCCTAAAGAATACTAAGCAAACCAAGTAAGTGTAGTCAACTTAAAAATGTTTACCTCATTCTACTCCATTGATGGATTTCTTTATATTATTTGTCTAAACAATAGTGCAAATACCGAAAAGTTATTGAAGAAATTTCATTATAAATAAAATATAAAAAGCACAATAAAACGAAATTTATAATGGATTATATTTAATATACAAAACAGTCTTTTGAATTGAAACGTTGTTATATAATGTTGAGACAGAACTTACCAAAAGTTGACTTTGATAACTGTTTGAGTATGAAGTTGACAATATGAAATGAAGAAACTTCTGACAGTGTTGTAACAAAGGAATGTGAAATTTTATCAAGTAATTGTGAACGTAACTTTTAACACGATGTAACATCTCTCATGTCAATTATAATTATATAGAACAGACTGATACACAACAATAAATAAAGACGCCAAAAATAATATATTGTGTTCCTCATCTTCGCCCACTTTCTTTATCTACTTGCTTTGTCCATACTGGGTGGCTACCCACAGCAATACTTAGCATTGTTGTGATCTAATTTAAGGACTGTATCAGCCATTGTATTATACAAGGGACATTATAATTCCTAAGGTCAGTGGGTGTTAGCGGTGGAGGAATGGTAACTATTTGATACAGTGTCTCCATCTATGAGTAGAGGCAAGTAGAGGCAACTTACTATCAAATGGTAAATTTATCAGTGTATACCTACCTACTAAAAAATATTTACACATTTTAGATTTGAATATTTGGATCGAAATACAAAAATTTGATAACGAAAAGATGTTAATGACAGAACTTTAACAGAGTAGGAATACTTACTGTTGCGTCGCAATATATTTACAACAATATCATGTATATTCACAGTAACATTAATCACTTTGATAAAATCAGTGATAATCATTGTATATGCACTAGAAGTAAGGATAAACTTATAACGCCAAGTTTCCGACTCCGCAAAGTCAATAGATCCTTCTTGGGGCAAGGTATCCGTTTCTATAATAAAATTCCGCAGAAATTTTTTACTTTGCCGTTTAGTAAATTCAAATCGTTTGTTAAAAATACATTGGTAGAAAAAGCATACTATTCGATACAAGATTTTGTAGATGATAAAAAAGCGTGGAGTTAATACCTGTTGACTTCCAAGCAGGATACATTAATTGAAATAATTGTATTTAATTAACATGACGTTGTATTTTTTAAATGTTAAAAAAGAGTAACTACTGAGTTTCTTGCCGGTTCTTCTCGGTAGAATCTACTTTCCGAACCGGTGGTAGCTTCACTTAATTGTAAAATGACGATTCAAAAGTGCTTATAAAAGCCTACTTGAATAAAGTTTATTTTGATTTTGATTTTGATTTAGAACCAAGAGGTGAACTCTTGCATGTCTGATCATAAGCAACTGAAAATCTGACGTCACAGTTTAATATAATGATACACTGCAAAAAAATGAACTAACTAAATATTACTACAAGTATACAACGGAATATTTACTATAGTTTTAATAATAATTTCCTGGAGCACGATATTTCGACATTATCTACGTTTCGTTCTCGTGAACAAAAAATATAACTATTGTAATTTAAAATCCTAACAAAATATTGTTAATTATATTAGTTATTGAAGCAATAATTATTCAACGATACGTGTTCCAAATTCTAAAACAACCGCTGAAACGCTAAGGAGAACAAATAAAGCGACTCATGCTTATATTTATGATGTGGGTAAGGGATTAGCCCTTATCAGGTCCCATTAGGTTATCTGACTGCTATACAGACTAAGCTTAATCGTTTTAGAGGAACAGAGTGTGCTGCTGTTTTAAGTACACAGTTATGCACTATATATTATAGTGCAGCCGTTTAGATGTAAATTAGCTGTTATATTTTGTAATTTCAGTAATTCGAGATATAGTAATGAATTTAAGTTTTTACAATGATGCCCTCTTTTATTTTATTCTTTTTTACAATGACAATCATCCAATTGTTTTTCTTATGACAGCTAAATCATTTTCAAAGAACGAAGCAGTGTTATATGCCAGTATGAAATGTTATTCCATTTAAAATAATATTCATGAAAGTTGTACAAATTATTGATGAATTAATTATAATTATAATTGTGCGAATAATAAAGTAAATGTAATAGTTCCTGTTATATTTATAATATGTACTAATAATAATGTGATATAATGAATGGTATAATGCAATGACATAACACCATAGTGAAGTTTGGAGCTACACGCTAACAATTTGCTTAACGAACGACGAACTCGATGTAGATAATTAAGAACCAACGAAACTATTAAAATCAGAAAATTCATCTTTTCTACGTAGGAAAATCAATAATTAATCGTATTAAAAGTTCATAGGAATCCCTAATCCCTGTAATTATATAGAACAAGCAAATCACGATAAGGAGCCGGGCTCACTTTCATCTCATTAATGTCGCGGACGCATTTAATTAAAATTCACCCTTCGTAGCACCGACTTTATCTTTGTAGGGTTTGAGCTCGTTATTAGCACATTCCATCGTACAGCGTCTTTGGTGCCGTAACGGAAATTACATTACCTAATATATTGCTGATATATTTATTCATCCACTACCAATAGATCTTATCTCTTTTATATTAGGTATAGATAACATAATCATTTAACAAAACAAATACTTTAAAGAGATCACAGAAGTTATATGGAACTTATAAACTTATAAATTAATATTTTTATATAAACCATTTTTTAGTTCAAAAATAAGATAAGGTTTTAATCAACGATAGTAAATAAACGAATCGATCAAACGTAATTACAAAAGTAACATTTTATTAAAAACGATTAAGTATTTTATCTACAACAGAAAAGAACAAAAAAATATTCATATAGAGTATTTTCGCATCAGTATAAACAATACATCATTTAAATAATTTAGCGCTCAAATTTACCTTTTAGTCACACAAAAGACACACAACACTTACGTAATTTCAAAAGGCCTGTCAAGGCAAACCAACAGTGCTCATAGATTTGCCAACACAAATACGTACACACAGCGGTAGTTTAAAAACGTAGGTCGCCCTAATCCTGAGGTTCTCAACGATTATGCGGGCTGAGTAAGATTGATGATGACCAAAGAACGTTGGCCGACTTAACCCTCGAAATCCTGGATTATGAGGCATAAATAGCAATTCATTTTTATCCCAACACGTTTATTTAGTGTATGAAATACAACAAGCCGTCGCTCGTAAATTACTAGTAGTATAGATTATATTATAAATAACCGTATAAATAAACATCGCCTATACTAATGATATATGTGTAACGTTTAATTTTAAGCACTCGATGTACATTTTGGCACTATTTCAATCACCCCATGGCTTCTCGAAATAAAACAAGCACTATTAAGAACCGAATAAAACATATTAAAATGATTATTACCTTGGAACTTGCACCCAGAACATCGAGATCTATCGATAGCTATCGAGGTAGCCGACAGCGGATACAATACACCCAAAATACGAACTATACACCAAATCAAAGTAATGTATATTTTTTAATCTACTATAAAGTATTGGTATAATTTTATTTCCATAAAACCTTGTATTATAATATTTGAAACTTAAAACAAGCTATTAAATGTACTTTACTAACGTTAGATACAGAAAGTTAAACACGTACGTAACATTATTAGAAAACTGAAACTCGATGAAGGTTGAAAAGTCATTCCATTCATAGCTAAAATTACAAAGAATATAGACAAAATGTTATGTAATCTTAGAATCAAAGATTTGTTATACCTCCATCATATTATATCGACAAAATTATGGTTCGGAGAAGAGTTGTTCCAACCTACGCAAAACCTACGCATTAACCAAATACTATCGTACTTAACAAAACCATATTTATATAGGTTTGATTTGGGAGCAGCTCATACTTATAAAATAAACAATAACATTAATTGCAAACTACTACAAAGCTAGTTATTATATACATAAAGAAGAATTGTATATCAATGCAGATTTCATTGCGATAATTTTCTAGAACGCCAAGCATTAAATAAATAAAAGAAAATAACCCACGATCTCCGATTAAGGTCCACAAACTCTCTCCAACGAACCATTTGCTCTTTATTAAAATCATAATCAAAGTTTTAAACATTTCTCTCCCTAAAGTTAATTAACTCGCCCGAAAAAAAATCTAGCACGTTCGGATTTCGCCTAAATTTTTACGAGCACTACTTGCTTAGTGGATACAAAAACCTATCCTCAAGTCGTTCCTACCCCGAGGGCCCGCTTAACCTATTTTCATTTCCCCGTTTTTATTTCCTGGCAGCTACGCGAAAACGCTATATGAACACGAGGCTTTCCAATTTACTACGGGCCTTCTTCGGAAATAGTTTTCGGTACAGCGGCTACTGTGAAATAGACATTCGGCTTTTACTTGTTCTTTATGTAATGCCAGTTTTGTTAAGTTCACTTTTTTAGAAAACAATGTATTAATTTAAATTTTATACGTATTAACATTTGATAATGACGACCTCCATGGTCGAGTGGTAAGTACACCGGTTTTCATGGGTACGCCACTCTGAGGTCCCGGGTTCGATTCCCGGCCGAGTCGATGTAGATAACCATTAGTTTTCTATGTTGTCTTGGGTCTGGGTGTTTGTGGTACCGTCGTTACTTCTGATATCCATAACACAAGTGCTTCAGCTACTTACATTGGGATCAGAGTAATGTATGTGATGTTGTCTCATATTTATTAACATTTAGTTTTATACAATTAGTTCCGCTTTCTTTGATTTTGACTGTTAAGTAAAGAAAATATACCTAACATTGTATGTTGAAACAACATTTCAAAACACTTACATGAATCACTCACAAAATCATTTGAATAATGTTTTTAAGATGAAACGGTCCAATGGTCAAAACATTTCACACCCTAACCGAAAATCCAGACAAGCGTTTTAATGTACTTAATATGTATCTCGTACTTACCAGGAAAAGTTGCAAGAAAAGTAAGTTGTCGGAAAACACGCGTGTCAGAATATATTGTGCCACATTCGTATCCACAAATCCGCTCTGGAGCGGCGTGGTGGAATAAGCCTTGAATATTAGCAAACATAAAGTACAAACAAAAGGGCCTTTACGTAACTTACGAAATTAACAGGCTGTGTGTGTGTGTGTTTAACTTTAAGTAATAAAACTTTGTAATTCTTAGTTTTGTGTTTTATGCCATCGATTGACGGACGAACAAATGGATCACCTGTTGATAAGTGGTCTCTATGTTAATATTAACCATTCCTTGTATCACCTATGCGCCATCAAACTTGGGAACTAAGATGCCCACTCATCTTTCTAGCCGGAACACAACAATTCTCAGAATAGACGGGCTTGCACAAGATCCCACCAACAAGTAATTAATTCTTAGTTAAGACGTTAATTATAAATTATTATATAAGGAAGTTACGTCGAATATTTACATCGTCGATCCCACAGTGCCTTAAGACGAAAGTCTTTAACCAGTGCGTCCTACCCGTCATGACATACGGAGCCGAAACGTGGACACTCACGACAAGGCTGAACCAGTTTAAAGCCGCTCAACGTGCTAGGGAAAGGGCTATGCTCGGCGTTTCTCTGAGGGTTCGCATCAGAAATGAGGTGATCCGTCAAAGAACCAAAGTCATCGTCATAGCCCACCGGATTAGTAAGCAGTGGGCTGGTCATATTTGTCGTAGAACCGACAACCGCTGGGGAAAACGTGTTCTAGAGTGAAGACCGCGTCTCGGCAAACGTAGTATAGGACATCCTAAGGCACGGTGGAGTGACGATATACGCAAGGCGGCAGGCAGGAACTGGATGCGAGTAGCCGGAGAAAGACCACAGTGGCGTGCGCTTGGAGAGGCCTATGTCCAGCTGTGGACAAAAACGGGCTGATGACGTGATGTGATATAAATAGTATCTATACTTAGTTATGAATATAATAATATAAAACATACTGTAAGTTCAGTCAGCTAGAACAATACGATCTCACTCTAATTTAATATCGCAACAGTTCAACGCACCAATCATCAATATCAACAACGGTGTTAATGCAAATTGGACGCCATCTCATTTCTGATGTAAACATAATATACGCTCTCTATATGTTGATGCAATACGCCAATCATAATTTAGTGATTAAATTAATTCGTGTATTTCAACGATAATGTATTTTAAAGTACGTGAGTATTAATAGTGTTATATATTAATGTGATTATGAAGGGGTTATTTGTGTTGTGTTTGGCAAAGATTACTAATTTTTCATTGAACTTTAATAATGCAATACAGTATAACTTCAAAAAGGAAGTATCATATATATATAGTTCTTCTTCTTAAGCCCAAGTAGTCGAAGATAAAATAGTCGCCGCGGGCGTATTCAAGGCGTTGGGAATACTATAAAGTATGTACCAAATAAATAAGTGCCTTGACAATAACTCTTATTTTTAAACAACGCGTCGTAACTTCTGCACATAATAAATGATAAATACTTTTTATATACGTATTATCGCAATGATTACCTACAAGTTCCTCGGAATACAACATAAGAAAAATATATTGAAGTTTGTCGCTTTTCAACCGACTTCCAAAAGGAGGAGGTTATCAATTCGTCTGTATTTTTTTACTATTCCAAGCACAAGAGTACAGCAAAATAGACAACTTTTACATTAAGTTGATGCTATATATCATGATGATGATGACTATATATGATATGATGGTATATATCATTGGTCGAAATTTTAAACAATATCTATGATTCTCAATTTGTATGGATCCAATAATCTATATATAATATAAAAAAAAATGTTTAGCCTTTTCTTACAACTCTAACACGCCACTAAAACTTCGGAACAATAATATTATATCATATGCCTTTGTTTCGTTCATAACGTGACATTTAATATGGACATATTAAAGCTTACTTAAATATGACTACTTATATAACTAATAGTTAAAACTTAGGTGATTAATCCGTTTCAAATTTTCAATTATAAATTGTTTTGATGACATGACAATATTAGATAATAATAGCCCAAACATTAATTGCACATAATTAAAATGTCTGACAAAACGAACACAATATCGCAACGACACATTGATTAATTCATATTTTCAATATAATCAATGAACTTTTAATTCTGATTAAGCGATCACGGCCAATATTCCAACATTGGATGGTTGGCTAGTGTTATTGGACTACGGTCATGTTGGATGCGACTGACGGAATGAATAAGCAAATTGGAATTTGAAAGCTGAGATGATCAGCTTACGTCGTACCGTAGAGTGCAAACGTGGGATGATTCCACTGGAAAACTGTTACTAGTGATGGATTTAGCGAACTTGCGAGATGGAATTAGAAAATCTACTCAAATGTAAATTTAATTCCCCGTTGTGACTGCAAAAATGTGAATGCAATATACGGTACATTGAATTCAATTTTTATGTGGTGTTTTTATTTACTATACTCTGAATTGATTTTTATGGACGAATATATAGCACACGAATATATAGAATGTAAAGCACACAAATTTTACCCCCTCGAAGAGTTAATTTAAAATTAGCTTTTGTCCTTACGTTATCAAAATCGGTTCGAAGAAACGTTACTTTTTTCTTTACGTTACTTGTTACGTTACGTTACGTTACGTTACTTGTTACGTTACATTACTTGTTACGTTACATTATTTATAGTATAAGTCTAGACTTGTTTGGTCGAGATTAGACTATCAGACCAATGCATAAATAAATATATAAGATTCAAATCAACAATGACACATTAATAAAGGTAAGACTAATCCGATTGGGATACAACCTTTTGTAACTGAGACCCGAGCGTTCCACCCGATAGCGTTATATAGCTGGAACGTTGTTACTTGTTTTTTAGTCTGGATTTTTAATCGTAATTATCTACTGCGTAATTTGAAAGATTTATCTATGTAAAATTATTATTTTAGTAATTAAATTATAAGTACAAAAAAGTTTTAAATTTTTAAAAGAACGAAATAATTTCTACCCTTGATATTTCCTACATAGTTACAGCCAGCTACATAAATATTTAGATAGGCATACATATGTTCCAAAATGTATTACATTTGGCCTTCTTAATGGCTTTAGTAGTGTTGGATAATAATTTTCCAGAAATACTGACATACGAGTTCTAACCACTGAGCCATCTTGGCTCAAATATATATGCATATTGTACTTAATTTTACAATTTTAATATAATAATAATATTTATATCTCAAGTAAACAATTTTTATTTTCGTAATCCTATTTATTTACAATTCGCCTCCCAACCTTTTAAACCGAAATCCAAACCTAGTTTAATATATTAAATAAAGAAATAATATTTAAATTCGAAAAGCAATATTCTTTCGAAAATATTTTTTTCGACCAAAATAATTTTTCGTCCGTTCTGCGAGACGCTCGGCTAACTTAATAACAAACGACAAAAGGCATTTGACTATAAAATTCGTCAATTATTCTCAACCCGCTCGAAGGCCAATATTTCGAATGGATCACAATTAAATATACCCTCGCCGCCATTTCTTCAAAGAAAGGGGACGATTTTAATTTAAATCCTGGTCGCCCTTTAATGTACCGGACTTCATATCAGGCCGTTATTAGCACATTCGTCAACTCGAGCGAGGATTTCGATCCCTAAATAGGGACAAGCTTTTGGGTTGCGTTTGTGTAATATACATTATATCGAGTAGCATAGCAATCCCACTTAAGCACATAACATATACCTTTTAAATATAAAATCAAAATTAAAGCTTTTTAAAGTCGCATGATCATGACCACAGATTTGAAATTATTTTACAACGAAATGACTCGTCAAGAGACTATAGTGATGTGTTTCTTGTCGGTTCATCTTGATAGGGATTGAATACTATATGTTATTTATAAATACATTTTCTTTGTATTTAATATTATCCAACGTAGATTAACTTAGTATGAAACTGGAGAACTTGGCTGAAACTCAATTGGATTTGAAGGGAGATAACATTGGCACACCTTGGTACAGGCATACGTATTTCTAGCTTTAGATTCAAATTAGTTGGTGATTATAATAATGATTGACAGATTGTAATATGTGTTCATATAATATTTCGATATTAACGTAACCGCTTTAACCCAATATTGCTTGAAGGCAAAGTAATCTGCATTGTGTTTAACATTGAATATCATATGCAGTATTTAAAGGGCCCGTTCCCCAACTGATGAAATAGATCAAAGACTAAGATCTTGATCATGACCCGATAACAGAAATATTATTTCGTTTTAACACATTGTACAGAATAACTATTTATAAGGATTTTTTTAAATATATATCAGCTCTAAATATATAAAGGCTGTTAAAGATTGCGACGGAAAGTATTTGTAGTAATTTTATAACAATTTAAATTTAACCGTCTAAAACCATTTTCTATGAAAAATATATTTCATAAGATTATTCTCAACGTTAAAAAATATTCAACTGCAACCGTATCCAACTTCCTTGTTATAAATTTTACTAGCGTTGAATACAAATTATCTGAATTCCAACAGTCTTGAAAAGAAAATATAAGTAGCGACAGGTCAAAGTCTTGCTATTAGAGTAGTGAAGACCGCTCTACACAGTACAAACATTCATTCGTGCCCACCCTACTTCAAACGTCTCCTTAAGGGGAGGAGAAAATTATCTCGTGAATAAATTATATTTTTCCCCTTTTATGAAGACAGTTGAAGTGCATTTTCGTTCATCTTTTTTTCTTGTTTGGCTCAGATCAAAGACATCAGGAATTCCGGCCCGTGAGGTCGCAAAAATGAAATGAATGAAGAATTTAATGTGACTTGATGTCCTGCGTTTATAACATTAAGATGTGCTTTAGGACGTTCGTAGTAACTTTGTTTTCACAATTCAATTTTCTCTCAGGAGTTTGCGCTTTTTGACGTTACGCACAATACCTCCGGCTGTGTCTTTGTGTAACAAAAATTAGCTTATAGAATAAATATGATTTGATTTTAATTGTGATATATATGAAAGTTAAATATATAATTGCTCAAAATTTTATTTTAAATCTTTTATCAATAAATATCCAAGTAACATTGTACACTGTAGACTAAAGTGACTTAGTCTTACCATAAGAAGAAGAAAGATTACCTAATTTGTTTGCTATCGATAGTCTGACAGTATTGAATCAAATTGAATAATGTTTTCACTATCAAAAAGCTTATTTATCTAGGATATGCCCCTGTCATGTGTGTGTATTATTCCATTGATATTAAATTTTAGGCTGATTAATGGCATTCATGAAAAATTATGAAAGAAAAATCACTACGGAGCTGCTTTATACTAAATACTACATATTATACTTTTAATATATCTATGTAATCATACAACAAGCTTGTCTGATTTTGTATCACATTAGTGCACAAATTTCGAAAACACTTAAAGACACATACAGACATGAATTATCTTTTTTGTATTTTATAACAACAATAACAATAAAAAATATTGCCAAGTATGTATCGTTATTCATAAAATATTTAAAATCACCGATTATAAAAAATGTAGAACACTTGGTTGAACATTTGTATACCTTTACGTGTGCAAGTCGTAAGCTTCTATTGCCATAAGTACCTTTTGAGTATAGTATGGTATATATTTTTGAAAACAATGTAGAACGATATGCGTTTCCCATATTCGGAGCGATTCGAGTTACAAACAAAATGCAGACTGCATTTGCCAAGAAAGGTTCAAGAAATTTGTATTGAAATCCTTGAAATTATTTGTCGACTTCAAAAAGGACCAGTCCGATAAATACAAAAATAAAATGAAACTCGAAAAATACGAAATACAGACGAATATGTACAAAAAGAAGAACGAGAAATGTGAAGTTAAATTCTTAAGAAACAAGTTCTATCGCCGAGATATAAAATAAGAATTTAGTGTATCACATATGACCTGAATGATAGCTGTTTCAGTTTATTAAGACCTAAAACTCTCAGAAATTCTGTAAAAAGATCCTACAATTTTATGCACTTACCTTACAGCTGGCCTGCTCCTACCTAGAGATGTCCATTATACGGAATACTTGGTTGTAATAAACATTTTCAACGTTATACTCAAACCTCGAATGATGTTTATTATATAAATATGATATTACAAATAGTTTCTAAAGTATCTTATCAATTACATGTACTAACATAAATTTCTCGAAGGTAGTTATTTTATATGATATTATATATGACGGCGACTGCGATAGATCAGTGGCAGGCTCGTAATCTGTAGGATATTTGGTACAGGGTTCAGGCGTAGGTCTCAGGCATTTTATGATAAAAATACAGTATGACAATTATGACAATTCTTGTATTATATGCAGTAACAAATTATAAAGTAGGTATATCGTTCTAGCAGTAATTATCAGTTGCGTGAACCAACGGTCCCGTTTGGAAGGCCCGAACTGTCTATCTATTCTTCTAATAACATTTGTCTTCCAACTCGTCGCTCTCGAAAAGAATTAATAGAATGTGACAGTTGTCCCTTCAAACGATTCCGATCACGTGATTCTTTATGTCACGGCGTTTACACCTCACAGATACAACAAAATCATCTAAGTTAATAATTATTCGTAATCGACGTCATATATAATTTTCAATCAGGTGAAAGCTACTGAACTCTTAAATATATGAGACTACAACCAATCACAGCGACCGATTAATTAATTTACGTATTAATTTCTTGAATTCCGTTGATCCTTTCCTTTTTGGTATTTAATGCCAAGCAAAGTGAGTCACAGCAAGTGTATGTATATGTACGTGATACGAAGGTACTCGATGGTTAATACGACGTAACGTCCGACCACATGATCATGTAAAAACGAAACTTAACTTCGATGTAGTTTCAATATGTTTCATTAAATTAAAAAAAAATTAAAGTAAAGTAACAGCCTGTATATTTCCCACTGCTGAGATAAGGTCTCCTCTGCTATTAAGGAGAGGGTTTGGAACATATTCCACCACGCTGTTCCAATGCAGGTTAGTGGAATGCACATGTGGCAGAATTTCGATGAAATTAGACACATGCAGATTTCCTCATGATGTTTTCCTTCACCGCCGAGGCCGAGATTATACCAACCACATTATAACAACCACAAATTAAGCACATATATATAGTGGTGCCTGCCTGGGTTTGAACCCGCAATCATCGATTAAGATACAAGCATTCTAACCATTGGGCAGCTCAAAATCATCAGCACAAAACATAGTAGTTACTACTACGTTTCATTAGACAACATTTATCATATATCAATCAAGCAATTGCTGAACCACATATCTATAGATATTATTTACTCTTTAATGTATTTTTCCTGCAGATTTACCAAAATCCGTCATTTTGTCCAAATTATTTTGCATTGACTGATATCTTTTTATAAAAAAATCTAGCTACGCAGCCCAAAATAGTAGAGATGAAAAATATTTACTGTTGAAAAGCATCATGTAACCCAATGCAGCGCCACCTGCCGAGTCCATTATCTTAATACACAAACCCACAAAACATCAAACTAATTCTAATTTGAGAGAACTTCAGGGATATACACAGATATTGGGCAACAAAATAAATGACTACACACCTTTCTTATAAGGAATAACATCCCTTTAAAATGCATTTAATTCTGATCTAATATTAAATACTTAGGCTTAACAACCATAACATGAATTAAATCTTAAACGTTTAAATATATCTATGACGTAACAACACTATTATTTCTTGAAGTCTATAAATGAATAAAACATAAACGCTATATTACTTAATATAACGACGGATTTTTTCATTAATGTAATTAGGCCGTTACATTTTTAGGCCACGTGCCAAATTCGTATTCACCTGTACAATATTCACTTACATCTAAATTTATACGAATTAAGTTTCTATTTATTAAAAATTTAAAGAACTAGACCATTCTAACTTGCTTCTAATTGTTGACATCCACAATCTTACTCTATTTGATAGTGCATTTCCACTGAAATAGGTTGTTTTATCCAATTTTAGTGTAGTCACCAACGATTAGAATTGTTTTTTTTTTTTTTGTTGACAACGTAAATTATATTAGGCTGCATCATCAACAAGTGTTGACAACACAAAAGTAGCCAATTTATCTTTTATGGAAACGCAGTTCAAATACACCGTGTTTCCGCCAAAAATTAGCACTGCTTTTCATACACGATTCAAATATAACTTTTATTTAATACAACTTACTGAATTAAAGAGCAAACTTTTAATATATAGTATAACTACCTTCAGATACTAAAATAAAAGGCAGATGGAGCGTTCGCAAAATTATAATGAGCAACAAAAGCGAATACAAATTCAAAAGTCGATACCACTTCCCGGTAGGATGTTTAATGATAATTATCAATTTGTATATATCGCATTAATTTATAATAAGTGACAGCGATTTGACAAACAAAAGACGGGTAGATTTGCACTACCGGGAATTTGCATTCCTTTTTGTCGCTTCACATTATTCCGCGCACTATATCTGCCTTGTTTTATAACTTGAGATACCACTATACTCATTATTAGTATTACTATAATTATTATAAATACCCCCATGGGGCAATACATAAAGCGCTTAAAACATTTTATGATACGAAAAAAAAAACTACACCGACCAACAAAAAAAAATGTATATCGCGAGCATCGACGCGAGTTTGCCGAGACTATCGCTGGCAAGCGATCACGCTTGTTACAGTTCCAAAAGGTCCCATTCTGACCACTGATTATACTTATCATTTATAATTAATTGTATTGCTTTGAAAAAAAAGTGTTAAAATATAATCCTACAGAATTTATTATATACAGCATATTTTCATGAAAAGTCCTATCTTTAAAAGTACAAAATGCATTGATATATCTAAATTTTACAAAAAAAAACTAAGATAATATTATTTACCAAGGAACATATTACTGGATCTAGCAATAGACACAAAAGCTTATACATTTACAATATTTTTACATTAGTATATAAAATAGACATTTTCTTTATTTTGGACTATATAAACAGACACACAATGATAATGAGCAAACCAAGCTCACCAATACAAGGGTAATACTTATTCCTGTTGTTTTATATTATATATTTGTGTTAGGCTCGTGTATTACTGGATGTTCGTAAAAATAAGCTTGACATATTATCAAACCTGTGAAGGTGTCACTATTTATTTCTTCTTAAAATAAATTCACTAATAACATTTTTGTCAAAATAATCTTTTATTTTTAATTTTATCAAAAATTTTCATATAATTACATCACTGACAGATCTAAGATTAAAAGAGAAATAAATCAATTGTTTAATAACTATATAAATGATATATAGTGGCTTCTACTTGAGACACAGACATCTCGCGATATCTAGCCTATACAAATATATTTTATAGCCATTACTTCTTGTTACTGGCACACAATAAGTATTACTTTGGCAGTAGAATAACTGGAGTTTATTTAAACACAACACATTTATCTCTTAGGCGCAATGTGATTGTATAATGTCTTACATTGGAACACACACATTGGAAAAGGGATATCAAATTATTAAAACTATAGTAAAGATTGTTGTCACAAGAGTCTTAAATGCCCAGCAAACACAGGGCAAGGAAGTTAGAACATCAGTCATCCGCATCAATCTCTTCCTCACTATTATCCTCCTCGCTGGTACAATCTGGCTCCGAACTTTGAGAACTACAACGCTCACACCAACACATAAACAGGTAGTTCTCGGCTAATTCCTGAAATAAGAATGTATATAATGTAATGGTTTGACTATCTACAGTTCACATAGAACCTAAATAGTACTGCACTTTATGTGAAAATAAATACTATCGGATTGAAAAGTTGTTTGATTTCATAAAAAATAAAAATGATTTTTAATATTTATTGTGATGGCTTCCTGACAGATTTTGACGGAGGGTCCATTCTCACTGCAGCGTAACCCATAGCACAAAATATTATACAGTTTACAAGTATTGGTACAAACATATGTGATCTCATTTCCTCAACAAAAATCAGATTAGAAACACTAGAGATCAGGGACACAATATTTTTGTAAGATCTTACACTAAGCAAACAAAATTCTTAAATTTCGGTACAAAATATAATATCTATCCAATCAGCACACAAAATCTATTGTATCCAAATACTTTTAAATGCTCTAACCAATGGAAAATGCAGTCTTATAAAATTAGAAATGAGGAAGAACCACATTATATTTTTCACTTTTTTAACATGAAATTGGAATTCAAATCATATTGGTTTCTTTTAGTTAATAAAAAATAATATTAACCTTCTGTCTTGAATGCCTTGATCTTTGGAGAGTACAGTCATCAAGATAACTTATGAATATTTCCTGTCCCGGCATTATTGGTTTCAATGCTCTCAGTTGTATCCTGTGATTTCCGTATGGAAATGAGGATTCAGCATTTGGCGCACAGCTGTGATTGCAAGCACTCTGCAATCGGAACAATCCAGAACCTTCTGTGTTTAGGAATTGACCAGACTCTGAAATCAAATAGGATAATAAAATATGCATTTGTATGTATAATATGAATCTTATTAATGTGATCTATATTTTTATTTGAATAATAATTAATAATAATGAATATTAGGTTTGTATTCTCAAATTAGAAGAACATTATCAATATTATTTGATTATTTTTTTTTTGTAAGGAACCCTCCTTAGGCCAATTGACGAATGGGCCACCTGATAGTCAATATACAAAATAAACATATTCAAGGTCCATATTGGGACCGTAGGAAAAATTATCCATTCTTTACAACAACACCACCATTCTGGGGATCCAAGAAGTTTGTCAGTAGTGCCTTAAGTTAGTAACAGACCTACACCAAATAGCAGACCCTTCAATGATAATAGTTTTTCAATTGTTCCCTGAATAACTAACACAAAACCCAAAACAATATATGCACATTATATTACCATAACAAAATAGGGTATACACCATAGAAATAACAAAATTGTTAATTCACTACTAAACATTGTTATATAATTATTCAGTATTTAAACAATTCAGTGCTATTTCCTCTTAACTGAACATAAATTACAATTAACTAAAATTATCTCACCTTCCTCAACATACTGATACAGTTTATCGATAAACATATCAAGCTGTTGTCGTTCATCATCAGACATGGTCAACTGTGACACTGAAGTGACCCAAAGTGAAAGGGGACTTGTGCCAATACCCTGACTATTAGTCCCCACTAAAGCCATCAGAGAGCAGAATCCTTCAGGAGTTAGGAACTGGAAAAATATTGTTTTAAATATAATTAGTATTTGCTTATAGAAAAAAGATCCCATTGCAATACTTTTATACTAATTGAATATTTACAACTTATAATTGTGGTGTTAACATATAGGAAAATATGGTTAAAACACTTTTATTATCTTCTAAATGGTAAATTTGTCAAAAGTTAGTATATTCAAAGGCATTTAGGCCTTCTCACATTGAACTGACATAAATAATTATTATTACTAGCTCAGTGACAATCTATTGATGAGGGGGATATTACTGGGAACTGAGAAACTAAGTGGCAATGTCTCATATTGAGGGAAAGATGACTAACTGATGTTGAATGAATAATGATGAGATTTGGAGCTTTTTCCACAATGCAATGCAAGTTGGAGGTTATACATAATTTTCATAAAATATATTTTGAAATTGCTCTCATGAAATAAACCAACTACTTGAAATATTACCTCTTGTATATATTCTCCATTAATAACATTTGCTGTCATTTCCCTCAGAGTATTCAATTGACCACTAAACTCATCCCCCAATACTTTATGGACTAATTCAGCATCTTCATTAACAGTTCTGTGACAGAATTGCTTGATTGTTGCAGCAGCAGATGCTGGATCGGAATGTTGCTGTATATATGCCAATATTCGAACTAGAAGCATTATATTTGCTGTTTCTGGAGGATAATGGATTTGTCTGAAAAATATTTATTATTACTAATTCAGTGTTGATGAAAATGATTTGTAACTGTGGTCTCATTTTAATTCAGTAATCATTAATGAAAACTTTACAACTATTGTCATAAAATCATAATTATATATGTGTTATTTATGTGATTAATTAACTTACTTCCATGTCTCTATGAGCAAATTTATTGGATGATGTGCATCATTCTGTATATAACACAAAGTGCGATGATAAATGGCTAAAGAGTTCACTTTACATTCTTCGGAACAATACAGTATACCACATTGGTTGCAACTCGTAATGTTTAGCAGATCATCTTCAAAGCAATTGGAATGTGGCAATAAAATGTCTGGTTTGCCTGATAAACGTATGACATTTTGTTCCGGTGTCTCCAGAGGTCTGAAAAGTTTAGAAATATGTTTATACAATTAGTTATATTATTTTTTTATGATTCAATTAAAGTTCGTCAAAAAACATCGTAAAAAATAATATACTTTTTTTAATTAAAATCATATTAATAGTGATGCTAACATGCTGACCATAAAATGTTTGTATTGGATTTTCAAAAAGTAATACTGACTTATTTTACGATTGTTTTAAGCATCATGTAGTATAATAAATTTATATTCTTACATGTGTTGTAAAATATTAAATTAGTTAATATAAAATTAAAAAAATATAAACCTCATGCAATGATCACATGCTAAGTATCTGTAGGCTGCATTCCAGGCAAATTGACAAGATACTAAAGGCTCTTCTTCTAAAATAATGTCGCCTTCATTAAATTGCTTAGTTGCAAACAGCCCCTTTCCCTGCACAAAAACATTTAATGAAAATTAAATTAAAGAAAAAAAAATGACATATTCATTAAGAAACCGGTACCTTACCTTTTTGCTATTAGATATCCTTATCTCAAATCCTTCCATGTTTATTTTTGTATCAAACAAACTGGTAGTTTTTTATAATATTATAAAAATACTATACGAGATTATTTTTTTAAAGGTTAGTGCAATACAATTGAAATTTCTTTCGAATTTTGTTAATTGTCAAGTTGTCAGGTTAGAATTTGCTATAGTCCAACGTCATTTGTCATTTTTTACAAAACCTTCAGAAACGTTCAGAAACTTAGCAAATCTATAATAATACATTGGTATCGCAACACTTTTTTTGTCTATTTATGTGTACGTATATATTTAAATTTAGTATTTAATATTCCATACATATGTGACCTTAACATTAACGTGAACTGCATTTATTTCTAAATATATTTATTTTTAATACATATTCTAAAGGTCATTTCACAACATTTAATTAAATGTACCACTGGTTTGTAAAGGAGAATCAAATATCCATTTTCCATCACTTAAATTATCCTATTTAAATTATCCTATTCCATCTTCAATAATATTTTTTAATTTAAGAGTGAATAAGAGAAAATAAAAAAAAAAGAGTTTATATCGATAAATTACAAGTAAATTTATATATATCGTGCCTAAAAATGTACAAATACTACTAAGGCCGCGCTTTTTTACCATTAATTTTTCTTGTATTGAGTAATATGCTTTATTTATCAATGTTTTACTTAAATTTATTGATGGGCCAATTAATTAATAACTCTGAAAAAATATTATAGAAATCAATACCGTATCTCAAGAAGGATATATTTATTTTTCTTCATCGTGTCTATACAATCGATAATTGTCACTATAAGATTATAAGCAGACTGAACAGCTCTTTTTTCTAGGAAGAAAACAGTTTCAATATGTGCAGCGTTACCCCTTCGAAAAATGTCGATTGACTTAATAAAAAATAACTAAGGTACAGTCGAGCAGAACCAACATCAGTTAGTTGACTTATTTTCGAGTCACGTACGTTGCGAAACTGATTCCGCCTTTCAGGGACTATATATGAGAATAACAATATAGTTTTGAGTCTAAAGTAATTCCTATAAATATTGTATCAGTAACATTTAGATCACTACAACTGACAAGTGAACTTAAAATTAGACTTTTTGTAATAGGTAATACTACGTATTTTCCCATTTTAGTATTTAGAACTAAATTACCTATTTTTTGTGCTCCATCTTTATATTAGCGATAACGCATTGTTAACTAGTTTCTCCACAATGACTTTAACATAAAAACAAAACTGATCCTTGTTACACTACACCCATTCTTAGTTCAAATCCTGATCCAAAAGAAGGCTTTATTTCATTAATAGACACCCGTTTACTTTTGACTCAAGAAACAATGAGATCAATAGTTTAATATTAAAACCTTAATGTTTTAGAGTTTACAAAAGCGTTATGAGCTCTACACAATCGAATGCTTTGGATAAATCACAGAATACGCTAATAACATTATGTGATTTATCTGATGTTATATGCGATATGCATGTGTCTAAGTTAGTGCCATTCCAGCGTCAGTTGTTGAATGAACACTAGTAAAGCCTATTTCAATATAGCATATTATTTTTCTACATTTTGTTAGAAAGCCACTTTTAGTATGAGTAAAATTTTGTATTTTAATTTATGAAACAGTTAGTATGTTATATATAATATTTGTCAGAACTCCAAAAGACTAGGTTAGAGTACGCTCTATGCCGGAGGATTCGGCTGTATGATTTTCACTATATGCATTATATATATTGAAAAAACAGCTAAGCAAGACTCAATAGTACAATGAAGATAATTAAAATATTTTTTATTATTTTATTAAATTTTAATATTATGCCTTTCTTCGAAAATTAATAGAAGGATATTCTGAATAGGTATAACTACAAACCCATGTTTGTAACATATTAAGATAACATATTAGTAAAATTAAAATGAAAGGTAAGGTAACATAGATTAACTCTGATCAATAAATAATCTGTGCTTTTTTGGCACAAATAAAAACCAAAAATAAAACTTTGATAAAATATAATATCAATATAAGTAAATGATTTTTAAATGATCATCATTAATAAAATCGATTTTTTTCACAACAAATTGTTTTACAAAGGTTTATAACTCCAATAAATACATATAAATTTATGTGATAAGGTATTCTTCAGTGAACTCAGAGTTTTCACAATCAAATAAATAGCTTTTTTATTCAGAGTCATATTTCTTTTTAATAATAGTAATTGTATAATTAAATATAATTATTTCTTAAATTATTACTTTGTATAAATAATAAAGTAAGCTAATCTAAGAATCGTCATCGATAATATATTATATTTGCACTTCATCAGAAGATATCGTCACAAAAACAACTTTTATGAAATGTTCTTATCAATATAACTTTAATACTTAAATATAATTTAAGAGATCAGATTTATAAATGTGTCATAACTTTAGACTTGTGATGTTCTATTTGGGCAATCGTGTCAAACAATGGCAAGGTTTTTGTTTCAGGCGTAAACGTAAGTAGCAGAGCTGCTATAACTGCGGTTGAAGAGAAGAGGATTGCCGGTAGAGCATCCAGCTCATTCACCTGGAAAGAACACATTAAGAACTTTATAGATATACATTCAAAAAACTCACTAGATGATTTCATTAATAAGTACTTAAAAAAACCGTTTTTAAAGAATAAGTGCTTCAATTTCGTACCATATATAACATTGTATCTGGTTTAATTAATTACGTGAGGTGTTTAGAGAGATCACTGAGTGAGGGGGTTCGATCAAAATATCACGTAAACTCAAGTAAAAGAGAGTTGTCTCACAAATATAATGTATTTTTTTATAAACATATAACCTAAGATTATAGTAAATGGTCATATTAGTTGTTAGTCTTGAGATCAAGTATGATCAAGACTGAATGTTCTTTTAAGAACTTTAATAGATTATTTTAGATTTTCCAACTGTGATTCTATCTTTAAAGCCTTAAAAAAATTAAGCAATTCGTTTTTACCCAACACGGTTAAACTTAATTATAATAAAAATACTTATTTTGTATCTATTAAATCTTACGTAAGGTATAGTAAGTTAGAAGTTGTCGAACAAAAATTCAAAAAAAAATCCTTACGTAATTAATGAATTTTCCTTAATTACCAAGAATAAACTAAAAAAACCTCTAATTCTTATTTGTATACTACGAAATTTAATATATTCAACAAAAATGTAATAATAATAAAACAAAAATGTAAACCTATAATAAAATTTTCATATTTTTACGAAATTAAATTACCAATAAAGGAGTTAGCGGCGCCAACATACTGCCAACCCTAGCTGCTGTATTGCCACATCCAACGAGAGTTCCCCGAACGCTGGTCGGGAATAATTCTAAACTGTAAGTGTAAACTCCCGTAAAGCAGAATGCAACTCCCAACTTTCCAAATAAAAATAACACCACCTTCAGCCAGGATAAAGCTGCAAAAATATTAATTAAAAAATTTAAAAATGTTTCTCGTATAATTATATATGTATGATAGGTCTTTATTGTGCAAAATAATTAAAACCTTTTTTTTAAATATTTAATACTTACATTCAGGGGTGTAAGTCTGAGCAATTAGGAATGCCGCGGAGCAAATATAGGCACATCTCAAAGATATATTTCGCCCAAACTTTTTAAAACATAAAAACGCTAAGTAATCTCCAGGAAAAGCTGTCAATGATGATAGTACGAAATTTATGTATTTATTACCAGGTAGCAATACTGAATGTACTATTAGACCATAATATACGAAACTAGACGTAAAAAAGCAGAAAGACGTGACAGATAAACGTAGCATTGTCTCTTTCGAAGCTAGAATATCTTTAATGGTCTCTTTCTGTTTCTGTATTACGACATCGAACTTTTTACGTAAATCTTCATCGCTTATATCGTCAATTTCTTTGCTTGTTACTTTTAAATTGTTCATTTTTGCAACTATTTTTAACGTGCTTTTCGCTTCTGTTGACTTTCCTCTTATCATTTGCCATCTAATACTCTCTTTGAGCAATAGGGCGTAAAAACTATAAAGTACCGTTGGGGCATATACAACTATGATCAGGAGCTTCCAATATTTCAAACCCATTGCTATGAATGCAAATAGTACTTCTCCAACGTAAACTGCATATGAAAAGATTACACCAGCCAAAACTCGTTTTGAATCTCCACCAAGTTCTATTACTGTAAAGAAATAAAATAAACACTTTAACTTAGGTATTTTAAACATTATAAATGCTTCACGGGATTTTCTGAGAGTTTCACTATTCATATTTCTCTATTTTAATACAAAAATTTTGGGGTCTTATAAGGTACGTCAAGTTACTAAATCACCTCTACCATACAAACATTACATAATATAAAAAAATATATTTTTACTTACACAAGACTACAGCAACCGTATAAAGTCCTGATACGAGAACTGATTCCAAGAACTCGACTCCAAGGTATACATAAAAATTAGTGATGAATATTTTGAACAAGCCGACTAAACCACCAACCGAGCAAAGAATAATAGTGGGCTTTCTTCCAATTCTAAAAAAATAATCAGATTTGAACATGAAGACTAGTAATGGTCTCAATATCCAAAGTTTTAATAGGTTTTGAAATCTGTATTATTATTACTTGTCAGCTATCCATCCCGTGATTATCATTGATACAACCATTCCGGCATTGTGTACACCGCCGACGAGAGTCGATTTCCACGACTGGCAACCCAAATTCAGCTGAAAAAAAAACATATCATTATTTAAAAAAGGAACAACAAATATCTATGGACTATGTAAACCGGCAGTGTCCCTTTGCCTTTTTTATAAAACTATATTAATAAAGAGGTAACGAACATAATACATGTGCTTACTCATATTTTTAAAAAAAGTAAAATCAAAAGCGAATAAAAAAAATTTTAGCCTGTTTTTTTTAATTCAGCTATACAACAGGCTCAATACACTGTCATAACATCATCAATTTATTCCCACCTCAACCTGTTTTCGCATAATATTCCTCGTGTTACGCGAAAATGATTCCTTTTTGCTCGTTTATTTAGTGTATCTCGTTTTATTAATGCTTATAGATACAGACAAAAAGAAAATCGTTATGGCAAGACCGGTACCTGTCGGCATTTAAATCGATGCGTTCAGTTGGTGCAGGTATGTTATTATAACAAGTACGATGAAAAGGCATGTGTTGTACATCGGTAGTTGAATCGTTTAAGCGTTAGCTGTCATTTATATCGATTTCCAAACAGATAAACCAATCAAATTTTGTTAACACTCAAGTGTATCGTCAACGATAGCCCGGTAGAGTCAATGATGAATACGGCTTTATAAATCCTATTCAGAAAAAGATACTTAAAATTAATAAATCAATTACTATTATTTACAAATAACCAAATTTCCTAAATAGGCACATGGCACATTTTAAATAAAATCAAATCAATTTTATTTCCAACGTCATAGTTGTTAATTTTTCTTTCTAGTTTAAAAACAAGGAATATATAATCTGCAAACAGTGCAATATTGTTAGTTTTATTTACAAAATAAGGTGATAGGTCATTAACATACATTAAAAACAGGAGAGGTCCTTAAATTGAACCCTGTGGTACACCCATTTGGGCCATTTATGACGAAGTTCAAATACAAATACTTATTTCTCTTTATTTAATTATATCGTCAATGAAGACCTGATTATTTATGACTAATAAACGTTACGGCTGGCTGCGGTGAGATTAAGTGTTTACAAAAGGTTTATATTGTACCAAATGTATGTCTGCTATTCAAATCGAAGAAGGTTCGAATAAAGACGAATTTTAGATTGACATATTCCATGGGATTTGTTAATAATTCAAGAAGACATAGCCTTTACTTAAGAAGGATTTTTACAAGCTGTTACTACTTTATTATGCACTACAAGACTATTCTATTTTATAGCTTGAATAATTTTTGATCCAGAGTTCCTATAGCAACTTCGTCGACACACATCAGTATACTAGTATAATTCCAGTCAACATTATCTTTTCTACATCTTCCACAATTATTGCGATATTTATGTCAGTTTACACAAAAAAAAAATTAAACACATAGCCTCCCTCTAAAGTCTATTGGCGTAATCGATGAAAAAAAATATTTGATACTTTTTGAGTTTATTGCGTTCAGACAGACGGATAGACAGACGGGAAATCGAGACTTAGCGACTTTTATTTTATAACGTTTAGTGTTATGTTCACCGACCTTTATTTATGTTATTTATATTTTGAAAAATAAAAGATAATTATTATTGTACCTATGTAGTTAGTAGATATTTATCTACAGACGTAGAACGTAAATAGTTAAAGTTTTAAGTTAAACATTAAACTAGTTACTGAATGTTACTGTATCAATGTTAAAACAAATTTTAATATTTTTTAAACACACAGCCCGGTAGTAAGTAACACATACAAACATAAAATATATAAAGTAAAAAGTAAAGTAACAGCCTGTAAATTTCCCACAGCTGGGATAAGGTCTCCTCACTATTAAGGAAAGGGTTTGGAACATATTCCACCACGCTGTTCCAATGCGGATTGGTGGAATGCACATGTGACAGAATTTCTTTGAAATTAGACACATGCAGGTTCTCATATATCTATATATCCTTACGATGTTTTCCTTCACCGCCGAGCACGAGATGAATTATAAACACAAATTTAGGACATACATAAATATATATATATGGTGCTTGCCTGGGTTTGAACCCGCAATCATCGGTTAAGATGCATGCTCTAACCACTGGGCCATCTCAGCTCATAAATATATTTATAAAATATATGTAAATAATCGAAATACCACTGATTGGCTGACTCATCGCGAGATTTCCGTAACTATAAGTGCGACTATCTTAAAATTCAGCAAAATTAATCCTTGCGCAACGTTAACCCTCACTAAGAATTTATGGAGATTTCATCCTTAAGGGTAGAAATGTGTAATTTGTATGTATTTTACGGATACGAAGGAGGTATGTACAGCTAGCATAAAACTTACCTAGTCTACTAGTTTAAATAGAACATAAACTGCTTTTGACATATACAACCTTTTTGTTTGTATTTAAAAAAAAAAACATTCGTAATTAATTATTTACAATTACAATTTATTAATAATACTGGCAAATCCCTTTATCTCGATCTTAATACTTTTTATAATACTTGCAATTAAATATTATCTCAACGGAAGGAAAACGATTATTGACGTTACTTAAAAGAGCTCACGTCGTGTAATCTTGTAATGATTATTATGTTTGCATATAATAAAACAGTAACAAGGGGTAACATTGTGATTCATAGAGCGTTTATATTGTCTGTCTGTATCAACAAGCGAAAGCATCTGCAGGATATTTTTTTTTAATTTATGACGGTCTTTTTCGGTCGAATCCACTTTCCAAACCGGTAAGAGTTTCATGTAAAACTATAATGCCGAACGCATTGTACATACATATACATACTCTTTGGTTTGAAGTGCTTGAAAGTCTTAGTCAAATATAGATATAAATAAATATACATTAGTTATAAATGATTGTTATCTTTTCCCTACCGATTATAACGCAGTCTTGTTCACAGTTAACCTTTACTGTGAGTTTAATGCGACAATATGCGATAACAATGAATAGTAGTAAATATTAGCACACCATTTTTGTCTTCAGTAGAGGTTTTGAGATTAAATTTATTTATTTATTTAATTCCTATTAATTCCTATCCTTTATTACAAGAATCAACTTTAACTTTAGAATAAAACTATTCGCATACAATTTTATCGATTTAAAAACAGAAGTATATATACATATATGTATATCACATAATTTGTATTGATGAGAAACGCGCGAACGTTATACGTACCTACAGCCTAAATGTTAATAAAAACGGAATTCGTCGAAAATTATGCATTTTTCTTTTAAAAAATCTGTGTTCACCCCAAACTTACCTCAGCAACGATGGAGTTGTTGTTTTCATATACCCACTCGTGGCATTCCTCCAATATCTCTAGAAACGTGTTATTGGAACATGTTTGGTTTGCTTTGTCATATTTTTGCATATCTACAACCGGTTTCAAACACCTGGCATTCACATCTTTCGGCCACCAATCTGGTATCTCTACACTTGGCTTTGTACCTTCGCATTCTGACACCAGACATCTGGAACAGAGTGAAAATACAATACTAAGTATTTTTGTATACTTTTTTTTTTCTTTTTTTATGGTATAGGTTGGCGGACGAGCATATGGGCCACCTGATGGTAAGTGGTCACCATCACCCATAGACAATGACGCTGTAAGAACTATTAACTATTCCTTACATCGTCAATGTGCCACCAACCTTTAGAACTAAGATTTTATATCCCTTGTGCCTGTGATAACACTGGCTCACTCACACTTCAAACCGGAACATAACAATACTGAGTACTGTTATTTGGCGGTAGAATAACTGATGAGTGGGAGGTACCTACCCAGTCGGGCTTGCACAAAGCCTTACCACCAAGTAAGTACTATATAATACTTCTAATATTTTGTCTATTTGAAAAGAATATAGTTTGACAGTAAACATAATCAAATGTAATGATGTTACTGATTGATATACATTGCTATTACAGTTACATGTTACATACAAAACCAGTCATAATTGATTCACATGGTACTTTGAATAATTCTTAAGTGGTATAAATTGAAATTATATTGAAGTCAATTGATGGAAATTGAGAAATGGAAAAGTTACAAATGTTTTGTTTTGTAGAACAGTTTTAACGCATAATTATTACACGACTACTACTAGTTATAATTTAAAAGTTATATAAATTAAGATTGTTATCTAGTTATAAATTAAAATTTTGATGTTAAAAACTGTTGTAATTAATATTATTGCTGATGTTCTTGCATGACACGATATATAGTTTATAGTTATCTTTTTGCCGCCTGTAAAGAGGAAGACAATCACCTCGGTTATTTTTATATGTTAGGCGATATATTTGCTATTGTGAAATAAGTTTGCTTCAATTACAACGACATGACGTCTAATTTTGAATTTGAAATTAATAATTGGAAAAACAAGTTCATGTTTATCCAATCTACGAAGAAACGTGAAATCGTCTTTTGATTACTTTCATTGCACATCACATAGTGGCGGATACAGAGCTAGCTTTCTCCGTGATTATACAATAAATAACTAAATGCATCTCATTAAATATTTAGGTACCAGAAAAAGTAGCTAGATTTCTTGGCGTTTATGACTTTTTACGCTTGTTAGTGTCGTTGGGTGAAACTTTACAGCCTATTGGTATCGACTATTTCTCGATACGATAGTCTACAGCAAAAGGATATTCGAATCGGATTGTTAGTTACGGAAATTAACTTGTATTTATATAGATTATAAATATCGATATCGTGATAGATTTCGATTTTATGGAATCATGAACGAATTGTAGTATCAATCTGCCGTTACGATATTTGCATAACATAACACATACTGAACATTTTTTTTTATTACGTTTATTAGTTTTAACACTTAATTAACCAAACACGACACGCGTCAAACGTCCATTGATATATTGACATTTTTTTTTTAATTTAATATCGAGAATATTTGACCATTAACGTGACAAGCGTGAATTTCATGTTCTTGAATAATTTAAATATTCATCACCTTATAATATATGTTAACATGTTTCTATATAAAAAAATTTCAGTAGCTGAATGGCTTTGATTTAATAGCGTTCTTATTGAAATTAGAAATTACTGATTCATAGTTTATAGCGATATATTGTTACACTTAAGTTGATTTAAAATGAAATAATAACTTGTCAATACATCATTGAAATGACTACCTAAGTACAAAACGGAGAATATTTTGTACTAGCTTGAACCCCGAGGCAGAAGACTGGCTACTTTTTTATGCTTAAGCCTGGATGAACAACATTACAATCAATATTTTTATGTATAAGCAACGAGTTTTATTTATTCTATCTAACCAGTAACAAAAAGGTTTTATATTAAAGAACGTGAACAGCCTGTTTTATCTATAATGTACTTATTTTGTAACACGATGAATAAAATTAATTATACAAAAAATGTTATGCAAAAACAAAATATCGTCCTAAATTTATGCGATGTTAAAACTTAAGTAAATTTGTTTATTGATTTTCCTTATGGTTTTCGATATTGGTTCGAAAGTGGGACTTTGCATAATATTGACCTTTATTGCTGATTATTTTAAACTAAATTAATATTACACATCCAAACGATAATATTACCATAAGATTGAGGTTGAAAAAGATAAAATTGATGATTTTTGGTTATTGTTTTTATCAATAATATTATTAAATAAGATATGTCTGAACAAATTATATTTGTTGAAATATTTAAAAAATAAATTCATACTTATATTATAAATGCGGAAGTAACTCGGTTTGTCTGTTTGTTACACTTTAATGCTAAACTGAACCACTGTTACTCAAAATTAGTACGGAGCATGTTTGGACTTCAAAGATGGACATGGGCTCAGCGGCGGCCTTACCGATTGCGAGGCTCAGGGCGATAGGTCTTTGCGAGGCCCTTTGTCCTACGAAAAAGTACCTACCTATGTGATGCGAAAGTTGGTCTGGTTGTTTGATAGGTAATCGTTTTGTTTGGTAAGAAATGCTAAAGTTGTAAAAATAAATAAATGTTGAGTTTTAAAATATTTTACTTACATTGAGAGATTTACAAAATTAACAAATAAAAAGATGTTAGCCACTGATAAATATTAAAATTAATGTTTGCGGCTTTCACTAAGACTAAAATCTTCAATTAGGGCACAATAATCTGACTAATGAGCTACGTCATTTTCGATAGACAGAATAGCAAGAGCTGAAAGTCGATCTTGTGTCATTGAATTTCTTAAATATGTTTTAAAAATTTTGAGCCTCGAAAAACTCCTTTCAGCAGACGCAACCGTAACAGGTGTAGTGGCAATGATTTTTTTTTTTTTACATATTTATATGAAATAGGCGTTTGTCTTCCATCTCACCTGATGGAAAGTGTAGATGAAGACGAAGGTGGTACACGCCCATCCAAAAGAAACCTGTTCGCTCTACTCTTAAAGGCTCCGAAGTTCAATTTATCAGGAAAAATAGACGCGGGCAGGTCGTTCCAAATCTTAGGGACTCTTAAAAAAAAACGAACTGACAAATCGTTTGGTTCGACTTTTGGGTATGTCAACAATGAATGGATGAAACTTTTGTCTGCGCCTAGTTGTCCGATAAAGGAATGGAGACGGTTCTATCAGTTCAAAAAGAGCCTTCGAGCACTCTCCAAAGTGCATCCTATAAAAAACCGATAAGTTGGCCACTCGGCAACAATGCTCAAGGGTGTGCAGTCTGCTATTTGAGAACTTTTCGTCGTTAATTAACCTACGGGCTCTTCGGTCAACTGAGTCCAAAGCTTCCAGATGATATTTGGCTGCACCGTCCAAGAGATGACTGCAGTACTCCATGCATGATCGAACTTGTGCAGTGTAAAGATTAAGCAGCTGTTCAGAGCTGAAGTACCGCCGAACTTTTGAAAGGATTGAAATTTTCTTGGATGCCGCTTGTGCCATAGACTCGATTAGTTGGCCACAGTTGAGGTTAGAGGTGATGGTAATACCTAAAATCCCTGATGGTCTGTGATCGGTAAGGATACACCTTCGAAGGTGGACGTTAAATCGAAGTTACTTTTTTTTGCGGAGAAAAGACACGCTTGTGTTTTGGAAGGGTTGAAATGGACAAGATTGGCGTCAACCCAATCGGACACCCACTGCAAAGTCACGTTTACCCGTTCAATCATGGACTCTCTCAAGGACCGTATTTCATCTGGCTTGGTTCGCGGGTTGGACATGTACCTCTCAACTACAGTGCTGTCATCGGCGTAGCTAATAATACCGGGTGTTAGAAGATCGTTTATGTGCAGCAGAAACAAGGTAGCAGAGAGAACAGATCCCTGAGGTACCCCAGCATTGATTGCCATTAGATCGGAAGAACAGCCATCCAAGACAACTCGAATCGATCGTTCCCTGAGGAAGTCACATATCCAGTCACAGAGCTCAGAAGGTATGCCGTATGCTGGAAGCTTACAAAGTAGAGCCTCGTGCCAGACCCGGTCAAAGGCATTTGAGATGTCTAATGAGACGGCTAATGCTTCACCATGACCCTCCAAGGCCTCGTTCCAAAGGTGGGTGGCATAAATTAGCATATCTCCGGTCGAGCGTCCTTTACGAAAACCATATTGGTTATCACTAAGGAGCTCGTTTTCTTCAAGATATGAAAGAAGACGATTATTTAAAATACGCTCCATAGTCTTACAGATTATAGAGGTGATCGCGACGGGACGGTAATTGGCTGGGTCAGCACGGCTTCCTTTTTTGGGAATGGGCTGAACATTAGCAAGCTTCCAGGATCTCGGAACCTTGCTAGTTTCCAGAGAAAGTTGGTATAGACGAGTCAAAACAGGAGACAACTCAGGAGCACAAAACTTCAGTACCACTGGTGGAATGCCATCAGGACCACTGGCCTTATTAACGTCCAGGTTTCGCAAACATTTGAGTACCTCTTTTTGGTGTATTTTAACGGCGTTTATTTTAGGACCAAACGGAGGTAACTGAGGTGGACGCTTGCCATTGCTGTCCAGACGAGAATACTCCGCGAAGAGATTGGCAAATAAATTTGCTTTCTCCTTAGCGGTGTGGGCCAGGGATCCAACAGGTTTGCGGAGAGGAGGCAGCGAAGAGCGACAGAAGTTTTTCCCAACTGACTTGGCGAGGCTCCAGAAAGCTTTGCTCCCTGAGGGAAAAGAAGCTAACTTTCCCCCTGAAAGTTAGCTTCTTTTCCCTCCTCCTCCCGTGGTCAAAATGAGCTTTTCTTATCGCTTTTTTTACAATATTTAGTAGCTGCGTTGTATGTTTTCTTTTTAGACTGAAAATCCAATGTTTTGCTTTCACGAGCATCAACCCAAGACAAATCGGCTTCATGCTTACGCTTTTCAGCTGAGAGACATTCAGCACTATACCAAGGGCGAGCTTTGGTCTCAAGGGATACTTCAGCAAAAGGAATAAAATACTCCATAGCTTGATAAATCACACTGGATATAGCATCTGCGCAGGACGATGGATCTTTAGAAGAAAAACAGACCTGTTTCCAAGGATAAGAAGCGAAAAAGTGACGCATCTCGTCCCAATCCGCCAACTTGTATCTCCACACTCGCCTAGTGCCTTTGGGGCTGGTGTCAAGAGGCGAGTAGTGTGACACAGATTTTACCACACAATGATCCGATGTCCCGAGTGGTGGTGAAACGGAAACCGAATGTCTATCGGGATCGGTTGTCAGCAGAAGGTCTAGGCAATACTCAGTGTGGCCCACGATATCTGAAATACGAGTGGGTTCGTGGACGAGCTGGGAGAGGCCATAAGATATAGACAAGTTTATAGACCTCTCTTCCAGCGTGGTCAGTATCTCTATACGGGTACAGCCACTCAGAAACAGAACTATTTCTCAGAACTATTTCGATAGTGGGGTAAACTTCAGTTTACATTATTATTTGTTTTCTACATGTATTTCAGCACCGAGATAATGTCGTCGTTTCCTTCATACACAAAATCAGGAACAAGATCAAAAGTCTTAAATAAATAAAAATATAGTAAAAAAAATATTTTTTTATTGCCTGGACGCGAGGCGAGGCCCCTTCAAGCGCGAGGCCCCGGGCGATTGCCCTGTTCGCCACCCCCTAAGGCCGCCACTGCATGGGCTACTTATTTTATCCTTCAAAAAGGTCCAGTCCAAAATTAGGGATTGTATGGAAGGTTTTTAAATAAACTGTACAGTACTTTAAGCTGATTTCATAGATACGGTATGTACTAAGACCCTCTAAACTGGAATCGTAATCATCGTCATAACTGATCATGAACTTGTCACAGTCATTAATTCGTTTGATTAATTAATAAAATAACATCAATTATTAATTAGCTACCTATTGATATATTAAAAAAAAAGATTTATGAGTTGATTTCATAAAATATATTAAACACTTTAAGAGTTTCGATATAACTAAGTATTGGATTGAATTTTAAAAAAGGTTCTACCGTATTTTTTGCCGTTTTTTGCCGGCAGTAGCCTCATTGAAAACCGGTGCGTCAGGTAGAATTGAGGCAACAGACTTGTAAATATCCAAAAAAGTGAAAATCAATATGAATTCCTTCCTGAGAGGCTTGTATACTTTTCTCTTATATTATCGTGATTGTGGTGTTGCTAAGTGACATCATATAATCTTCTTTAAACAGTTAAAGATTATAAAACATAAAGAGTAGTCGAAACATTATACAGAAGCAATACGAGTTGCAGGTATTGTGAAACGAAGTATCTTTTTTTTCTGCTTTATCAAAAGTGTCGTTACGTTAATAATAATTAATTATTGATTATTGAGTAACAAATGGTGTAATTAACCATTAAACATACACTATCGGGATTTCGTATTCTCTTTTGTTACTCCACGTGAATGTTCCGTGCCCTCCATCCGAACTTTTTTTAAAGAAATCGATCGATAGATGATCGGACTCTAGCCGATTAATTATGCGAAATATTTTTTTTGTTATAAAATTAAGAATTTTTACCTCATCATAAATAGCGACATTATGATGAAATTCTTATAAAATCTTTATTTGATTTGAAAATTTACATAAATTATTTTGATTAATTAATGAATAATCAATTAAAATAAATTAAATGTAAAAGATTCTTAATATTTAAGGGTTAAAGAAATATACTACCGTTTAAATTTCTAGTGTTTTTTTTTTTATAAAGCGTATAAAATTATTGACAAATAAAAAATGTTAATAAAAATTTAGTATTATTAAGTGATAATCCTTTACTACTGATATATGTTTTTTTTGCATATAATAAAATCCATCTATTAGTGTCTTAATCGTTTTATAAAAAATGTTAAATATTTTCTATGGAACCCAATAAATAAGAAACCTCATAAAAATGTCACCTACTGTAGTAAACTGTAGTAAGTAGGAAATAACAAATATATTTTAAAAATCATTATAATATTTTCAAAAATCTTAGGTACGTATATCCTGGACAAGTTCTGTAATAAAACAATAATTTTAAATTTGTTAATGCATCGTATACAAATCATAGCCAAAACGAGTTTCGTGAATAATAAATCGAATAGAACAGTATATTTTAAATTTAACGGCTGTAATGTGTCTATAAAGACACGTGAATCATAAAGCTGAAACTAAGGAAAATACCTCTTTTTTAAAGTCATTTAAATTTATTTTACAAAACATTTAAGACTATATTAACAATTTAAAATGAAATCAACAAATTACCTGTGTTCAGTATCTTCAGCAACAAATATATAATTAACGTGCATCATAGAAACCGTAACAAGTGTTAAACATACTAAAATATATTGAAACAATTGAAAACTTCTGAACTTTTCGAATTCTTGAAAAATATCTTCGGAACCCGCACGGTTATTGGAAGTCGCGGTCATATTTATTACGATAATTCACAACTGTGTAATAATTTTATTAAAAATAATATATTTTACACTGGCTTACGATATACCGAATACTGTCAGATACGGATGCTGTTAAACAACTACTTATAAAAAAACAATTATTTGATATCTAGTACGAAGCGTACTATTCGTCGAGATGACGGATGCATACCGAATGAATAGGAGATTACTTAACGCACTGCAATTTGTATGTACTCTAATATTTACAGTAATGTGAGTTTGACGTTTAGTCATTAAGTTTTTTAATGATTATTATAAGCTGATATCTAATTTTTTTGTCGTAATCACAAACTTATTTGTAAACTAACTTGAAACTTATGAGACAAGATATAATAAAATAGTCATAACTTTTTGCGTTGAGAATAACCTATGAAGACAAACAATTTCATTTTTTAGCGGTGCGATGAAGAAAAAGTGTTATATTTCTTCATGCGATCCCAAGCCGCTACTTTAGGACCTTTTTGTGAAAATGTTTTGACAGGAGCCTCGAAATTCCTTCTTGCACTACGGTGGCAGCAAACGTCAAAACCCAGCAATCTTGCGTTGATAGCACCACTACTACTACAAAGGGCTTTATGTAACAAGCACAAAGAATCATGGTGACATTTCGATAAATGAAGAGGGTGGTTAAAAGGACCAGTAGCAGTAGCCAGCATTCATTATATGGTATCTATTTTGAAGCGTAACTTGAACGCGAAGGCTATGCTTGTGTAGGTAGTTGACAATCTAGACGCAGAACTGAACTGGCGGTAGCTTGAAAAGAACAACTCAACGCTAGACTCGGTCAAAAGGAGGAGGAGTGTTGCACATTTCTTCATTAGCAAGTATTCCATCAAGAATCCGCTAGTACACTTTCTGTACATCAAGTCATTGCAACTTTGCACGTACATCACGTTATCAACAACACGTAACATTACATTATGGGGCCTTATGGGGGCATTGTACAATCATCGATCACATAGTTGTCAGCATTACATAAATGAAACATACACGAAATCAAACAGTAAATTTCTTTTCATTCAAGTTATTTTCGCAAGTTAATCTAATATTTCGCTAATCTCTCATATCTAACTAGACACAATGTATGATAGCAATAATAGTGGCAGCAATAATCTGGGGGCACGGCAGTGCCCCCACCATGTCGAGCAAAAAAGCAGCACGGCCGTACCATCCTTTTCTCGAAGCAACTCAGGCCATTTTCGACCCCCTGTAACTTCGTTGTGGATAAAACTAGAAGACTGAATTTTCAGTAACCATGCAAGCATTGTAAAGACACGCTATATTTCAAATTTCATTCAATTTGAACCAGTGGTTTAAGAATTATAACGGGTCAAAGTTTCTTAATTTTGTCACTCACTCACTGACTGACTCACCGATCATCAAAACTCTAAGGCACTTCTAGCAGACCTAGAAGCTTCAAATTGGGAATATAAGTAGTGTTTGGTGTATGAACCAAGGAAAAACTAAAATAATAATTAACAAAATGATAAAATTAAAAAAAAAAATTACAAATTCAAAGGAAGATTATTTATTATATTATTATAATAACAATATAATAAATTTATTATATTAATAAGCTTTCGAAAATGATTGTTATTTGTGTAATTACGTTCTCAACTAGTGCACACATATCATTACAAGACCAGACTAAACTATGACCACGTTTCTTTACATTTCCAAAGACCGCTTTTCCTGTATTTATTTATTATTTTTTAATTTATTTTATAATATTATTAAATATTTGGATATTATATATTATTATTTTTAATAATAAAATTAATATTATTAATAATAGTATATATTATTAATAATAATATACATATTAATATTTTAGTGTATTAATTACATAAAATATGGATATCGGTTCTGTAGTATTCACATCCGGTCAAGCTTACGTGGCACTTTCGAGAGTTACAAGTCTGGGCGGTTTACATCTAATTAATATCGAATTTGTAAGTGTTAAAGCGCAGGAATCCTCAGTTTGTGAATAGAACAGACTAAGAAGCATTTACCGTCCAGATTTGTCAAAAAATTTAACATCAAGGCCTCCCAGAAAAACATATAGAGACAGGGAGTGGGCTCTTAGATAAACTGTAGTTTAAGCTCAAGAATTAGTACCGGAAAAGTGAACACGGAAGGCTACCTACAAAAATAAGAAAAGTTAATAAGTCAGAGAGAGGGCTTTAAGAAAATTCGTTGCTGGTAGATATAAGTAGAAGGTACCGAAAAGTAAAAAAAGTGGAACTGTCTACAAAATACAAAAAGAAATGAGATCCCATCAAAAACAATACTTGTCAAAAAACCAATTCTCGCAACTCAGTTGTTCTACGGTAAAAAGTTGTGAGATCCATGTAATACCAAGTCTTATCCATGTAATACTTAAGCGACTTCCTGTCTTAATACGTCTACTCCCTTAGACCTCGATCGTGGTCCATATATTGACTCGGCCATCGCACTAAATAATTTAAGTAACACGTGTTTTCATGCGATGGCCGAGTCAATATATGAATCACGATCGTGGTCTTAGGGAGTGGACGTATTAAGACAGGAAGTCGCTTAAGTATTACATGGATAAGACTTGGTATTACATGGATCTCACAACTTTTTACCGTAGAACAACTGAGTTGTGAGACTTGGTTTTTTGACAAGTATTGTTTTTGATGGGATAGAAATAATCTTTCATAAGTTCTTGTAGTGACTAACTATTCATTAGGTTTTTGCAATCCTGATTAGGTTACTGAATTATACTGTGATGCAACTAAATTAAGTTTAAACGAAAATTATAGTTCGAAAATATTTAAAATACGAACTACGAATTAGAAGCCCATGCAGCTGTTAGCTTGGTTGTAAATGTTTTTTGAAATTCTTATACACTGTGTTTCTTTACTATCTACACTTTAAAAACGAGACCTTATCTCCCGAGATGCGAGATATAGGGTATAAACTGGAGCACCCAAAGCAACATTTTGATGCACTAAGTCGCGTTAAATGATTCTCAGTCTTATGCTCATTTTTTTCGATTATTGCAAATATCTGAAGATAACGGAGATCCAAAAAATATAACACATCAGGTCTGTTTAGAATACAGTAGTAATAAAGACTTAGTTGACATAAAGCAACATTTTGTTATGCGCAAAATTAGCTCATATCGTAAAGTAGGAAGATTTAAAATGGGTAGCACCCAAAAGATTAAGATGGGAAATACGGTAACTTATTTAGCTAAGCCATTTTTCAATGTAGAAAACTCTAGAAAAAAATGAACCGGATTTTTACACATTTGCACTTATGTTAAAAAAAATCTAAATATGTAAAGGCACGTTCACACTACGCGTTAGGTAAGGAACCGATGAGTCCAAAAGGAGGATTTTTTCATAGCATTCGAAAAAGTTATCCTCTTAGGCCCGTTTATAAAGTGTTAAGGAAAATCAACATCTTTTACTAATTGGAGATGGTTTTACAAAGTATTGGATCGTTAAAGCTCTTCGAAATACAAAACGTCACTAACAGTCTTGACACTAAAAACATCTTTAATGTTTTTAGTTTTCACCGGATACGAAGTTTCTCACATACTTAACGCGGTTTCAGCTCGAAGTGCCAATGCCCAAGTAGAATAATATAATCGGACGTAACGTGCATACGTTTATGTGTTTGGGGAGAATAAATGTGACCAGTTATTAAATAAAATACAATGAGGACTAAATGATACGATTAATAGGGGCATTGAAAAAATCTCTATTGTCTGTAAATCATCTGAAAATAAGCAATAAGCAATCCAAATGATACTATTCCCGATACAAGACAAAATAACAAAGATTACGAAACTATAAGAAAGAAAATAAAAACTTATATTAAAAAAGATTAAGATAAACAAAGTTTGAGATTTAATAAGACTAGAAAGAAGACTGAGATTTACAAAAATTGGTGTTTCAAATACATCTGACAATTTCCAGATCCATTTCGTATACCAACTAGATACGAGTTAGAACTAGAAAAAGGCGAATCAATACGAGATTTCTAATGTTTCTGGTTCATTTATAACCATAGGCCGGTAAAGTAATATTTGGTCAGCTGATCATATAAAACCTTGAATATACAAATACAAATAAGTTTAACATAAAAGATTTATATTATTTAACGATTACAGATGGACGTTTCAATTTGAAATTTTGAATGATTTCAATTTCTAGTGTCTTTTGTGTGTATAAAGTGATTAACATTGAAAATAAAATAAATATTATAAAAAAATATATGTGATAATTTATTACTACTGCTATTATTTTTAAATATTATTAAAAGAAAAACATCGTTATGTAATACATTTTCTAATGAATTTAATAATAAGAATCGTAATAAAAATACTACCCACTGTATGAAATAAAATAGCTTATTAAAAGGCGCTTCTTATGACATTGTTTATGGATTATACCTATTTATTTTATTAGAGCCGAGGGAACAAATGGGAATAAAGTTAGTAGAAACATTTTAAATATATATAGATTCTCGTCAAAAACTTTTGCCAAAGTGTAGCCTTAAAAAGTTAAGTAATACGACTACAATTTCTAAATGCATCCAGGATAAATTATGAATATAACAAGTTTCATGAAAAATATATCGAGTAGTGAAACATATTTTAAAGTTAACGGCTTTTATAGACACGTAAATAATTAAATTAAAAGTGTAGAAAAATAGATTATTAATTGATTTTAAATGAAAACATGTAAGACTAAAATATATATCAGGTTTTATTTCTAACCAATAATAGAAATGTCGCATTAATATATTCTAATTATATAACGCAGATCTTTTACTTTCTATTAAACTTAATTTTATTTTAAGTTGATAGAAATCGTATTTACATACCAAATATACTAATTATAATAAATACTATTATAGCAAATATTTAAGTTAAGCTTTTCAGATAGTTATTGGATCTATATAATATTTTAGCATATATTAACACTTAAAAATAAAGTAAACAAATTACCTGTGTTCAACATCTTCAGCAACAAATATATAATTAACGTGCATCATGGAAACCGTAACGAGTGGTAAACATATTAATACATATTGTATCAATTGAAAACTACTGAACTTTTCGAATTCTTGAAAAACATCTTGTGATCGCGCACGGTTATTTGAACGCTCGGCCATATTTATTGAGATAATTCACAATTGTTCATCAATTTTGTTAAATATACAATATATATTTTACACTGTCTTACGATATACCGAATACTATCAGATACGGATGCTGTCAAACAACTAATTATAAAAAAACAATTCTTCGACGTCTGGTACGAAGCGTACGATTCGTCCAGATGACAGTCCGCATACCGAATGAATAAGTATACTAAACGGGCTGTAAGCTTACCATACCCTAAGTATTCATGGTAATGTGAGTTTAACGTCAAATAATTTATTTTTGAATTGAGTTTTAAAAGGTGATATGTTTTTGTTGTTAATACGAATCCATATCTATTAATAAATCTCAAGTTGTAAGACAAGAATAATTTTTAACGCGTATTTGTAACGCTCTGATGGTAACAACAATATTATATTTTCCATGTCCATATATAAAGTGACTTACGTATAATTAATTACGAAAACGTATTAATTTCGGGATATTTGCCATGTTTTTTTATTTTTGTTCGGTGGAGCTCGATATTTTGACATTATCTACATGACATGGCAAATATCCCGATATTAATACCTTTAGTAATAAAAATAACCATGTTAATTTAAAATCATATAATTACGAAAAGTTTTCTAAACATTCTTTAAAATATATAATAGTAAAAAAGTAATGGCAGATGATCATCTCATGTTTTACAGGTTACACACGATACTCTAATGCAGTTTCGTAGACAAGAGCAAACTTCCATGCGTTTTTTTGCTTCACTACATCTTATATATTAATAGCGTAAGCCGTTTATAAGCTTTTTTGTCCCTCTATAGGACGTTAGCTGCAAGTAAATCGACTATGGTCTTAATTTGAAAATCTCCAGCAGAAAGTGCTGAATTAAAGAGGATTCTTTATTGCAATTAACGAAATTGTTACAAAATTACTGGCATGTTAGAGAGCGGTGCTGTAGCTCTATATATATTTAAAAAGAAACAAAGGTAAAATCAAAACAAAAACAAAACCTGTTATAGAATTCGATTTAGTGAGTTATAGCTTCAAACAACATGAACATGTAGTGGTTCTTGGCCGAGCTTGAACACGTTTTTCGTTAAAATTAGCCACTGGGCCAAGTCGACTGGTTAAAAAATCGAAAAAATCTTTTCTAGAGTGAATTGGCGACAGCACGAATATGCTTAGCCAGAAACGATTTGTTTATTTTTAGACATTGTATAATTGAATGAGTTTGGTCTAAAGATTGCCAATTGACAATATTTAATACAGAAGTTTGACAGAAATAAATGTGATAAAAATAAACGAGGTAAATAATTTGTTTATAATGAATGAATATGTTCCAAACCTTCTCCTTAAGGAGAGGAGACCTTGAGCCCAGCAGTGGGAATTTACAGGCTGTTGTTGTATAATGAATGCAATCGGTTTTCATTCAGCTTTTTACTTTCCAAGTTTGAAAAGCTATCATCTGACCAGCAGTGTGTAAAACCCAGGATTCTTTTCTTAAGCAACAATTGCTAGCAGCATTCAAAATATATAATGATTATGCGGCTTAAGTGTGAAGTTGGTTGTGAAAAAATACCAAATAGGGGAATACCCTAGTATATTAATTTTAATTTCTCACCTACTTCGTAGATGTATAATATGTAACTTACTTCCCATTCATTTAAATGATTTGTTTAAATTTTCAATTCTATTGACTTTTAACATACAATTGTTAATGAAAATGACACGAATCTCAATAGATAATTTTTCATATATTGTAGGATTCCAGATAGTTAATTTAAGTTAATAAAGGTCTTGTCTACCGTGATGACGTAAGCAATACCGCAAAATAACCTACCGTCATATAACTCTATCAATAATACTAGGCACAAGACGATTTACTTGATAACATAATAATTAAAGACATTATATAATACTTTAACTTTTTCATAAATAATATGTGATTAATACAAGAATGTCAGTCGTAAAAAGCGTATGAAGGTCACAGACAATCAAACATCCTAATCAAAGATCAACACATTAGAATAATATTTATTATATCATTAATAAAAATGAGAAATCAATTCGTCGCATACCAGTTTGACGTAGCAACAAACGAATTATAATATCATATAAATTTTTGATATAACATACAATTACCTACCAATATCATTTGGCATCATTTTTGAAAACCTCATCCCAAATAAAAAAATGCGAATACATCGCAGGAGTTTATAACTTGTACGATGTTTTTTTTATGTTATTTTTTAGGAGGCTCACCTGATGGAAAGTGACTACCACCGCCCATTAACCAGGGGGCACCAGGGGGGCAGGTGCGTTGCCGGGTTTTAAGGAAGGAAATGTCTATTTATATACAAGTAACATTTCTTTAAATGCAGTTTAGTCTAGTACATATGGTCTCCTATAATTGATGTACATTTATATGTACACACATCTTAAAACAATGTTACGAGCATGTACTACGTTTTTATACCCTTTGTTGGAAGTATTCAATGAATTAAATATAGTGACGTAATAAGTAGTTTTTTTTATATTGTTGGGATGATGATCTGAAAATAGAAATTCTGATCACGAAGTATATAAAGTACGAGCAGAAAGAGAACCCAGACATAACAACTAAGCTACTATTCAAGCAGATTTAACTAAAATTCTGTATCCCAAAAGCAAGCACCGGCGTTCATCAATTTTCTTTCAAATATTATATTTTTTTTAATATAATTGTTGCACATAATTTTTTGTCTAAGAAATCGATTTAGGATGTATGCTGGATACGTATGAGCAAGGGGCATTAACCTACATACTTTGATAATTCGCTTGCAAAGCTAATAAGTTTTTTTACTTAAAAACTAGCCCAAAAAACAAATAGGATTGACAGCAGGTTACGATGTTCAAATCACGACGGGGTATCCAATATACCGTAATATTCAATAGATGTATATAAACGTATGTTAAAGGACTTTTTAGTCAGGTTTCTGGTTACAAATAAATGATTACGCTGACAAGGAAACATTTATTTTTTATATAAAATTAAGAGATAGGGATTACACGCAGAGCTCATAATATTTAAATAAATTAATTGTGTTATGGGGCCTCAGATTTATACTTATGTTTGATTTACACTTCTTTTTTTATATGCAGATATCATTGGTTAGTCTTTGTTTAGTCAAAATATAAAAAATGCAATATTTTATTAATTCCATGAACTAAATCTTATATGTTAATTAACATTAACATAACATATATGTATTACTTACACTGCGTTTTAACCAATGATATAGTGTATATATTTTTTTTTTTAGTTTAATTGTTCGGGTGATCTAGGTTGTAAATATATTTTCAACAATTATAACAACAGAACAACAACAGCAGCCTGTAAATTACCAACTGTTGGGCTAAGGCTTCCTCTCCCTGTGAGGAGAAGGTTTGGAACATATTCCATCACACTGTTCCAATGCGGGTTGGTGGAATACACATGTGGCAGAATTTCTATGAAATTAGACACATGCAGGTTTCCTCACGATGTTTTCCTTCACTGCCGAGCACGGAATGAATGAATGAATGAAACACAAATTAAGTACATGAATATTCAGTGGTCCCTGCCTGGGATTGAACCAGCAATCATCGGTTAAGATGCACGCGTTCTAACCAATGGGTCGTATGTAGCTTAAAAAATATTTAAACTAACTTATCAACTATTATTAATTGTAATATGTAAGGATTTGAATTTAATCTGTATTTTCTTCTTTTTCTTCTCTGCCTTCAATGCAAACTATTTGGAGCCGGCGCAATAAGTCTTTTACAATTCTCCCCAATTATTGACGATCAAGCTACACCATTGATTCTGATGAGATGACTCATGCAAGAGTTGGAAAACAGCAAGAAATTAATAAACAGAAAGGTTGTGGTTTTTCATCGTTATCAACGCCTGAACACATACAGCTTTAGCCAATCACAAATATTTAAGAACCTTTTTGGGAATGAAATCGTTAGATTACAATCTGACGACACAGATTGTAATCTGTCGAAATTTTGTGAACTGTGAAATATGATTGTAATTTAATGTATTATTTTTCGCTATATTGTAATTTATGGAAGTTAAACTGACAGATTACAATCTGTCCCACGTCAAATTGTCAACTGTCGAAAGCTCTTCCTGATTGGTTTATCTTATTTATCGTACGAATTTTGTAATGTTACGGTAACATATCTATGCGAGTGTCAATTGTAATAGGCTATTTGACAATGCGAAAAATAAACTATGAATTATTATAATCAGTGTATATTATGAGTTTAAAAATGGTTATTTACTTACGAAAGTTAAAAATAATACTTATTTTATTCAAAAATCCATTGTCCATTCATCACATCCGTTTGTCACGTGACAGAAGCTCCTGATTGGCCGGGCTTATGATGAAGTTACTTTCTTGTTAACCTTGCTTTTCTACTATATGTACCACAGATTAAAATACAAGAAAGTGATGTCACCGACCCGAATGCAACGCCATGTTGTCCAAGTAGCGTTTTTGCGCGCTGTTTAAATATGGAATTTTTAATATGATATTTTTCGGCAAATATATATTAGAAATAAAAAAAACAACTTTTACTGGGTTCCTTAACTTCTACTAAATAGTATAAGATGGATTTTATGCTCTCCCATGGAGCCCTGATCTTTCAACCGCAGATAAACTTGTTTTCAGGTCTTTCAGAATTATAGTGCTAGTGTAAGGCTAACTTCAAAAGGATTTCCAAAACTACTTATAGGAGTTATTTCATATTTCCTGCTTGTCATAATTCCTGCAACAATTATTCGAAAAAAATGGTTATAAACACGATATCAAATGTAATGTATTTAAATTTAAAAAAATATATGAAAAGACTTTTTCTCCAACCTAATATTGTATCTTATATTTAAAATCTTTTATATTATATTATATTTTATATTATAAGAAATATATAGTGTTATGTATAAAAAAGCAGGCATACATTATTGCGACTTAATATATAACATAAATATCATAAAAATTCACAATATGCTATTTTGTTATTTTTTTAATATGTTATTTTTTTCCAATAAAACAACAAATCAGGTGCATCATCAAAGTTAACGTTGTATCTTTTCCGGGGGATGGACTTCGATTACATATTATACCTACATTAAGCTTACATTATAAATTAAAATCTGCTTTGATAAGGCGTACGATTATACGATAAAGACATAACAGCATCATATATTATTAGGAGCTAATTAATGATTGATAAGTTGAAAGCGATTATAATCTCATCTGTCTGTAATAAGAGGTTATTGAACTTTGGACCAATTTAGTTGTGAAATGTCCCAAAATTTTGAGCCCAATATTTGTTAGTATTTTTTTTAATTAATTTTACTAAATATAATTTAACGTTCAATGGATTATTGTATGTATAAAATAATATCAGTCGTTATTAAAATATGAAAATACAAAGAACGAGCATGTTTTATATGAAAAACAAATTTACTATAATGATGTATGTAAAATTGTATAAAATCTTGTGCCAGATCTTATTATTGAACATTTATAAAATCGTCCATTTTCATTATATTGGTGATCCAAGAATTAATTTTGTGCTAAATATTTTAAATATTCAAGAATTTATTAAAAAATGTTGAAGCTAGACGGATTGTGATTTTGAATAGCTAATAGTACGTGAGTAAACTATTAAACAAAAATGACCATATTCTTGTAATTTTAGACATCATCATCAATACATAGTACATATAAAAAAAAGTCGCTTACCGCTGTCTGTCCCTATGTATGCTTAAATCTTTAAAATTACGCAACTGATTTTGATGTGCTTTTTTTAATAAATAAAGAGATTCTAGAGGAAGCTTTTTGTATATAATACATGGGCAATATAGTAAAGAATACTGATAATTTTAGAAGTTTCTAATGTGATGTCGTAAATAAACAAATTATGTAGTAGTAGTATATTTAGTATCAGCCTATTAGGCTATTTGACAATGCGAAAAATAAATTGTTGATTATTGTAATCAGTGTATATTATGAGTTTAAAAATGGTTATTTACTAACGAAAGTTGAAAATAATACTTAATTTATTCAAAAATCCATAAAGAAAAATTGCATTTTTTCAAACGTTTGTCACGTGACACAAAACGCTCCTGATTGGCCGGGCTTATTATGAAGTCACTTTCTTGTAAACCTTGCTTTTCTACTATATGTACCACAGATTAAAATACAGGAAAGTGATGTCACCGACCGCATTGCAGCGCCATATTGTCCAAGTAGCGTTTTCGCGCATTATTTAAATATGGAATTTTTAATATTTTTTGGCAAATATGTGCTAGAAATAAAAAAATCTACTTTTACTTGGTTCCTTAACTTCTACTAAATAATATAAAATGGAATTTAAAAACCAGTCAAATAGCCTATTGCACCCATGTGTAGCCGGGGCGGGTCGCTAGTTATAAGATAAATCAGCAGATTGATAAACAATAAAACCCAAGTTTGTATTTAAAGAATACGTTTTTATATTATTGTAAAGCTGAGTATTTTATTTGTTAACATCAATAAAGATAGCATGATTTCTGAGTATACAAAAATTTAAATATTAAATATTTGTTTTGTGGTTAAGTCGATTATAAAAGGAAAGTGAATGTATGCTAATGTAAACAATTTCTAAGCTGGAAGAACAAGTATAAAGTATAAAGTTGAATATATCGAAAACCAAAACAAATAAAAACTATTACAAAATAAAGTACCCTGGCCGCATCTGTCTGTCTGTATGTTCGCTATAAACTCCGTTACTACTGAAAGGATTTTCATGCGGTTGTCACTAATACACAGAGGGATTCATAAGGAAGGTTTAAGTATATAATTTATTAAGTGTTTTGTGTAAATAAGTTGAATTAGAATGACAATCGTTAAACATGTCTGAAAAAGCAACAATAAAATAAAAAAAAATACCTTTGTCAACCGTCCTAAAACAAATAGAAGTAATTATAATCATTCGTAAGTGAAATCGCTCAAAATAGGCAGCATAAAATATAATTAAGACAAAGCATGTGTTCTCGGACGTCGGAAAATTTATTAGGAAATGTTTGTCATAGTTTATTCAGCAGCATATCGAGAGCAAACAATATTTTTGTTACAAGATATTACGATACATTATAAGTTAAAATGCTTTCTTGTTTACGTTTCCAACGAACGAATGTTGGGTATGACCTTGTTTCAAATATTTTATGTGTGTGATGATGCGATGTCGAAAGGTTCTTAGTCATTTGTTTTTTTTCTATTATATATTGGCAATTTCTTGTGTAAGGTCATAGAATTTTAAAGTATTTATCTAACGACCCGCGTTAGAGTAGTGAGGTGGAATGAGGTTCAAACCTTCCCTTAAAAAGGAGAAGCCACTGCCTTTGCCTAACTGTGGGAAATAGACGGGAACTATTACTATTTCCTGATTTGATAGAGCAATTTCGCAGTTACACTATGTTTTTCGATATTTCCTCATTCATAAATGTATGTTGTATCAGATTAGTCTATAATCACAATATACGTAAATGAAATGTTAAACAATCTCTGCACATCTTTTATTAGGCAGTTTTATTTAAAAATCTTTAAAAGAGTATACTGTTCCCACTTTTTTGAAACGAGTATATATACCTTTTTTCGGATGCAATTTTTAACTGTTCCGCGGCCCAGATCTAAAGCCGGTACAAGTCGCATGCCCATATATGCGCAAAACCAACACCACTGTATAGATATATTGTGTATACTTCCGCTGAATTTAAAAATATTGATTAAATATCGTTTCATGTGAATATCTATGTGAGTTCATCTTTAAAGGCATCAATTTTTAATCATACTAAGTTAAATATTTAATAGACATATAAAACACTTTTAGTTTTAGAAAGGTTTTTAGGTCTTAGAAATTCATGATAGAAATATCCAAAAAACTGTATTTCAATAGTAATATAATCTGCATATTAAAAATACCTAGATATATTATTCTGCTCACAATTTTAGAAATTGTTAAGTAGTAGGTATACCAACATTGAAGTTCTAAGTATGAGTCATTTAGCTTAAATAAATAACAATGAGTTTAAATGTTTGAATAATCTTTAAAATTTAAAGATTGAAGACACAACACACATTGGCCATAATTAACAGACCCGCGCGCCTCGCCAATATGATTACTTACTACGTTTCTATACAATTAACATAAAGTGATAATTTGGTAGTAGAATTAAATATCAGTTAACGTTACGCTATAATTATCATTTGTATATGATATTATTCAATAAACCCAGCTCAGGCTACTCCTATCTATTTCTTTTGTAGTATAATAGTAAATTTACATACTTTGATTGTAGTTGTACGTTGTCTACTCGTACTTACACCTGTAAATATAACCTCTATTCGGAGTGCGAAGCTACCCCCGTTCAGCATTGTAAATGATCCCTATATCAACAAATTCGTTGTCCACCTAGTAACATAGTTTAAAAACGGAATGTGCGCAGACCCATAGCTTAAACTTTAATATGTTTGAAATTTAAATAACCTCACTCCATACTTCCTTAGGTTACAACAGTAAAAGTATTGTATGGCTATGTTACGTTTTAAATTATATCAGAGCCAGCCACACACACAAACAAAATAATCGTTGACACCCATCGGTGTTGGATTAAGTGATTAAAAATTCTCGCCTAACTTACCACCGTCATCTATTACTGTATAATCGTCTCATATCACTAAATAAAATATTTATAGGGTAACTAAATATTCTGGTTATTATTTTAGAATCTAAACAATATAGATTTATCCTTATATCCACAAACAATAATATACAAGTAAATAAACATGAATACAATTAAAACGGTAGACATAAAATGTTATATCAATAAAGCAATGAAAAGGAAACAGATACAATTCAAGGAACAAATACAAGGAAGTTAGAATAAACCTATACATACAATAAACACTATATAGCAACTCTTCTTATCATTGATCTTTATCATTACACGGATAGATATACTTTTATTCGGTGGTAGCGCTTTGTGCAAGCCCATCTAGGTAGGTGCCATCCACTTTCTTCAAATCAGGAGACAACAATGCATATGTTTCAATTTGCAGAGCGAGTACTCCTATGTAACTACAGATACAAAATTCCGTGTGTTTACATGACATATCAAAATGTCTTAGTTCCCAATGTTTGTGGAATATTTTAATATTTCTTACATTTTTCATTTGTATTGTCAAAGCCCATGGCAAATGTAAGTGATTACACCTACCATCAGATGGTTCATTTACCAGTCAGCCTAACTATTATAAATGAAACGAAAACAAATTTTAATATGAATGCGAATGATCAATTCCATTTAAATTTCTACATAGCTTGACGAAAAAATTATTTAAATTTGGAAACTTACAATAGTAAACAAAATTTTCTTCTTAAAACAATGGTGATATTAACAAAACCATTAATCATAATGGGCCTTTAAACGTAAAATTTCCATGAAGGTACTAGTACAGAAACCAAAAATAAGGTTATTTAACGCTTATTACCAAAAACATTTTTTTTATATTGTAAATGCCAATGTAATTCCGCCTGTCTGTTACGCTCTCACGGCTTAACTATCAAAAAGGGTATAGAAGATCACGAATTAAAATCTGGACAAGTACCAACATGTTCTACTGCTGAGTTTGTTTAAAATAAAATATAAATTATTATCTGTATGAAATATCCTAAACTTAAATATAGGTAGAACTATGCAAAAATAGAAACGTTGAAATAAAAAGCTACCATATATCGACTTTATCAAGTGACCATGTTAGAAGTACCAAGATGTTCAATGACTGAGTTCGTTTAAAATAAAAAAAATGTCTATGATTTGTATGAAATATACTAATTTTGGTAAATGTCCAAAACTTGTCATCCTTTCAATAGAATTGTGCAAAGATAGAAATATTGCAATTGCTCATAAAATAGTTTTTTTATTATAGTAACAAAATTGCAGTTAATCTTTATAAAACAAAATATATAACGAACAATATTTAAAATAATTATATGAATAATTCTCATTCATCATTTACTAATTGCCAATGACAAATTAGGTCATGGATAGATTCAGTTCTATTTTAAGCATCTGTATCAATCAAGTCTTCAGTATTTAGGTATGCACCTAAATACTCCTTATCAGTGCCGTATAGATTAAACTCAGCAAGAATATTGCTATTTTATTATTATTTAGTAGTTTATTGATTCTAAGTAGCTCAAAAAGTCATGTTGTAAATGTATTCACGTTAATTTTTTTTCTTTCACAATACAAATTACATTCACAATAATCTCTACTACTAATACTCTCCACACGGAAAAAGTATAAATCCGGGAAAGTTTCCTACAAGTCAAAATACACGCATAGCATTATCACCACAAAAAAGCTTAGAGTATACCATAGACAATTAATTACAAATTTTGAACTAGTTAGGCATATTCTGCACAGTGCACAATACAAATCTAGTAAATGCTTTGTAGTAAACTTTTTTTGCGCCTTTTTCTTTTGTTCTCGTCATATTATTTCGCCAATGTCTCGTGCGATGGACTCTTTGTAATGATTATAAACTAAACATGTGTCCAATAAATATCTAGATGAATCAAGTCACGAACTCTTAATTTGGTACCTATAGTCTTAGCCCAGCATAGTAAATAGCCAAAAAACAATATCGGTAAATCGGTAAATAGGTTCAACTTGGACAGAAAGTACATATTATATGCAAAGATTTAAATCTTTGATTATATGTATGTGTTAATGTCGTCCTAACCAATTTTAGTCCCTGCAGCTTAACTCACTGGAGACTAGCCTATGAAGCAGGATATACAATACAGTGTACAAGTGTGGACACAAACTTTTTTTTTATGCGATAGGTGACTGACTGCAACTGAGAATTTTGGACAGAAAAACCCAATGACTTTTCATCGGCATTAGAATCCAGGACCGACCGTAATCTGTGGCTTTATATCTCTCTACCAGCTAGTCCGTCGAGGCTGTTAAATATATTAAAAACAAAAAAGGGCTTAAATGTATAATTTGTAGAATACCCATTTTTAGCACAGATACTTGTGCACTTTCTGCATATATATTTTAATGCTATTATAGACAATATTTCATTAAAATCCCACTCTTATGGTATTTATTGGAGATGCATTGGTGGTCTAAGAGTTGATCTATTCTTTTTGCAGTACCAGTGTCTATGATGTGAATAAAAGGCGATCGTGAAATAATTATTCATAATCATCATATTTATCCTACTAGTAAAATCCAGCAGGCTTATTTTTATAATAATTATGATATCAATTGCCATAGTGTGTTACGATTGATAGCTATAGATTGGTATTAGATATTCAGCAGCGCTATCAAGCGAATCTTGGTCCGGGAGGTAGCGTTGCATTTTCGGCAGTGATTTTACACCAACTGTTTGCCTTCTTTTTCTATTTATCTCGAATTACTTATAACTAAAACAAGCGTCAGCTGGCACAACCGCGGTGGGTGTGGAATTAGGAGGTTGCAAAAGTTGTAAAAAAATAATAATAATTAAGTAATAGTACGCCAGCTCAAACTTTTTCCATGAATAGTTAACATTATACTGAACTGAAACAAGTGTCACCGACAAAAATTCCATACCGCCAATATTTTCCGTGCTATCCGCTATACTGGTGACTACTGATAGGGGTACTTAATCTCCTTCCAACCATTTGAAGACATATTTGTCGTCGTTTTCTTCCCATCCCCAACCCGTAGGAGTCAATAGTGAAGGATCTTGAAGGTAAGCTGACTCCAAAGATGCGCTGAACCGAAACTGATTATGTACGACAAAGATCCACAGGGACAGGCAAATGCTGCTTTAAAATTTTAGAGGAAGAGGCTTAGGTAGCCCGAATGGTTAGGTTAGGTTAAGGCCCGAAGGGCCCGTTATGGGTTCAAGCAAGGCCAGAATGCCTCATAGGAATACTCCAAAATTTTAAATCTTGAATGGGTCAGCTAACGGTTTTTCCACCGCTACACAATCAGCAAGCTATGACTTTTGCATATATAATACTAGCGGTCGCCCGCGGCTTCGCCCGCATAGATAACGGTTCATAATCAGCCTTCTTATTAGAAGACTGATTATGAACCGACTGCTGAGGCACGGTCACATTTGAAGAATTACTGCAACCGGCGCTTGGATCTATTGTGATAAACCTCAAATTCGTGATCACAACACATCAGCCAAACCAACATCAGCCACGAATCTGATGAGGTTCTTAGGGTCGGAGGCCATTATGCCCTCTAAGGACCGGAGTGGCCGTTCTAGGTGTTTGGAGTGGCCGTTCTAGGTGTTTGGAGTGCCTCTTAAACACAGCAGGGCAATCGTCCATGTGGATGTTATAGTTATTATACTATTTTTCAGCTAGCATGGGTTCGGTGACAGCTGTCAACCACGTATTCTTTTTCATTATATCTCTTCACTCATGTTGATTTAATGTTTTTCCATCCTGCTGTCACCGAACCCATGCTTGCTGAAAAAGAGTGTAATGATGACAATATTTAAATGTAATTAAGTACTAAGTTTTTACTTCTTCCGGCAGTCTCGGAGTGCAACCCCTTGTTTAAGAATAGATTAAAAGCGATTATTGTAGAGCTTCTCTATAAACAACGTTTGACGTTAAATTATTTTCAGGTAACAAAATATACTGATGGTCTGGAGCCCCGACCCGTGATACGGCAACATAAAGTTGCCCGTGCGTAAAACATTCTTTTCGTAAATCGATCCCTACTAATTTAAACGTTTGACCCTGTGATTTGGTTATAGTTAACGCAAAAGAAATTTTCACTGTGAATTGTAGCCTTTTGAATGATATTGGCAAATCAGTGGGGATCATTGGTATTCTTAATTCATCAGCTGCAGAGCCGGTGATAATTTTCGCTACTATTAAATTATCTTTTAGCTCCTTTTAAGAAGTCTCGTGCCATTACACATGTTGGGGGGACTTAAATTTCTGAGAAGCATTATCGATGTTAGTGATGGTGTCTATGGATTTATAGCACTTAACTTCACCCGGTACTTTCTGCATAATTAAATTGTTTATTTCGTTGACTGTTTCATTCCTGGGAGAAACTATAGCTCTACACCACAGCCAACTAAAATCATATTGATGTAACTTTTCGATGTCAGGATATATAGCATCTATCAGACTATCTAAATTATGGACTATTAGGCCTAGAGACTCATCCAAAGTAACCGCATAATCGATACCCAAATTTAAAGATGGAAAATTTCCTTCTCCAAGTTTCAATAGCTGTTGTGGAAAATTGGTATGCGTATTTCCATGTAGATGAGCTCGCATGTTGGTGCGCAACTTCAAATGTTGAACAGATGTCCATAGGTGAGACGATTTTAAGCATGCCTTCATAATATCTGCTCGCGTACCTCTGTTGACGACTGGAAGAGTTCAGAATCACCAGAGCTTCGAAGGACTTTTAAAGTACGGTCTACGGCCTCCACATGAGCTCTATGACACATGGTGCATTCAACCCATATTACCAACGACGCGTCTTGCAGTAACTTTCCAAGAGGCCCTTTTTCCCGAATAGAACACGTAGACTGTTGATCTAAAGATACGGAGAGCGGGAGTTTAAACGTAGAGTGAGCAGTTTTTCTATCGTTCAAGAGAGTTGCAGCAATTCCTGACGAAGCAACTGCAATCGCTATCTTAATAGAATAATATTTTAATTTCGCCATAACTTGAAAACCAAACGTCCAATTTTAATCATTCAAAGACCAAATTTTATCTACATAAACTTTTCTTAGTGATGAAATAATTTATTTTGATAAGGATTAGTAGCATGAGTAATAAACGCGTTTTAATGTAGCCCAAAAAAAAATTCAATTTTTTTCACTATACCTAGATAGGTATAGTGTGTCGCGGACTTTTTTGTAGATATTAATGAGATGTACACTTAATTAGAACATTTTATAGTTCTATCTTTTATAGTTTAGGCATCATACGCAAAAATGCAACTTATTGGTAGATTTTTCCTTTTTTGTCCGAAAAACCCAATTATCTTGTGGCAGCCTTCTTCTTTTTCAAAATAAAATTTAGCCTATATTATGCGGGACTAAGTTAGCTTTCGAATGCTGAAAGAATTTTAAAAATCGGTCCAGTAGTTTAGGCAGAATACGCAAAAAGCTAGATTTTTTTGGTAGATTTTTCCTTTTTTGTCCGAAAAACTCAATTATCTTACGGAACCCTATTTTTTTTTTTTCAAAATAAAATTTAGCCTATGTTACGCGGGATTCATTTAGCTTTCGAATGGTTAAATAATTTTTAAAATCGGTCTAGTAGTTTTTGAGCCTATTCATTACAACCAAACAAACAAAGTTTTCCTCTTTATAATATTAGTGTAGAAAATGAACCTCCCGGACCATATATAATAAATTGAAGAATTGACAATGCCAATGGAAAGTGCCAAAGAAATCAGTTAAACGACGGTACAGTCCATTTTTCAAACAACATTATACACTTTTATATAAATACAAGATTTTTAGGTAGAATTTATAGATAAAATTTTTTTAGTAGAATTTATAGGTAAAATTTTAGTATAATATTATGGTATGTACTCGATATGAATAAATTTTTTATATTTATAGCTTACACTCACTCACACTCACTCTCGGAATTATTAATTTTCAACTTAGCGCCATCTAGTGACGTTTACAAAAATGTAGTAAGTGTAGGTAATAACATAATTTTACGTTAAATTTTTTTTTTTTTGAACATAGTTTATTTTCTGTAATAAACATTTTCTACAAAATTGTATTAAAAAAAGAGTAGTGTAGATAAAATACAATAATTTGTACTTTATGAAATGTAAGCACTGAAGCATTACGTGCCGTTGCCGCCTTTTTTATTTTAAGGAGTACGAGTACTTTGTATTTTTAATCTGTGTAACTGTATTAGTGGTTGAAGTGTCAATGAAGAAATGGCGGTGAATGCTTGGATTAAATTTTTAAGTTAACTTAACAAGTCTATAAATCACTAAAAATGCATATAAAACAGGTAAAAACCCTAGTCAATTGTTATAAGCAGTGTGTGCATAACATATCCTTATTATTTATAGTATTTTTCATTTGTGACGTGTATTGTTAAATGACATTGTTTTGTTTATAGGTGATTATTCAGGGTTTTAAAAGTTATCGTGAACAAATAGTAGTGGAACCTTTTGATAAAAGACATAATGTAGTCGTGGGGCGTAATGGTTCTGGAAAAAGTAACTTCTTCCATGGTAAGTATCACATTATAACCACGAACTCCTAAAATTTTCACAACATAAACAATGTGTTATCATTCAATTATATTTGTTTTATTGAATAAGTTTTAGATATTTGTTATAATAAATCGTATTATTTGATACTCCTCAAAGCTATTTTTCAATTTATTATACTATTAAACACTTTTTTGACAATAATATTCATAGCTTACAACCAAGCAGACCTATAACATTATTTACATGAACTTAACATGAACAATTCTTTCTATGCCAATATATATACAATACAGGCTAAATAATTATTATTTAAAAATATGTATTATTTTAAAATCCACATTTCATTATTTTGTCTAGAAGGGATAATTGGCATCGGTTTTGTTCAATATAATTAATCTTGACTTTCGTTTAGTGTGCTCAATAAAAATATTAATTATTATTATGTTACAGCAATTCAGTTTGTACTGAGTGATGAATTTTCACATCTTAGACCAGAACAGAGACTTGCTCTTCTCCATGAAGGCACTGGACCCAGGGTGATATCTGCCTTTGTGGAAATCATATTTGACAATTCTGATAATAGAATACCGGTAAGTTAGTTTATTTATTACAAATATTAAGCATCCTAGTAGCTTCATAAATATAAATACTATATTCAAGAATCCTTTTTATAATTTATGATTGCTTTCAGATTGAAAAAGATGAAATATTTTTACGCCGAGTTATTGGTTCGAAAAAAGATCAATTTTTCCTTAACAAGAAAGTTGTACCTCGCTCTGAAGTACTAAATCTTTTGGAAAGTGCTGGCCTCTCTAATTCAAATCCATACTATATTGTTAAACAAGGAAAGGTAAATTTATTGGTTTTTTTTAATTTAAATTTTCTCCTAGATTTAATTAATATTAAATAATGATTTGATAAAGTTTACCTGGATTTTATAGTTTCCTAATGCTCAAAATATTATTATTTAAATAAACATAAATTACTCTCAATGCATTCACAATATTTATGTGAATATTTTTATTTAAAATAATATGAATGTATGAATATAATTTATTTAATTTTTCTATCTTGAAATTATCAAGTCTGACGTTTGGAAATTGTTAACAGTTTTGTGTGTTGTAAAATATGTAAATTATAACCCTACAGCTGAATTGTAGTCATTTCATAGCCATCTTGCACAATATTTGGGGAGCGCACTAGTTTAACGTATTGTATGTCTGATGCATCCTTCAATGTCACTGAATGAATTCTATCAATAGTATTATCATTTTTACTTTCTATGATTTATTGTTTTTATTTTATGAACAGATCAATCAAATGGCAGTAGCTCCTGACTCGCATAGGTTAAAGCTGCTGAGAGAAGTAGCTGGGACTAGAGTATACGACGAGAGGCGTGAGGAATCTGTTACCATACTCAAAGAAACTGTTGGCAAGGTTAGAAAATTTTCTACAAATCATTCGATTGTACTTATAATAGTAACATTGATTCATGGTAAAAGTTATTTCTGTAATTCCACATGAATTGGTATAACCTAGTTAATAACTATTATAGCAGGACATACTTATGTCATAGATCTCTGACATTGTAAATAATATTTAAGATTCTATGAGCAACAAAAGTAGACTGCTTACTTGTAAATATATATTCCCATACTGAGGATTCATGTGAAACATTTTAAGTTTTTATTTTAGAGTGTCAGTAATATTTTTTTCTAGATAGAATATAAAAATTCCAGTTAATGATATTATTGTTATTTATCTCAATTTAATATAATTATTTTTTACAGGTTGAGAAAATCAATGATTTTCTGCAAACAATAGAAGAGAGATTAAAAACTCTTGAGGAGGAGAAAGAAGAACTTAAGGAATACCAGAAGTGGGACCGGGCTAGACGTGTCTTAGAATTCATCATCCACGACACAGAACACAGAGAAAATAAGCGCAAATTGGAAGATGTTCGTATACTTATTATATATAACTATTTACTTTAATTAAATGACTAATTCTGAGCTTTATATAAGTCTATATTAAGGGTCAATGTGCTTAAAGCATTCTCTTAATGTCTGCCACTTCATAGAATGTGTTCCTGAAAGGTCATAAGTAGCTTTTATTATATATTATTATTGTTTACTTTCTGTATTGATTACATAATAAAATCTATGAATTTTGTTTTTCAAAGTAATTAAAAATATAAGAAGAAATACAGTTTATGAAATATTTATTATGTAGTTTATATATGACAGTATCAGGAATACATTAATGAAATGGCCGGTTGATAAAAAACAAACAAGCAAAAGTTAAAATGTTCCAAATTTAAAAGTATTATACAAAAATTAGTTTGATAGTTGTGACCTTATCGTAATATATTAGTATTCTTACCCTGATTAAACTGCTCTCAGCCGATGAGACAGCTTGCGACTACGGACATGATTGCGGTTTACCTCAATCATACTAATGTTACAGAGAGGTAAGTTTTCTTTGCTTATATGTATTTTTGTTTGTTTGTTTTTTACGCTAGTCAAACTACTGAAATTATATAGAACTTATTATTCTGTGACTCTGGAGATCTTGACGCATTTGAAGCGAACATTGTCATAACTAATAAAAACTTGGTATATCTCTTTCTCCGCTGACTTTTAGGGCTGTTCTTTTTTGATTTTATATGAATTATATTATTTTATATGAATTCAACTTTTTAAAATTTTTGGTGTTGCCAAACCATCATGAGTGGTCAAGTGGTCACTATCACTCATAAACTGGCACTCTCAGAATGTTAATTATCCAGTACAGCGGTCGGCAACACGCGGCCCGTGAATATTTTGTAAAAAAGTTGACAAATATATTAAACATACAAGAAATAGCGTCTCAGATGCAACTTCAGACATGACACTAAAATTTGCCTAAAATCAGTTTCCTATTTAGGTCGTTTGTAGTTTTCATTTCTTTATTTTTATAAGTCCAAACATATAAACATAATTTAAGTATTATGTGTACGAATTAAATTCTGTATCTTTTAACAATTTTCAATAGCATTTTTCTTTTTTCTATGGAATTGTATGGGCTTCCAAGGTTAATATCGTGACTGCGGTCCACCTATACTTTATTTTGCCATCTTGTGGCCCTTGCCTACCAAAAGGTTGCCGACCGCTGATCCAGTACCCAACCTGATCTTGCACAAAGACTACCGTCTAACTTGTTCTAATTTAAATTATTGGCGTGATATATATTCCATAAACTTTTACTGATTAACTAGGCTATGAGTTTAGTTTAATAGTGAGAATGAAATGAATTGTACATTATTGCAGTTGGAGAAAATGCGTGCGAACAGTGGCAAAGAGCAACAGCACTATGCGGACATGGTGCGTGAAGCTCAGGACCACGTGAGGGAATCTAACAGGTATTTGACCTACCTGTACCCACCTATGTATAGTACGACACAACTTAGATGTCGCATCGGCAAAATTCGTAAAACCGATCACAGCCGAATTGAGTACGCTATCCCAAATTATCAGTATTAATATCTCATGCGAATATGATCTTTGCACAAACGTAATAACGTGTAATATCATATGCCCAAATATATTCGTCAATTTGACGCGTCGATTTACATACACTTGTTTTCTCTGACGCGTGAATCTATAGCGACGAATAGCGTCGAATGGCGCGATAGGGAGCTATTTCTATTGGTTGTGTAAATCGGCAGTAATCGGTTTTATTTTCATTCCATTGCATTTTCCGATGCTACATCTAATTTGTGTCCTACTATAGCTACTTAAGTTATATGTTACTGGCAACGCGTTCCGGCATATTACCAAACGGATATACCTATCTATATATAAACGTAAAAAGTAAACTATATATAAACCTAAAAAGTAAATTCTTGTCATCTCCAACTAGAAAAGTATAATTTTTCGGCTTTTCTAAGCCTTCCTCTATTAACTCTTTACTGATGAAATCCGCCTATAATACCGTTGCGTATTTTCGAAGATAACATGTTTTCGTACTTTATTTTTGAAAAAAAAAAAAAAAACAAAACTTATGATACCGAAACGAATATATGTATGTATGTCTATGGTTTTAAATAAAATTAATTATAAATTATAAAAAACTTATTAAAAAAAAATACCTATCATATTAATATATTTGAAATCAATAATTTTTTTAATTTTTTTTTTTTATTTAAGGAAACTGAAAGACGCTCGTAAAGACGTGGCTGCGACGCGAGAAGAGAAAGACATACTATCGACTGAACAGCAGCAGCTGTTGCGGGAAAAGACCAAACTCGAGTTAGCGATCAAGGACCTCACCGACGATGTCGATGGAGATAATAAGTCTAAGGTATTGTGTTTCTTTTTATGGTATAGGTTGGCGGACGAGCATATGGGCCACCTGATGGTAAGTGGTCACCATCACCCATTGACAATGACGCTGTAAGAAATATTAACTATTCCTTACATCGTCAATGCGCCATCAACCTTGGGAACTAAGATGTTATGCCCCTTGTGCCTGTAGTTACACTGACTCACTCACCCTTCAAACCGGAACACAACAATACTGAGGCTGTTGTTTGGCGGTAAAATAACTGATGAGTGGGTGGTACATACCCAGACGGGCTTGCACAAAGCCCTACCACCAAGAAGTGCTGTAACAATGAATATTTCGATATAAATATACATTAAGGATATAGTCCAAATCGAATGAGGTAAAGATACAGACCTTATAATTACGTATTTCATGCGATTGCTAAAAACTCATTCGTATTGTGGACTACTTAGATTCTTCTTAATTCTTCAAATTTTTTTTTGCGAATTTGCAACGAATATCATAGATTAATCAAGTTCCCCGATGTTTTGTGTCAATTTGCTGTCAAATGTTTTGCCTCTCGCGATAGGCTATTTGACAATGCGAAAAATAAATTGTGAATTGTTGTAATCAGTGTATATTATGAGTTTAAAAATGGTTATTTACGAACGAAACTTAAAAATAATACTTAATTTATTTAAAAATCCATAAATAAATATGCATTTTTTCAAACGTTAAAAAAAAATCTCTCCTCCTCAAAGGGAGAGGAGGCCTTTAGCCCAGCTGTGGAAATTTACAGGCTGTTGTTGTTGTTTGTTGTTGCAAACGTTTGTCACGTGACACAAAACGCTCCTGATTGGCCGGGCTTATGATGAAGTCACTTTCTTGTAAACCTTGCTTTTCTACTATATGTACCACAGATTAAAATACAGCAAAGTGACGTCACCGACCACATTGCAGCGCCATATTGTCCAAGTAGCGTTATTGCGCGCTATTAATTATTTGGGATTTTTAATACGATATTTTTCGGCAAATAGGTACTAGAAATAAAAAAATCAACTTTTAATGGGTTCCTTAACTTCGACTTAATAATTTAAAAAGTATTTTAAAAACCAGTTAAATAGCCTATTGTAATAGACTATATTCCCTCAATTACCTTAAAGTTTTCAGTTTAAGGTAGTTGAGGGAAGATGGCATGCAAGAATATGCTTAATATTAAGCGTTACGAAAATGCTTCCAAGAGTAAAACCGATATAAATGTAAAATACAAAAATCTATTCATTATGATATACAAACAGTTTTGATAGAACTATATATCAGAACTATCATAGTTTATGGTTTAATGTTTTTTCATAGGAAAGAGCAGAGGCTGAACTGGAACGTCTTCGTCAGCAAATATCGGAGAAGGAGCGTGAATTGGAAGAGCTTAAACCTAAATATGAAGAGATGAAGGCACGCGAGGAAGAATGCACCAGAGCGCTGGCGCTCAACCAACAGAAGAGACAGGAGCTGTACGCTAAGCAAGGGAGAGGCACGCAGTTCACGTCCAAGCAAGACAGGGATCGTTGGATCGAGAAGGAACTCAAGTAAGTACTACTTTGCAATAAATATTATTCAATAAAATTAGCAATAATAGGCTATTTGACAATGCGAAAAATAAACGGTGTATTATTGTAATCAGTGTATATTATGAGTTTAAAAATGGTTATTTACTAAAGAAAGTTGAAAATAATACGTAATTTATTCAAAAATCCATAAATAAAAATGATTTTTTTTCAAACGTTTGTCACGTGACACAAAACGCTCCTGATTGGCCGGGCTTATGATGAAGTCACTTTCTTGTAAACCTTGCTTTTCTACTATAGGTACCACAGATTAAATTACAGCAAAGTGACGTCACCGACCCCATTGCAGCGCCATATTGTCCAAGTAGCGTTTTCGCGCGTTATTTAAATATGGAATTTTTAATTTGATATTTTTCGGCAGATATGTACTAGAAATAAAAAAATCAACTTTTACTGGGTTCCTTAACTTCTACTAAATAATATAAAATGCATTTTAAAAACCAGTCAAATAGCCTATTGCTAGGAATTCTAATTTCAAATATTATTAGAGTTATATATTACTCGCTTGTGTAGTAACCTTCCCGAATTACTTATGTTAGCCTTCATAACCACAATAAGTATCCTTTTGGTCTCTGGGGATGAATAGGTGTATTTTTGGTCATATGTGTTTAGAGGTTTGATGTTAATGCACTCAATCTTATATATGTATTATTTATTTTTATTTATATTTATTTATATGTCTCATTTTTTTGTATGTGATGTTGTCTCATTTATTTATTAATTTATTATTTATTTATATTGGATAATAAATTAAAATAAAATAATGACTGATTATATTTTGTATTATGTATGATGGAAGTTTGTTATTAAATATTAAAATCACTCCTAACCACAGAGTACAACTTTATTATAATCCATTTTTTACCTCTCTTGTTTAGATCCCTTAATAAGCAGATAAAAGACAAAAAAGACCATGAGAACAAATTACGGGAAGACTTACGCCGTGATGCGACGAAATTGACAGAGCTAGAGAAACGTATAGAGGAAATGACGAAAGAAATGGAACGCCAGCGAGTGGCCATCGACGAACACAACAAACAGTACTACGAATGCAAGAAGCGGAAGGATCAGGAACAAAGTTCTAGAAAGTGAGGGAATATCTATACATATAATAAAATTGGAGTGTCTGTTTGTAATATCAAAATAGCCTTTTTTTATTCAATGCATATTATAGACGGAACATATACTAAAATAAGATTTTTTGCAATTTTTGTCCGTCTGTCTGTCTGTTTTCCGTCTAATCTCTGGAACGGCTGGACCGATTTTGATGAAACTTTCTCTGGCAGATAACTGATGTAATAGGGAGTAACTTAGGCTACATTTTTTTTGTCAGATTCAAAGGCGTACAAGGTCGCGGGCACAACTACTTCAGTGGCTACCTTACATTTATTTTCTTAGTATCATCCTGGAATTAAGCAATATATTGTTGTATCACAGAAAGCTAGACTTCAATTGTCATGAATACTTTTTTATATGTTTGCCAAATTACCAATAATTATGTTAATTATGTTATAATTATGTTCTGACTTGAAGAGTTAGTTAACCCACTGGCCTTGTGCTTAGGGTTACACTTAACAAGAGATATAACATCTTAGTTATCAAGGTTGGTCTCGCATTGGCGTTGAATGGAATTATTAATATTTATAACAATGCTATTTGGTATGGGCTGTGGTGTCTACTTACCATCAGGTGGCTCATTTGCCCGTCCTGTCATTAGATAAACAAAAACAAAACTTTTACTTTTATAAAAATTAATATAATTTATAAAAATTTCTTTCTTTAAGTTGATTTCTAAAGTGAAAATGATGTTTCTAGATTTTTCTAGATATTTCTAGATTCGATTCCAGGACTTGTATGTATATTTAATGTTCAAATAATTATCATTATTCAATGTAAATATGTTATATGTTAATATCGTTTTTAGTGAATTATGGCGCAAAGAAACAACATTGACACAAAATTTGTCATCGCTGAAAGAAGATTTGGCAAAGGCTGATCAAGCGTTACGTTCAATGGCTGGAAAGGTAAATTTCTATCTTGAAAATAATTCATATAATACAGATCGTCAATATTAGGAAAAAATTGAGAACTGATAGAAATGCCACATCCTATACAACTAAAATGAAATGCTCTAAATGTTGTAACATTATATTTTTATAAAAATACATTAAACATAAGCCCATAAAATCCTTAAAACCTTAGGGAGTAAGATAATATGTCCCTTGTGCCAGTATTATACTGATTATTAAGTTGTTCAAGTATTAAGATCTATAATTTTAGACAAATGAGGAATTTAATTGTACTTCTTAATTTCAGCCTATATTAAACGGTAGGGACAGTGTGCGAAAAGTTTTAGAAACATTCCAAGAGAGGGGAGGAGATTGGGCCAAAATAGCTACGCAGTACTACGGACCCGTCATAGAGAACTTCACCTGTGACAAGACCATTTATACTGCGGTCGAGGTGAGTCTTATATATTTCAATACAAAATAAAAATATACCTAAACTTTATTCCAATCAAGAGACTAGATATATACCTGAGATATTCATATTCCATGCAATGTACTAATTTCCTGTGTTATATCCTGCATTACAGTAATTTCTGCTTTAATATATCTTTATTTATAATACAATCCTATTTTACTTACGCTGTGTAGATCCACTTAATTTTTTCCAAAGATTCTCATACAAAAATGGTGACATTCTAATCGCCCTTTTTTCAAATTTCAATTAAATAACATTAATTACAGGTTACAGCCGGTAATCGACTTTTCCACCATATAGTTGAGTCAGACACAGTGGGCACAAAGATTCTAAAGGAGATGAACCGTCAGAGCTTACCGGGAGAAGTTACCTTTATGCCTCTTAACCGTCTGCAAGTAAGGGATATGGTGTATCCCAACGACAATGTAAGCATTTGATTCAATTTAATGTATTCAATAATAAAATGAAATGTATCCATGAAATGTTACAGTAAATATATTTATAAGGCATTTCTATCTGAATTTATAATTATATGTTATGTTTAATAGATTAATCTATTTAATTTGTTTGCTTCTTTATATTTTCAATAGTAACAATTTATGTTATTTCCAGAATGCAATAGCTATGGTACAGAAGCTTAAATACGATCCTAAATACGCTAAAGCTATGAAGTATATTTTTGGAAAAACACTCATCTGCAGGAATCTAGAGTGTGCTACCGAGCTGGGCAAACAGTTTCACTTGGACTGTGTCACACTAGAAGGAGATCAAGTATGTTCCATTTAAAATTTTTAAATCTTAAATACATGTGTTATATGTTAAAATAGAGTAACTACTGAGTTTCTTGTCGGTTCTTCTCGGTAGAATCTACTTTCCGAACCGGTGGTAGATTCACTTAATTGTAAAATGACGATTCAAAAGTGCTTGTAAAAGCCTACTTGAATAAAGTTTATTTTGATTTGATTTGATTGTTTTGTATATAATAAGTCTACATGTATTACTCACAGACAATTATATAGAATTTCAGTGTCCATTGTCACTTAAAAAATAATAGTTTTTGATTAACTGTCAGAATTATAGTAGCATGTGGTATGGTTAGCAAAGAAATTGCGACTTCAAATACCGTTAGTCTGAATGACTGACATATTTTACAATTTAATTGTTTTGTAGTGTTGTTTAAAGACAGTCAAATCATCATAAACATTTTGGTTCCTAACATACTAATCTAACTATTAATAATATTTCATATGAATGATAACTCGCTCAATTTAAGGTGTCTTCAAAAGGCTCGCTGACTGGTGGTTATTTCAACCAATCGCGTTCTCGTCTTGAAATGCAAAAGACCAGATCAGAGTTGATGGAACAGATCACCACATTAGATGAGGAGTTGAACACACTACGACAGGAGTTGAACAAGACTGAAACGAGTATAAACACCATTGTGTCGGAAATGCAGCGGACAGAGACGAAACAGGGAAAGGCCAAGTATGTACAATGATAACTACTTATTTTATTTTATATTAAATTCCAACAATGATTGTTGTATTGTTGATATATATGTTGTTGTCTTGTCAATAACAGGAGCAAACTGAAAGATTAACTGTTTTGTAAAAAAACAAAGGAATTTGAAACGATATATAAAAAAAAAAAAAAAAGTCCCAAAAAGTATACTTAGCGTCTACCACTGAAATGTTAGCAAATTTGTGTGACAATAAAAAAAATCGAGGTAAATTTAATAAATTATTTCAAGACTACAAAATTATTAATTTTGTTATATTCTAGGGACATATTTGACAAAGTGAAAGCAGATATACGTCTGATGAAAGAAGAATTAGCATCTATAGAAAGGTTCAGGGGGCCGAAAGAGCGGTCGTTAGCGCAGTGTCGCTCCAGCTTAGAGGCGATGCAGGCCACGAAAGAGGGTCTGGAATCTGAATTGCATCAGGTTAGTGGACAAAACTTATAGACCATCCTTTTCATAGTTTTTTTTATATTATTTTTTCTGTTAACCATTGGGGCAAAATTGCTACCGAAAAAACCTGAGAACATTTTTTTTTTCTTTCAGGAACTTATGGAACAACTGTCCACTGCAGATCAAGGAAAGGTAGACGAATTAAACGATGCCATCCGGAGACTGACCCAGGAAAACAAGGAGGCCTTCAGTCAGAGAATGAATCTCGAAGCAACTAAAAACAAACTTGAAAATCTTCTAACGAATAATCTTATACGGTAATCTTAAATAACTAAAGTCACTTATTTATATATGCAGATGTTCATTAACTATTGAGACTAATTATATAAGTCATATGTGATTATTTGCGCAGACGCAAAGACGAGCTCGTTCAGGCGCTGCAGGAGATATCGGTGGAGGACCGCAAGCGGCGCCTCGCCAACAGCAAGGCCGACCTCGCCGCCGCCGAGAAGCGCATCCGACAGATCAACCGCGAGCTCGAGGACACCGAGCGCGCCGTGCAGGCCGCCGTGCGCAACGAGAAGGCGCTCAAGGTGGAGCTCGACAAGTGGCGCACCAAGGTAGGCACGTCGACACTAACACCGAGCGCGCCGTGCAGGCCGCCGTGCGCAACGAGAAGGCGCTCAAGGTGGAGCTCGACAAGTGGCGCACCAAGGTAGGCACGTCGACACTAACACCGAGCGCGCCGTGCAGGCCGCCGTGCGCAACGAGAAGGCGCTCAAGGTGGAGCTCGACAAGTGGCGCACCAAGGTAGGCACGTCGACACTAACACCGAGCGCGCCGTGCAGGCCGCCGTGCGCAACGAGAAGGCGCTCAAGGTGGAGCTCGACAAGTGGCGCACCAAGGTAGGCACGTCGACACTAACACCGAGCGCGCCGTGCAGGCCGCCGTGCGCAACGAGAAGGCGCTCAAGGTGGAGCTCGACAAGTGGCGCACCAAGGTAGGCACGTCGACACTAACACCGAGCGCGCCGTGCAGGCCGCCGTGCGCAACGAGAAGGCGCTCAAGGTGGAGCTCGACAAGTGGCGCACCAAGGTAGGCACGTCGACACTAACACCGAGCGCGCCGTGCAGGCCGCCGTGCGCAACGAGAAGGCGCTCAAGGTGGAGCTCGACAAGTGGCGCACCAAGGTAGGCACGTCGACACTAACACCGAGCGCGCCGTGCAGGCCGCCGTGCGCAACGAGAAGGCGCTCAAGGTGGAGCTCGACAAGTGGCGCACCAAGGTAGGCACGTCGACACTAACACCGAGCGCGCCGTGCAGGCCGCCGTGCGCAACGAGAAGGCGCTCAAGGTGGAGCTCGACAAGTGGCGCACCAAGGTAGGCACGTCGACACTAACACCGAGCGCGCCGTGCAGGCCGCCGTGCGCAACGAGAAGGCGCTCAAGGTGGAGCTCGACAAGTGGCGCACCAAGGTAGGCACGTCGACACTAACACCGAGCGCGCCGTGCAGGCCGCCGTGCGCAACGAGAAGGCGCTCAAGGTGGAGCTCGACAAGTGGCGCACCAAGGTAGGCACGTCGACACTAACACCGAGCGCGCCGTGCAGGCCGCCGTGCGCAACGAGAAGGCGCTCAAGGTGGAGCTCGACAAGTGGCGCACCAAGGTAGGCACGTCGACACTAACACCGAGCGCGCCGTGCAGGCCGCCGTGCGCAACGAGAAGGCGCTCAAGGTGGAGCTCGACAAGTGGCGCACCAAGGTAGGCACGTCGACACTAACACCGAGCGCGCCGTGCAGGCCGCCGTGCGCAACGAGAAGGCGCTCAAGGTGGAGCTCGACAAGTGGCGCACCAAGGTAGGCACGTCGACACTAACACCGAGCGCGCCGTGCAGGCCGCCGTGCGCAACGAGAAGGCGCTCAAGGTGGAGCTCGACAAGTGGCGCACCAAGGTAGGCACGTCGACACTAACACCGAGCGCGCCGTGCAGGCCGCCGTGCGCAACGAGAAGGCGCTCAAGGTGGAGCTCGACAAGTGGCGCACCAAGGTAGGCACGTCGACACTAACACCGAGCGCGCCGTGCAGGCCGCCGTGCGCAACGAGAAGGCGCTCAAGGTGGAGCTCGACAAGTGGCGCACCAAGGTAGGCACGTCGACACTAACACCGAGCGCGCCGTGCAGGCCGCCGTGCGCAACGAGAAGGCGCTCAAGGTGGAGCTCGACAAGTGGCGCACCAAGGTAGGCACGTCGACACTAACACCGAGCGCGCCGTGCAGGCCGCCGTGCGCAACGAGAAGGCGCTCAAGGTGGAGCTCGACAAGTGGCGCACCAAGGTAGGCACGTCGACACTAACACCGAGCGCGCCGTGCAGGCCGCCGTGCGCAACGAGAAGGCGCTCAAGGTGGAGCTCGACAAGTGGCGCACCAAGGTAGGCACGTCGACACTAACACCGAGCGCGCCGTGCAGGCCGCCGTGCGCAACGAGAAGGCGCTCAAGGTGGAGCTCGACAAGTGGCGCACCAAGGTAGGCACGTCGACACTAACACCGAGCGCGCCGTGCAGGCCGCCGTGCGCAACGAGAAGGCGCTCAAGGTGGAGCTCGACAAGTGGCGCACCAAGGTAGGCACGTCGACACTAACACCGAGCGCGCCGTGCAGGCCGCCGTGCGCAACGAGAAGGCGCTCAAGGTGGAGCTCGACAAGTGGCGCACCAAGGTAGGCACGTCGACACTAACACCGAGCGCGCCGTGCAGGCCGCCGTGCGCAACGAGAAGGCGCTCAAGGTGGAGCTCGACAAGTGGCGCACCAAGGTAGGCACGTCGACACTAACACCGAGCGCGCCGTGCAGGCCGCCGTGCGCAACGAGAAGGCGCTCAAGGTGGAGCTCGACAAGTGGCGCACCAAGGTAGGCACGTCGACACTAACACCGAGCGCGCCGTGCAGGCCGCCGTGCGCAACGAGAAGGCGCTCAAGGTGGAGCTCGACAAGTGGCGCACCAAGGTAGGCACGTCGACACTAACACCGAGCGCGCCGTGCAGGCCGCCGTGCGCAACGAGAAGGCGCTCAAGGTGGAGCTCGACAAGTGGCGCACCAAGGTAGGCACGTCGACACTAACACCGAGCGCGCCGTGCAGGCCGCCGTGCGCAACGAGAAGGCGCTCAAGGTGGAGCTCGACAAGTGGCGCACCAAGGTAGGCACGTCGACACTAACACCGAGCGCGCCGTGCAGGCCGCCGTGCGCAACGAGAAGGCGCTCAAGGTGGAGCTCGACAAGTGGCGCACCAAGGTAGGCACGTCGACACTAACACCGAGCGCGCCGTGCAGGCCGCCGTGCGCAACGAGAAGGCGCTCAAGGTGGAGCTCGACAAGTGGCGCACCAAGGTAGGCACGTCGACACTAACACCGAGCGCGCCGTGCAGGCCGCCGTGCGCAACGAGAAGGCGCTCAAGGTGGAGCTCGACAAGTGGCGCACCAAGGTAGGCACGTCGACACTAACACCGAGCGCGCCGTGCAGGCCGCCGTGCGCAACGAGAAGGCGCTCAAGGTGGAGCTCGACAAGTGGCGCACCAAGGTAGGCACGTCGACACTAACACCGAGCGCGCCGTGCAGGCCGCCGTGCGCAACGAGAAGGCGCTCAAGGTGGAGCTCGACAAGTGGCGCACCAAGGTAGGCACGTCGACACTAACACCGAGCGCGCCGTGCAGGCCGCCGTGCGCAACGAGAAGGCGCTCAAGGTGGAGCTCGACAAGTGGCGCACCAAGGTAGGCACGTCGACACTAACACCGAGCGCGCCGTGCAGGCCGCCGTGCGCAACGAGAAGGCGCTCAAGGTGGAGCTCGACAAGTGGCGCACCAAGGTAGGCACGTCGACACTAACACCGAGCGCGCCGTGCAGGCCGCCGTGCGCAACGAGAAGGCGCTCAAGGTGGAGCTCGACAAGTGGCGCACCAAGGTAGGCACGTCGACACTAACACCGAGCGCGCCGTGCAGGCCGCCGTGCGCAACGAGAAGGCGCTCAAGGTGGAGCTCGACAAGTGGCGCACCAAGGTAGGCACGTCGACACTAACACCGAGCGCGCCGTGCAGGCCGCCGTGCGCAACGAGAAGGCGCTCAAGGTGGAGCTCGACAAGTGGCGCACCAAGGTAGGCACGTCGACACTAACACCGAGCGCGCCGTGCAGGCCGCCGTGCGCAACGAGAAGGCGCTCAAGGTGGAGCTCGACAAGTGGCGCACCAAGGTAGGCACGTCGACACTAACACCGAGCGCGCCGTGCAGGCCGCCGTGCGCAACGAGAAGGCGCTCAAGGTGGAGCTCGACAAGTGGCGCACCAAGGTAGGCACGTCGACACTAACACCGAGCGCGCCGTGCTGTATTTCTTAATCGTGCCTTTACTGACTGCCTTCTTCCCTTGGATATTCGTGTTGTAATACAAATCTTCAACAATTATAAATTTACTATGTCATACATACAGATATATACCGACATTTTGTTTTCGAAATAAGTTAAGGCCTTAATTATAAAATAGAGAAATTATTTCAGGAAAAAGAAGCGCAAGATAAAATGGAAGAAGATGCAAAGGGATTGGAAAAAATGGCTTCAAAAGAAGTGCTACTGCAGGAGAAAATACAAGAGTCTCTAGACAAAATAGCGGCACTCGGCACCTTGCCCAATGCGCCCGAGTTACACTCGAAATACCAGAAGATGTCTTTGAAACAGGTTAGTGTTCCCCTCGTTTTTGAGTTAGTTGCTTGCTTATCCTATTTCCGAGCCGGGAGCCATGATTGGCCTACTTAATAAAACGATGGTAGCTTGAGTCGAAATATTCAATATTTTCATTATTAGGCTATTTGACAATGCGAAAAATAAATTGTGAATTATTGTAATCAGTGTATATTATGAGTTGAAAAATAATACTTAATTTATTTAAAAATTAATAAATAAAAATGCATTTTTTTCAAACGTTTGTCACGTGACACAAAACGCTCCTGATTGGCCGGGCTTATGATGAAGTAACTTTATTGTAAACCTTGCTTTTCTACTATATGTACCACAGATTAAAATACAGCAAAGTGACATCACCCACCCCATTGCAGCGCCATATTGTCCAAGTAGCGTTTTCGCGCGTTATTTAAATATGGAATTTTTAATGATATTTTTCGGCAAATATGTACTAGAAATTAAAAAATCAACTTTTACTGGGTTCCTTAACATCTACACAATAATATAAAATGGATTTTAAAAACCAGACAAATAGCCTATTAATTTCAAATATTGTACTCCTCATTAGAAAACCATTGTTCAGTTGTGGAATAGTCAAGAGCTACTTTTTTTTATTTTCAATAATCTGGTGTACTAAAACGACTTTTTATTTACTCATATTTAAATGGCGTTTAGTTGAATACAATCAACTGAATTGAAATTAGCAACTCCGGATTAACTGCGCTGTCCGAATCTTCGTCAGTTCTTCTTAAATCAGGTTGTTTGGTTTTTCGAACTAGGAGTACTTTTCATACTAGTTAAAAAATATATGATTTTTAGTTAGACTATTACACTACCTACAACCTACAATTCGTTTATTGTAATTTTCATTTTTGTTACTTTTATTCATAAGATAATAATAAGTTAATATATGTTTTCATTACATTTAATACCTATAGGTACGATTAAAAAGAATTCCAATATATAATACTGGATTTGGAATCCATTCCATATTTTCCAGACCCGTTAACACTTTAACTAATAATCACATAAGCAACGACAAATTAATTTATTTCACATTTTATAACACAAACTCACACAACTCTAATAAAACTAATAATGTTACTTTTGTCCAGTTATTCAAAGAACTAGAGAAAGCAAATCAGCACCTCAAGAAATACAATCACGTCAACAAAAAGGCTTTGGACCAGTTTATAAGCTTTTCGGAACAGAAAGAAAAACTATACAAGCGGAAAGAAGAACTCGATATTGGGTAAGTTTAATAAGCGTTTTTTTTTTTAATATTTTTAATAGTTCTAAAATTTGAAGAAACTAAGATATATTATTAAATTAATCATCAAGAAATGGTCGGTTTAAATTTATAGAATTCCTTTAATATAGCATGGTTAATATTAAAAGCAAATATATTTAAATAAATGATTAATTGTTTAGTAATTAAATAATTCACTATAATGATATCTCATCTTGACTTGATAATAGGTAATGATGATCTAGTGTTCGATATTGGACCATAATCATTATTGAAATTAAAGAAATTTGTACATTTTCAATCTTTTTTCAACTGCTATTTCCATTTTTTAAGCAACAAAACAAAAATGTTTAACAAACAAAGATGCAAAAATAGTAATCTGTTCTTATTCTTGCCTTTTTATTTTCAATCTTCATTAAAATCTCTTATTTCTTTAACAATATTCGCGTAGATCAGATCTTTCGCTACGTTAGCATACATGTAATCGAAATGATTGAAATTTTCCAAATAATAAGAGTTATAAACACTTGGCAAAGCGTTGAACAGTAACGAAACATCAGCTACATCAGATAGCAAATCGTTGCTGCTGTAAAAGAACACATTTGGAACCGTCACTCTCCCCAAATTATAATCGGGCGGTAATTCTTGACCATATCTCACTAAGTTCTCACTCGTCCCGTAATCGAAACGACAAAATCTTCCCGAGGAATATAACTGTCCGTAGTGAATTATTTGCAAAGTTGACGAGTTTGTCGGTATGTGACCGTTAATGATTGGAACTAATGACGGTTTCATTAATTTGTAATCGTTTCCGATAACTGATTGTAGCAAGTTGTCGCAACCAATTGGAAGTATGTTGCATAAGAAGTATTGTATTTTACTCAAATGATCCGTGCTCGATGTGTAAATGTCGACGTTCGATAAATATCCAAGGATTCCGTACGCCGACGCCAATAACTTTAGTATCGGACTCCTCGCGTGACCCATCCAAGTTACCGGTGCCAGTGAGAACATTATTTTGACTTTGGTATTATATTCCGGTCTTAATGAGTTCATTACGTAAAATATTGTCGTTCCCTGTGAATATCCAACGTAGTATAATTTATCCTCTCCCGTTACATTCAGGGTATAGTCGATCATAGCTGGCAGGTCGTAAGTTCCAATTTCGTCCCAAGAAAACTTCCAAAAGTCCGGTTGCGTTTGGTTTAATGTTATGTGCGACGGAGAATATTTGTTACCTCTCGCATTTCCCATCCAAACATCAAATCCTTCCTCTACTAGGTAATATGCGAGTGCGTTATTGGGCCCCTGCAAAACCCAACTGTCTGAAGAATCGAGGATCCCGTGCATCAGAAATACGATATTTTTTGTTATGTTTCGTGCAGGCATTCTTTGAATATTCAAAATATAGCCGTCTTCGGTTGTGAGCGTGTGTTCCTCGATTCTGTATCCATATTTTGTTACCAACTGAGTTATATTCAAATAGGCATCTTCTAGATCTGGTTCGATTCGCTTGCTATTTCCCTCATCTGTGTTTACTACATCTTTGATCCCGCTGATTAAATTGTTAATTATAAAGTAATTAAAATTATCGAAACCCTTTGAAAATAACGGCAAAGTTATCAAGCAAAGTAATAAGAAATGACTCCTGAACATTTCGATTCGTTGTTTGAAATAAATATCAAGTATAACTGGAATAGTATTTATACCGCGACAATTGCTATTGTCATTACCATATCTTATGGTTTCGTATCGTTCCAAATTATTTAATGAACTTGACATATTGACTTATTACATTTTTTTAGAGTGTAGCTATTAACTCTAATAAACTAATATCTTAATTAGCATTGGTTAGTACATAAGTTGTAAGTTACGACATTTTAAAACAAAAAATAAATCGTTGACTGATTTTTTTTTGCAGTGGAGAAAAAATTCGCGAATTGATTGAAACACTGGAGCACAGAAAACTCGAAGCCATACAATTCACGTTCAAGCAAGTCAGCAAAAATTTCACGGAAGTTTTCAAGAAGTTGGTACCTCAAGGGCGAGGGAGTCTTATAATGAGGGTCGCGCCCGATGAGGGACAAGACACAAACCCCGACGTGAGTAGACTATTATTCAAATTTTATTGACGTGTTAAAAATATAACGTTGTTAAATGATTTCCATTCACTAGTATATTACAGTATAAGCCGACTATAGGCTTTTTTTCACAAGTCCACAAGTGGCTACATTGTCATAGAGACTTAGAAACAGACAGTCAGTAAATAATTTTTAAAAACTTGAAATGAGATAAGGAGATGTTCGCGAGACATTATATTAATTTTTGTACATTATAATTTGAATTTAATTAGATAGATACATATATGTATGCATTTTAGATATCAGATACTGTACATTATTTTATATATATATATTTTTTTAATATATTAATATTACACTGTATTTATTTATTATGTTTATATCTGCTCTGTACACCCCTACCTCTTTCAACATCTGTTTTCCTCTACCTTAAGGTTGCCTGGAAGAGATCGCTGTGTTAGCGATAAGGCCGCCTCTTGTACACCTTTCATCTAACCGTGTATATGTGATTTATTTACTGGTGTAAAATAAAGAGTATTTTGATTTTTTGATTTGATTTGTAGTATATAAGCCGACTTTTTCACAAATTAACTAGTTCCACAAGTCGCTACATTCTCATAGAGACTTTTAAACAGACAGTCAGTAAATAATTTTTAAACTATTTTTTAAAACTTGAAATGAGATAAGGAGATGTATGTATTACGTGTCGCAGCGCGCCAACGCGGACCCGTTCACGGGCGTGGGAATCAAGGTGTCGTTCACGGGCGGCGACGGCGACATGCGCGAGATGAATCAGCTGTCTGGCGGGCAGAAGTCGCTGGTAGCGCTGGCGCTGATATTCGCGATCCAGAAGTGCGATCCGGCGCCCTTCTACCTATTCGACGAAATCGACCAGGCGCTCGACGCGCAACACCGCAAGGCCATAGCGAATATGATCCACGAACTGTCAACGTCGGCTCAGTTCATAACGACGACGTTCCGGCCCGAGCTGCTAGAGCACGCGCACAAGTTCTACGGCGTCAAGTTCCGCAACAAGGTCTCGCACGTCGAGTGCGTCACCATCGACGAGGCGCGCGACTTCGTCGAGGACAGCGCCACGCACGCCTAGGTCGACTGGCGACGTGCCTCGTTTGTATTCTCTCTTACTTGTAGTTGTTGCAGACCATATCTATCTATCTACATTCATCTAATAACACTAATATCCTCCAGGCATCTTCCATTAAGGATTGAGCATAGGGTTTTTTTTTTTATGGTATATGTTGGCGGACGAGCATATGGGCCACCTGATGGTAAGTGGTCACCATCACCCATAGACAATGACGCTGTGAGAAATATTAACTATTCCTTACATCGTCACTGCGCCACTAACCTTGGGAACTAAGATGTTATGTCCCTTGCGCCTGTAGTTACACTGGCTCACTCACCCTTCAAACCGGAACCGGAACACAACAATACTGACTACTGTTATTTGGCGGTAGAATAACTGATGAGTGGGTGGTACCTACCCAGACGGGCTCGCACAAAGCCCTACCACCAAGTATTCTCTCTTACTTGTGTTTGTTGCAGACCATATCTATCTATCTATCTACATTCATCTAATAACACTAATATCCTCCAGGCATCTTCCATTAAGGATTGAGCATAGTGTGTACTAGTTTAACTTTTAATTTGTACACGTATTTATATGTATATGTAAACACATTATAAGATGTCTACATGCAATAAGATTTTTCGTAAAAATTAAGTTCGAATTATGGCTGAAATAACACTAAAATACCTGTCATAATATGTTTAATATATGAATGATAAATCGATTCTAGGGAGAAATTAAAGTATCGAATTTATTGTTTCAGATCGCCGTTGATTAGACGATGATGAAATGTCTTGGACGACTTCATTTTATCCCGAATAGGAGAATATTGTTTGGATCGACATCGCGAACTGTCAAATAGCCTTCATTCAATTTGATTAATAAAGAGTAATCATAAGAGATAATATGAAGTATATCATTATTTTCGTTATTGGAAAATTTACAAGTAACATATTATGTGAAAGCATTTATTTTAAATGTGTAAATATATTTAAAAAAAATGCAACGAAAATATTGTTTTGACAACGTTACTTTCTGTTAAGTTCGCGACGCTTCGATTGTGATCGAACCAATATTGTTTTTTCTTAAATAATTCTGCGTATTACTTTCTCAAAAGTGCGGGAACATTTTTTGTTAATTATTATAATTTTGTATTTGATATTTTTAATCCGAAAATCGGTTCAGCTTATCACATTCTTCATTTCTCCCGGTTCGGTTGACATTATCTTTATCTGTATTGTGTAAGTTTTCGATTTTTATTTAAGATTATTAAATATATTGACATATTTGTAATATTAGATTTTAAAACAGTGTTAAAATAAAACACAAGTTAATAATAAATAAATAAAAAAATATATTTTTTTATTATTGTATCATTAAACTATTCTATATATATATTATAATATGAATTTTATTATCTGTCGCACTATTTAGATGGAACTTTTCTTTTGTTATCCCCAATTAAAATTTTAAAATAATAATATAGGAAGCTTGTAGATGATGAATCTGATTGCATGTTCTGCCGGTGTTAAAATAGAAAATAAAAAAAAAAAACTTTTTATGTAACTTGCCCCTGCCAAATTATTTGGCAAGAAATTATTTTCAAAATATAAGGTCCCCTACTAGTTCGTTGCTATTCTCGTCATTTTGAAAACATTCAATAAGACTTCGATTGAAATTACCAGTCTAGGCCCGCAGTTCCAGAAGTCTTAGGTTCAAACCCTAGGTCAGGTCAAAAATTTTAATTATCGAAGTCTGGGATTTTGATAGTGAGGGAGTTATGAGAATTCTAGGAAATAAAAAGCATTATAAGATAGAAGTAATTTATTTACAACTTTAGAATAAGTATCACGCATATTGTCTCTCAATACAAAACGCTATTGCTTTTGAAACCTTATTCTAGAAACGGATATCAAAAACTCAATCTAACGCTTTAAGAACAAAAAAAAATACGATTCACACATTAAAAATAACTAAGTGTGGATAATTTGAAGCCAAAATATATTATTTGTACATACGTTTGTAGCAACTGGTCAAAACATTGGATTTCAACTTACTTCATAGAAACTTTTTTCTAGAAAAATATAATCTCAACAATATACATAATAATATTTTATTAATATTAAGTTTTACATGAAAATTTTGTTTTACTCTGAGTTATGTGTTAATTGCATTTTTGCAACAACAGACTACCTACTAGGTGGTCTTTTGTTGAAAAAACTAATTCTAATATTACATACAGGCTTATAATCCAAAAACAAATTCTAATGACAGAATCAAAATACAAGGAAACGTAGTACGAAGAAAATATCAGTCATCGAGTAACAACATATATTGTAATGCGTAATTTGTTAAATATTTGTTTTTATACTCTAGCGGTTAACCTTACACTTAATGGATAACTTACTTTAGATTATCTGTGTCGCTTTAAGACTGAATAAATCCTGTGGCAGTAGTACGTGCAAATTTAATTAGCCGAACTCCGAGATTTCACGAACGTAAAACAGTAAAAAATATCGATAGCCACGTAAATAAACATAATTTGTAACAAAAATATAATGGAAAAATATGTTTGTTCAGAACTTATTGAAGGTGTATGTAACTTAAACACAAAATCAAATAGATTAGATATTTCTTCCTTATTACTTAGATTAGTTTACTATTCCATTACAACAGTAAAATCCTGTACTTAGATACTGATGCATGTAACAACGCGTCAATAAAATAAATGCCGATCAGAAAAACACAACCAAGTTCCAGTTTTTACAAATACATATTTGTACCGTTAGTAAAACAGACATATTACTCATGTATTATCGTGTTTTTTTTCATCACTGGTGTTGCTATTGTCCAAAATATGTTTATTTTAATTATTATTTATAACCAATTGGAGACAGCCATCAGTAGTACGCGCTTAATTAACACCTGATCGAAGCTTATATAGTATTAGTATTTATAATCTGTTGTAATTGAGCTGCTATCCTTTGCCATAGTTTATCAGTTTCAATAACTTAATATCAAGTATAGTACATACATTATATAAACTTATACAATAATATAATTTGGTAATTATGATATGTTCTAAGAAAAACAGCTTAATCGATATAGCTATTTTAAGAAATGTTAACAATTTTACATTCATCAATAACAGTAAATATTGAGAACTATTTGTCATATACAAAATCTAAGTTTTAAGTTAAAGTAAACAAATGAATAACTTCCAACGTAATACCTTTAATATAAAAATATTATCGATACAAAAAATTCTGTTTAAAAAATGGTGAATTTTACAGACAGCTTTGATTTTCCAAAAAAAAATGAATCATCCTCAACATAATACAGTGTAGGTTTTATATTACATGAACTATTGTCTAGAGTGATCACTGAAACCTTTTTAATCGTGACAATAATTACTTAAACGTTTTGTAATCATAGTATATCAATGTTCTATCTGACTGAGAGTACAACGTTATGGAGGCGTTATTTATATGCACTTAGATATACCTCTACATAGATTATATAAAAATCTACACCAAACCACGAACGATCTGATCACACGTTTTGAGAAGGCACGCACGCATTGCGTTTCGTCACGGTTAAGTACAGGCCGTTTCACATCGAAAATACAACACACACTAACGATAAGGTTTTGAGTTCCACAACTTACATTCTATTAAGAAATATTCATGAAAATAATTCATTGACATTATTTACACGACGAGACTTAATATCAATAATTGGCAACAAACAATAGAAAGACGCGAAATATTCAAACTTGAATTTAATTTAACGAAGTACAAGTATTATTATTAGTAATATTTTTTCACAATATGATATTATTTAGGCAATTGAAACAACCCATAGTAAAAGACTCACCCATACAGCAAAAAGCCTTATGTGTACGTTTACTTATAAACAAACGCAACGCTCATAGACAATAATTTATTTATTAAGGTCAAGTTATTCCACTGCCGGGCTGGGTAAGTAACTTGTGGATTTTTTTGGATAGCTTAGGTGTAGACACATGCGACAGTAGTATGACAACATACAAAAAACTAACCGCTAGTTTTAATAGTAGGTATTGCAGGTACCAGTAAGTCACATACCCCCCACTTTAGGTTGGGAAAACAAAGAGTGTCGGCATATTGAAGTTGTACAACTTTTGTTTAATACTTATTGCTTTTTCAGCGTCTATGAGCGAAGATAACCACTTTATAAGTGGCCCGTTTGTTTTTTTTTAATCTCTTAACATTATTATTAAAATAAATATATTTATTAATTTAAGAAAGATGTTACCCTTCCTGTAAGTGCGTCTAGTGTTATAGTTGTGAACTGTTAGTTATAACATGGTAACTTAGTGTTTCGCGTCATATAATTTACATGACGTCATTTACTATTACTTCTAAGTGTCGAATTATTACGGAACACAAAATCGGCAGATTGTAAGATTTATTCATAGAATAAAAATCTTTGGCACGATTGCAACGATAACATCAAAGATCTTTTTTTTTGTAAAAATGGAAAATGCGTTTCGATAAACTTAAGACTATTACTACCTACCGACTCTCAAAGTATAGATTATTTGAAGGTGTATGTACATTGTGACAAAGTCACACCTCACGATTATAATATCTTCAATTTTTCGATTACATCATATACATATGTAAATATTTGTCAATATCGAACGATTAAATCTAAATCAAGGCAAATAATGCTTTAATAATAACCGTACAATCTAAACTAAGTTGATAAATTTTACTGAATGATATTACTCTCGTCAAAGATTACCTTATGCAATTTAGAATTCAAATGACTTCCTCGTAACCGATGGGACTGTTCAATTGGCGCGGCGCTATAAGGCGCGTAGAGGCACGGCGTAGGGCGAGGCCCAGTCGCGCTCGAACACGCCTTGCATGCGCGTGCGCAGGCGGCCGGCCGCTACGAGCGCGACGCCCGCCGTGTCCACGAAGTAGTCGCCGTACCAGTTGGACGTGCCCACGTAGGCGGCGCGCTCCGTCACCATGTACTTGTTGTGGTTGACGCGCGCGAACGGGATCTTGTCCTGCGCCGGCGTCGACGGCACGATGAAGCGCCGCTACGCCCAGACAAACACACTCATTAAGCCTCTCCTCTTTCTGTTGCCCCGAGCCCTCGGAAATTAAAGTCCAGTCCTTTTTTGTTACATACATTTTTTTAATTTTTATGGTATAGGTTGGCGGACGAGCATATAGGCCACCTGATGGTAAGTGGTCACCATCACCCATAGACAATGACGCTGTAAGAAATATTAACTATTCCTTACATCGTCAATGCGCCACCAACCTTGGGAACTAAGTTGTTATGTCCCTCGTGCCTGTAGTTACACTGGCTCACTCACCCTTCAAACCGGAACACAATAATACTGAGTACCGTTATTTATTATTTGGCGGTAGAATCACTGAGGAGTGGGTGGTACCTACCCAGACGGGCTTGCACAAAGCCCTACCACCAAGTAAATGCTACAACAACACTTGCCGGAGGTCGAAACCATCACACTATCTATTTCTCAATCAAGAACTATCAATTAATATTTCTACTATCAATTCAAAAGTCACACGATAACGTGGAGCGAAAGTAGCTTAAATCTTAAAAACAGTACTAAAAAGCGTTCAAATTTCAAATTTAAAAAAATCATGAAACAGAATTTCATGAGACTGCATGATTTTACCCATTCGGTCATAGTTCATGGCGACTGCATTACTATTGAATGTATATCTGTAGCAGTCCGGTGATACGTACCACTTGTATGTCGACGCGCGGGTAGGCGTTGGCGAGCGCGGCCAGCGAGGCGAGGTAGTGGTCCTCAGCGGGCTGTGAGTGCTTCCACCAACTGATCAACATGCGCACGCGCACGCGCGCCTCCAGCGCCGCGCGACGGATCGCGTCGTCAATCTTCGGCCAAAATCTGAAAAAGTTTATTTATTTATTTTATTTATTTAATATTTGGGAAACAAACAGATATAACATATAATCAAATGACATAATACAGTTTAGATATCAAATTATCCAGCGAAGTTTCCACCGATTGATAAAACATATAATGCACTCAAATATTTTAACACAATAAGAAAAATAAAAAAATATTTGACAATATTAAAGGTATATAGTTAAGTTAATTATTATTTAAAACACAAATCTGAAAAAGTTAAAACACTTAACATATTATATATGAAATAAGCTTTAAGGAATATCACAAAACTTCCTAGGAGATATTTTTACAGCACGTCAGAGTATCAAATAAGTATTCCATTTAAAAATGAGCGTCAAAATGTTCCCCATAGAAGTCGTTTGTCCCCAAATTATCACATATTTTTGCCTATGAGCACCTCAAAATCGAATCATTGAAATCCAATAAAGTCGTATAGTAAAGTTCATACTTGAGCTTGGGCGCATACTCCAGCGCCGGTCCGTAGTCCATGACAGCGATGTAGATGAACTCTTCGGCCGACTGGATGATGTTAACGATCGCATCGTCGTCATTGGTCCGTCCGTTAGGGCTCAAGGGAGGCGGTGAACTCTGCGTGAAAAAAGTAATTCATTAGTCATACTCCGGATTTATATTAGCATATAAATAACTAGATTTCGCGCGGGGCGTCTCTCATGTTTTAGGGGCAGGTCGTATGGTATAAAAATGCCTATATAGTTGTACGCTCTGCAAATTCAAAATAGTTAATCCCATTACAAAACCTTTGAATTTTAAGATTCTATTAAGCAAATTTATTAAGTCAACCAAGGATTGAAACGTATTAAACACTTGAATGGAAATCTCTGTTAAAAGAATTAACTACGCACACGAGAGACGGATGACCGTAAAGGCCGCTCAAACATGTACCAAATTTAGTTCAAATGCCCATTACCAACAAATATGTTACAGCAAATCTCGTCTCCAAAACTATATAATAGAGACCTACTCGGCGTCGCTGTCATAAATACCAATAAAACAGTTTGGATTCAAAAAAGTTTGTATTCGGAACATAGAACACAGAATAGTAAAAAAAAAATTATGGATATACAGGAAAACTATTTAAAACAATAAATACCACGTTAGCACGCACACATTCCTCGACAACAATTTGACGATAACGATCCGTGGAGTGGAGTGAGAATTCGCATTGTAACACGAAGCTACACTAGTCCTTCGATACGAATGTGGATTTATAAAATTGCCGAGTCGCCGTACGATTTTTCAGATTCAAGTCTCACAATACAGGGGTTTATTTCCATAATATAAACATACATATATCATAGATTGCGGGTTCAAAGCTAAACAAACACCAGTGAATTTTCACGTGCTTCATTTGAGTTTATAATTAATATCGTGCTCGGCGGTGAAGGAATACATCACGAGAAAACCCGCTTGTGTATAATTTCAATGAAATTCTGCCCCATGTGTATTCACTAACCCGCATTTGAGCAGCTTGGTGTAATATTCTCTTCTCCTCAAAGGAAGAAGAAGACTTAGCCCAACAGTAGCAAAATTAGAGGCTGTTACTCTATATGTACTATTGAGGAGAGGTTATTTTATATAATATTTAATTGAGTAAATTTAAATTATTAATATCGACAAGCATTAGCACGAGTGACTGACAATCGTATTTACAATATATCTTAGTGTGCGTGAGACGACTAACAATAAAGACAACACACACAAAACAAAATTATTTTGTTTGACTAGTTGAAGTTTAATTGAAAATTATTTAATTTAACACTAATCCAAAATACATGAAACTTGAAAGATGGAGCGAGTTTCGAAAGTTTTAGTAGGTATATAAAATTGTTGAGTTATTATATTCGTATTTTCCCCTGCCTTAAATTTAGACTGTTGACTATAATTGGACATTGTACCGCATTGGAGCAGCATGATAGTCTGAACTGCAAACCCCTCTTCTCAAGAACGAGAAGTGGAGACCGTAAAGCAGCAGTACCTACCTTTGCAGCAAAGTTCTCTTTTCATGTTATGTTTAAAGCTTATTGGAAGCAATCTACATTTGACACATCGGTTATATAATGACCTGGTCGGACAGCGTATTAGTAATTAGCGCCCGACCCAGATTCTCACGGGCGCAGTTATTTTTATATTATTAACTATATGTACATTTTCTTTATTAAAGAAAATAACGTGTTTAATTAAAACTTTGTATATCGCTTAGTGCTGACCGAAGTCTTCGCCTCATTTACGAATCACACTTAGGGAAGATAACTTAACTCGCTATTGCAAAGCAAAGTAACAGCCTGTACATTTTCCACTGCTGAGATAAGGCCTCCTCTTCCATTAAGGAGAGGGTTTTGGAACTAATTCCAGCATGCTGTTCCAATGCGGGTTGGCGGAATGCACATGTGGCTAATTTCGATGAAATTAGACACAGGTGCATCAAATCATCGGTTAAGATGCACGCGTTCTAACCACTGAGCCATCTCGGCTCTTTCTCATGGATAAGTATACAAATCAAATTTCGTTCTGATACATTCAACATTTTAGCGACGATATTTCCCTTCAACGCTCTACCAAAAACCTTGAAAATTTGTAGTTTATTTCAGACATAAGTCTGCTCGACACGTTTCATATACATATATTATAATTCGATTTTACATGTTTTTGTTTACAATTAATATTAACGTATACAGTATTAATATTACTTAATAGAAACAGAAAAACTACGCTATCGTGTCAATCAAACCGTTAGTGCGACCCGTCCCTAGGTATAATAGGTTTATGCGTCAGATGGCAAAGGTCATTCGCTAACCGATCGTTTAGCTTTTAACCGTATGCAAACAATTTCAACAAATATATCATTACATAGTATAAAACAAAGTCGCTCACCGCTGTCTGTCCCTATGTATGTTTAGATCTTTAAAATTACGCAACGAATTTCGACGCGGTTTTTTCATACTTGGTGGTAGAGGGCTTTATGCTAGCTAGTCTGAACAGGTACCACCCACTCATCAGATATTCTACCGCCAAATAACAGTACTCAGTATTGTTGTGTTCCGGTTTGAAGGGTGAGTGAGCCAGTGTAACTACAGGCACAAGGGACAAAACATCTTAGTTCCCAAGGTTGGTGGCACATTGACGATGTAAAGAATAGTTGATATTTCTTACAGCGTCATTGTCTATGGGTGATGGTGACCACTTACCATCTGCTTGTCCGCCAACCTATTCCATAAAAAAAATAGATAGAGTGATTCAATTCGAGACGAAGGGTTTTGTATATAATACATGGAAAATATAGTAAAGAAACACTGATAATTTTAGGAGTATCTAATGTGATGTCGTTAATAAACAAATTCTGTAGTATAATTGATACCAGTATTGCACCCGTGCGAAGCCGGGCGGTTAGCTAGCAAGTGTACATAAGTGGTGATGTCATTTATAGCAAAACCGTGACCCAGTCCGCTCTAATATAAACTTTATCAGACTCTTTCACTACGTCCTTGATAAATATTAAATTGAATTTCCAATACGAATACGCGCTGCGAGACAACTGCGAAATTACATATATATTAAAAACATATATTTACGTTATGTACTCTATTCCAGAGTCGAGATGGCCCAGTGGTTAGAACACGTGCATCTTAACCGATGAAAGCGGGTTCAAACCCAGGCAAGCACCGCTGTTTCATGTGCTTAATTTGTCTTTATAATTCATCTTGTGCTCAAGGGTGAAGGAAAACATCGTGAGAAAACCTGCATGTGACAAATTTCATAGAAATTCTACCACATGTGCATTCCACCAACCCGCATTGGAACAGCGTTGTGGAATATGTTCCAAACCTTCTCCTCAAAGGAAGAGGAGGCCTTTAGCCCAGCAGTGGGAATTTACAGGCTGTTTTTGTTGTTTGTTGATACTCTATTCCAACCATACCAGGAAAAAGGCAAATAAACATTATTTTATAATAAATTGACGCGAAATTATTGGTCGAGAGTATTATGGTATGGTATGAAATGGTAATCACTTTGGATTTGCGAAATATAACGTTTTGAACACGACGATACTGTTATCGGAATTTTGGAAGTACAATTAAAATGGAAATAAATAATTTAGTGTAATAGTGTTGTATTATAAGTAAAGATATTTATATTAATCATAAGCTCTTAGTAGTGCACAATATAGCCGAGTTATTAGCGAATCGCATGAAATACAATAATTTTAAGTTTTTTTTTATCGATTTTCCTACTAAAATTGGAATAGGAATATAAATAGCTACGTTATTGTGAATAAAAAAGCACGATAGTATTTTCATTAAAACAAATAATGCGACTGTACTTTTAAAAATTACTTACCTCGGATTTCTGTTCACTCTGTTATTTTTACACTTCTGTATTCATAGCCTTATACATTAAATATTGAAATCGAAAACAAAACCATAAATAAAATTACTAGCTAACCCACTCATCTCAAGGGGCCTCTTAAGCGTTGTAGCGAAAGGTACAACGTTATCTTGAAAACGTTCATTTCAAATGAAATGGCACAGTATGGCGATTCCATTCCATGACAAGATTCTGTTTATATGAATTTAGTCGCTGAATCACCTTTGCTAAATGGTTTGAATTTGTAATATTTATTGAAATTACACGATATAGTACGTTACACTTTGTAAATGTGAAACATAATCTGTTTTCTTATATTGCCATTTTTGACTTCACTATACTTAAAATCCCGATTCTCGTATATTGCCAAAATCTCAATGCTTCTATGAATATGTTTATATTTAAATGTAAGACTACAAAACGTCCTCTGAAATATATATGATATGTTTTTAACTGGCTATTACAACAGTCAAGTTAGTTTCATTGAAACACTTTTTAGTCAACAAAAAAAAGCAGACCTTTGTTAATAAACCATTTCATTTATAAACTGGGGTCACGAGATTCCTTTACAGTTGCTTTACAAAAATATTTACAATAATTGTCATGTTTATATTACACACACAATGAACATTTAAAACTTAACACCGAGCTTCCGACTCCTCAATGTCAATAAATCCTTTCTGGAGCAAGGTATTTTTTAACGTAATAATAAATTTACATTAAAATCATTCACAAATGAGGCATAATACATAATACAAGATTAAATAGAGTATAAAAAACATGGCGTTTAGTATTTCGGGGCACACCCTTAGATCCGGCCTAAATTTCAGAATATTGAAAACATTTCTTTGAATATTGACAATGAGCAATGAATACAAAGGAAAAAAAATACATACATGTCGTAATCAGTGGCGAACATTCAAGAAGTAGTACCTACGCTACGTAAGTCAACTTGTTAAATGTATTTAGAACGCAGAAGTGACACGTTATATCCTATGCTGCAGGATTACATCAGAAACTTATCTGCGAACTTCTAAAGAACTAATTGGAAACTGATCAGGTCTCTACTGGAGTTTAAATGGATTCAAACTGACTCGGAAAAGCGCAAGTTTATTCAAAAGTAATTTAGTTCTTCTTTGTAATAACATGCAGTGAAATTTCTTAAACACATACTTGAATAAATGCATCCACTGGTGAAGGAAAATTTGGTGCATTATACACCCGAAAATCTTGAACTTATTTTACTGCATGTATTCTATTACTTATGATTTGCTTAAGAGCTATTTATATAGCTATTAATTTTGATTTGTATGTACACAAATTATTGAGGCTTTATTGATATAAATTTATTTTATATCTTCAAATAATTTGAGTAATAAAGTTTCTAATTTCTTTAAATAAATATAATAAGCATATAGAAGAATCTTAACACATTATACACATTACTTATAAAATAAGACGTCTAAATTTTTTATAGAAGACTGAAATTATAATTAAATGAAGATATTATTTTTTCTTCGCTAGAGAAAGTTTACGTGAAAAATACATTTCTATATAAACTTCATTATTTATTTAGACCAAGAAAGGCATGAAGTAAATGAACCCTCTGACTGAAACCACCGCCCTAGGGATCTAAAATTTTATATCTTGCGAACATACATACATACTTAGTATGGATGTTTGACTTTTAAATAACTAACCAGTAAATGGTAGGTACCATTTACTTCAGGAAAACATATACATACATATAGTACGTATTTATCACATCACTATACTATAAATGAAATTTTATTTTAGAAAAAATTAATTAATATAAGAGATTACATTAATTAGGTGCCGGCGAGATTTAAACATTTACGTAATGTTATTAGTTAGCTTGATAGCTCTGTAACCCTAACGCCATCGTACTGTTAATTAAATCAATCATTAAAAAAAAAATGAAATATACATCATCTGTAGTCGGAGCATTCCTATCAATAATATGCTCGATTTTATTAATAACAGTTTGGGTTATGAATCCGAAATGGCGAAGTCTGCATAACTTCATCGCCGTCAACCAAATTGCAATCGGAAGTTTGCATTTGATTTCGGTAAATTTACCGGAAATACTCGAAGATACATCGTATTACGACGCTGAGAGCTTTAGTGTTTTAATGAACGGCTATTTGTTCCTGGCTTCGATGTGTTGGTCCCTGTCCTCGATCCTACTCGCTTACTTGAGACTCGTCTTAGTTTACACGGGTAAAATAAGTTATGGAAAACGCAAAGCCGTCATCTTCAGCTACGGTGTTCTCGCTGTGATAAAGTTCATTAGTGATTATCTCATACCGTTGTTATATGAACTTGAAAATTTTGATCAACTCATCGGTCCGAGATTTATGACCGTATTCGTATTTATGATGGTGAATTTATATTTATTCGTTCAAGTTGTCATCGCGGTGATACCTCGTGGCCGTACGGTCACAAGGAAGGGAAGGAGAGTATCGTCGTTGATTGGCGTCGCTGTTCTCTGTGATATGATCACGACTGTTTATTTTTTTAATTTTTTAACGTTAGATATTTTGAACTTCACCGAGTACTTATTCGACTTTAGATTAATAATGCATACATTTATCGTCCTATTTAATAGAACATCGAAAGATTATTGGAAAAAACTTTTGAAACAAAGAAAAATACGTACACTGACCCAAACTCTTTAATCATTTAGTAAAATGTGATATTAAAATTATGATCACATACATTCTTTGAAAAGTGAAACCTTAGATATGAAACAAAAGGCAGATGGAACGCTTGGAACATTAAAGTGAAGCAAGAAAGCATATTGAATTCAAAAGTGTATCCTATCAATGTGATAAAATATCTGTATTGAAGAAAAAACTGTACCTCTTTTAAAGCATGTGTGCATGCAAAACATTAAAAGTATACGCCATACTTGCAAAGACAACACGTGTTATGTCAAATTTAAAAATCAATGTTCCTTTTATATCTTTTACAGCCAACCAAATTTTGAAACAGCAATGTCTAACCGTCACTATAGTTTTCCTATAGTTTTAATAATGTAAATGTTTAATAATACTTTATCATTTGCAATTTATTACGGCCGATAGGCGACCACTAGTACCACATGTGTGTTCAACAAAGCCACAAGTTAAAACCTAAATAAATATTAAGATGTTAGTCATATCATCTTAAACTATTCCTTTTCTCTTTGTTGTGTTTTGTTTTATTTTTTTAATTTATGTGATATTTTTTCTTGTGTAATATAATGGTATTTTCATGAAATGTGAATAATAAACACAGAAATTAATTTTCACTTGAATTCAAATCAAAAGTTACAAAATGTTTCGAAAAAAAAAAGAAAATCAAAGGTGATATTACGCCATACATATTATGTAATGATTATTTCATTGTGAACTAAACATCAACTAGTAACATAAAAAAGGTAGGTGACACCGATAACGGTCACCATGATTGAGTACTTTAATAAATGGTTGTAAGGATTCCAAGGTTGTCTTGTCCTATATAACAACTGTTACAAAAAAATATTGATTTGAATTCCGTAGTGTAAATAAAACATTGATTATGAAACAAATACTTTATTTCATTGCACACCTTTGCATAAAAACGTCACAAAGCGTCTTTGCGTGTCGTCCCACTGTTAGCGGAGAGGAAAACTCAATTAGCGAACTGTACGAATTAAGATCGCCATTTGTTAATTAAATATGTGTTAACTAATTTATAGGCAATCTATTAAATTATGATGTGTACTTACCACAACTAATGTAGTGCACGAACGTGTGGGTAAACAGAATTGAGTGGATTTAGCACTCCCTAAAAGGCTATTTGACTGGTTTTTAAAATCCGTTTTATATTATTTAGTAGAGGTTAAGGAACCCAGTAAAAGTTGATTTTTTTTAATTCTTGTACATATTTGCCGGAAAATATCATATTAAAAATTCCATATTTAAATAACGCGCGAAAATGCTACTTGAACAATATGGCGCTGCAATGGGGACGGTGACGTCACTTTGCTGTATTTTAATCTGTCGTACATATAGTAGAAAAGCAAGGTTGACAAGAAAGTGACTTCATCATAAGCCCGGCCAATCAGGAGCGTTTTGTGTCACGTGACAAACGTTTGAACAAATGCATTTTTATTTATTGATTTTTGAATAAATTAAGTATTATTTTCAAGTTTCGTTAGTAAATAACCATTTTTAAACTCATAATATACCCTGATTACAATAATTCACAATTTAATTTTTCGCATTGTCAAATATCCTATTCCTATATTGTTTATTCAATAGTACAGCAAGTTCACGTCACAATCGGAAAGAGTTTAGGCATTGGTCCAACGTCTTTACTTGCTTTTAATACAAAACTTTCAAACACAGTGCTTATAATTTAACTACTTATACACATATATAAACAGAACTAATGGAAAACTAGATTTGAGTTATTCCTTTCATACAGATGAATTTTTATGTACAGATAAAAAAAAATATCAATCACTAAATAATTACGGCCGAATAGACAACCTCATTTATTTTTAAGTCGGCTAAAACAGTTTCTGTACTTTTTTACCTCAAATATAATTATAGAGTGAATTTTATTGATGTTTGTATCGCGTGAACATTATTAAGTACTATACGTTTAGAGATTATTAGTTCAATGGAGAAATACTTGCACACATTAATTATACAAAACGTGAATGACTTTCATAGAACCGAATTGCCTTTGGAAATACAAAAGCAATGCTGGACAAACAAAAATCAATCATTGACTGGACGTTTGAAACTGTTCTATTAATGATATTGTTAATTTGTATTATTAGTCGTATATTATTTAAATGAAGACAATTCAGAAGAACTGGATAAAGAGTCGAGATGGCCCAGTGGTTAGAACGCGTGCATCTTAACCGATGATTGCGGGTTCAAGCACAAGTGAATATTAATGTGCTCAGTTTGTGTTTATAATTCATCTCGTGCTTGGCGGTGAAGGAAAACATCGTGAGGAAACCTGCACCTATTTTCATCGCAAGTCTGCCACATGTGTATTCCACCAACCCGCATTAGAACAGCATGGTGGAATATGTTCCAAACCTTCTCCTAAAAGTGAGAAAAGGGTATAACCCAGCAGTGGGAAATGTACAGGCTGTTGTTGTTGTTTGGATAAATATTATTTTGTGAGAATTTTATATTATCATTTTTATAGGATAATATTATAATTATTTATACATATTTAGTATCCAATTACAACAAGTTAGATCCTCGACAATGGTAAAGTCAAAGCTAAATTTTATTCAACTCCGCGGGAACGCCAAGTTTAATAAAGGCCAAGTTATAAAGGGACTGACATTTTGCAATAATAAATTCTTTATATCCTATCAAATAATACGCAATGAACAATACTCTCTGAAAATATTGTGAAATAAAATCGACGGCTTATAGCTCATATAACAAACGTTATGGCTTTATGTTGAAGGCACATCCGTTGTCTTCCTAATAAAATATTAAAATATTACTAAAGTGAAGAGTGTTATCTGTTAGTTGTGACGTACTCGTATAGATATCTATCAAGGTTATGACTGTTAAGGCAAAATACAGGAAAATTAGGAAAATGTTTTTTTTTTTTTAATTCTATTTTACCATACCAAACAAATAACAAACGTTGAACTCTTTAATTGCTTTTTTCATTTAATGTTTAAATTATAAACATTTATATACAAGTACGTGGACGATAAAATAGACCAACTGACAGTAAGTGACCACCTATACCTATAGACAATGGCGCTTTAAGAAATACTAATCATTCCTTACCGCCAATACGGCACAAACACAAATGCCTGTCACTGGCTCAGTGACCATTTGAACCGGAACACAATACAAGTTATTGCATATTATATATAAGTGGATGGTATATATTTATAATACAACAATCTTCCACTTAACTTCTTATATCCACTTTAATATTGCTTCCAAAGTTCGAATAACAGCGTCGTCGACATACAAAACGCCATTCATCTTTTTAAAAGTTAAATTAATATCATAGACAACTCAAGCTCTCTACCAATCATATCGCGTCAGTTCGATATCAAATGTTGCTTATTGGGCTTTTGTCCTTTAGGTCTGAATAGGTTTTATGTCTTTGCACAACGAAATATTAGTTTATCGACGATTTTTCTTAGTACAATCTCAAGTATATATAATTTTGTTTTAATAATAAACTCATGTTATTTTATTTATTATTACAGCACCACCCACCTCATATTCTATGAGCTATTCTAACCTACACCGATGGTAGCCTAGAAGAGATCGCTATGTAGCGATAAGGTCACCAAAATTGTACGCCTATTCTGTTAAGGCCAATCTATTTATCATTTAATTTTATTTTTCTGTATGGTAAACAAATATATTTAATTAAATCATGTTAAATGACAATTTTTATTCGTAAATACTTTAATAAAGTAGAACTTGGTTTACGTTATAATAAAGTTTCAATAATAAATACTTACGGTTATGTAAGCTCCGAATGTACTGTTTCCATCAGATATGTTGATTGGATGCTGCATGTTGATGTCCGTGCTGAGCTCTGACGGCCAGCTGTCCGGTACGACTGCGTCCGGCGCGCCCAGACTCCAATACACCTTAACAAAATAATACCCGGCTCATTTAAAAAGGCTACACATTCTCTATACATAAAGGTATTTTTAAGCATACAAGATACAGCCATGTAACCATAATAGGATATTATGATGATGTAATTTATTACATACTAGAGGTGCCCGAGACTTTGAGCGCGTTTGTATTTGACAAAAAGATTTTTTTATAGTATAGGTTGGCGGACGAGCATATGGGCCACCTGATGGTAAGTGGTCACCATCACCCATAACAATGACGCTGTAAGAAATATTAACTATTCTTTACATCGCCAATGTGCCACCAACCTTGGGAACTAAGATGTTATGTCAATTGTGCCTGTAGTTACACTGGCTCACTCACCCTTCAAACTGGAATACAACCATACTGAGTACTGTTATTGGGCGGAAGAATAACTGATGATGGGTGGTACCTACCCAGACGGGCTAGCACAAAGCCCTACCACCACAGATTAGCCGGAACAAACAGATGCAGAGACAATAATTGAAAAAATATTATTTTGTATATTCGCTTATTTTAACTGAACACACAGATACTAAAATATATCTTCCATTTTTTGTTACAAACAGCCTTCTGCCTAAAACACCCTGTTACACATCATCCAACATTTTTTAATCAAATATTTAATTTAGATTCAAGAATTTGTGTGCAATAAATAAATGTACAAATAAATATAAACGTCGAACTATTTCAAGTAAATTATTGATCTACTATCAGATGTAAAATAAAATTCATCAAAAAGTAACAATGCATAATTCAATTATTACGTCATCAATCTATACTAGTATTATAAATGCGTTACTCTACACAGCCAAACACTAAATCGAATATTATGAAATTTGATACAAAGAAAGCTTAAACCCCAACGAAGGATGAGACTACTTTTTATACCAAACACCAACCCGGGCGTAATTAGACTGAATAAAAACAATAACTTTCCCTAGAAGCAACTATTTAAAAGCATTTGAAATATATATATACCTGAAATATCTGATACAGTTGGGAGACTAAGCTGTTAAATTCAACCAGAACTTCACAATGCACAACTTTAGAGGAGTTAGGGACTCGTGCCTTGATTGATTGAACGTCTTACAGAACTACGTTGCAGAGGTGTAGACTACTATTTGGATTATACTAAGTTTTGATACTTTAATAGAATACAAGTAGTGACGACTTTAATTTACGGATTCAGTTTGAATAAATATTAATTAATTGATTACCTTAATTTGCTCTTCTCGATTTAAAATTTAATTAAAAAATTCCTTCTACCTTCGCCAAAAATGACGAGAACTATACATATGTTCTGCCTTCGTTATAAGTCACCGGGGACCAGCTGGGATCCCTTCATGTATTTTTAAGAAATGTCAAAAGGGCAAAAAAAAAAATTTTATCTCGTTACATTCGCCGAAATATATTTTGACATCCATGTTATTAACAGACAAACAACAACAACAACAGCCTGTAAATTCCCACTGCTGGGCTAAAGGCCTCCTCTCCCTTTGAGGAGAAGGTTTGGAATATATTCCACCACGCTGTTCCAATGCGGGTTGGTGGAATACACATGTGGCAGAATTTCTATGAAATTTGTCACATGCAGGTTTCCTCACGATGTTTTCCTTCACCGCTGAGCACGAGATGAACTATAAAGACAAATTAAGCACATGAATCAGCGGTGCTTGCCTGGGTTTGAACCCGCAATCATCGGTTAAGATGCACGCGTTCTAACCACTGGGCCATCTCGACTCATATGTTATTAACATCGGGCTCTATACATATATCAGATTATTTCGTCAATGTCATGTGCGAAAGGTAATATGAAAATTTATTAATATATATAATAGGACCAATAAACGGAATGCCAATTGACAGAAAAACGCAAGTATAAAATTAAAATTAGCGCTCTACGATAAAGTATCTAGTTGAATGTTTATGCAAGTCGATTACCTAAATGTGAGTTTGCATGTCCTGCAATTACATTAGTATAAATCGTATAATCGGCCCGAGTTTCGTTCGTGCAGACAAATGCAACAATATTCAACCTATAAAACAAATAACAAAGAACAATCCGTGAACATATAACACGTAAAGATGGAAAATTGACGCACTTATTATACAATTAGCTGTGCCCGCGACCTTGTACGCGTTTGAAAATAACAAAAAAATGATATTGTAGTCTAATTTACTCCTTATTATATCAGTTATCTGCCATTGAAAGACCCGTCAAAATCGGTCCAGCGTTCCGTAACAAACAGATAGACAGGCAGACAAAAATTGTAAAAAAATGTCGTGAATTGTGAATTGAGTAAAAAAGACCTATTTTACTATGACAGTATATTAATTTTATTAGAAACAGCATAAAATTAACTTATAGCATTCAAAATGTATTTTGCCTCAAAAATGCGCGCTATTTTTTAAATATTTTATTAACATTTTTGATAGTTCGTTAAAAGATATCCGCAGTAAGTTTAATGAGGTCAATAATGATGCGACAGTCACGTGCAAGTCCGTACCAGCTAACTTTGACAGGGAATGTAAAATTAAATCGTTTTTTAGTCACGAAGCAACTATTACTGTACAGTTTATATACCATTTCTCCGGTATAATTAATCCTCGTAGTCAATTTAAGACTATATTGAAGGTATTTCCAAGAAAGTCTTTAACTCCCCACTTAGAAGTTTTATTAATAATATGCACCTACTCTAATACTTTGGAAGCCTTATGTAATTCAAAACTCAAAGTTCAAATAGCTTGTCGTTTTCCAATACATATATTAACCTGCTTTTTCTACGCACGTGTTTGAATGTGTGTGAAATCCAGAACATAATTATATTATTTCTATAATATGTTTAATGTGTATAAATCATGTACATCTCGATTCATAATCGAAAAAAGCGATAATCGACTTCACGAGTCCTTTCAATCGAATAATAATACAAATGCTTATTTGATCCTCCAGAAAAAACAACACTAACCCCTTAAATTACAATCAGAAAAAATACTCTACCTTTATTTGACAACGCTTATATTACTAAAACTTAATTTACTAAAGCAAGGTACACAGCGTACGCCTGATTATCGTGTCAAAATATGATATGCGACACTAACAATAACAATTCTAAATTGTTAGCTAACACATATCAAAATGGCATATCAATGTAAGTGGTTTGTCACCATTATACGAGTCGAGTTAATTTATCTAAAGGACTTTTAGAGCTAAAATTATAACATTTTAGCTCTAAAACCCAAGGCATTATTTCGTCGCAGTTTAATATGATATGATGAGATAATGTTTCGGATCTATTACAACGTACAATAACAGTCTTATGTATACGAACAGTGCTTACCGCACTTAACTATGTATAAGATTGTAAGGATTTCCACTCAGTGGTAATCATAAAGTAGAAAGATTTACAGAGCGACGGTGACGTCATCAGTTTGAAACGACGATTAATACTCATAAATATAAATAAGATAAAATTATCAAAAAACAAATACAAATACTACAAAAGTAAAACTTACGAACAAAATAATTCAAATGGAAATTTAAGCAACGTAAAACACCGTTTGCATAATTAGTTCAATAAACTGTAAAAACGGCAACGCGGCAAAAATGTCTCGACGCTAAGTTGCTGCTTTTGTGTTTGGTCTAAAAATTTCATAAATATATAATGACGTTTTCAGATTCAATTTATTTTAGTTTTTAATCTGTAATATAAAACATTAGACCAGAAAAAGTAAAAATAATTTCCAGGTTGCGGTTGGAAAATCGATCCTAGGGTCCTAGACTTCAGCCCCATAATGGGTTATTCCTGGTATTAGTTTATTACCGTACCTTATTTAACGCTTTCATTTTTATCGATGTTTTTTAAAATATAAATATTTAGTTAAAGTTATGTGGACATAAGCAGCGATAACGCACTACGTTACGCTATATTGAAGGTGGACGCTTAGCTTTATAGCTTAGAGGGTTCGTTAGCGAGCGTCGCTCTTGTAATTAGCACGCTTTGTGTCGAGACACGAGAACTCTTTAACGATGTACCATTTGAGAACGAAAATAACTTATTGCACGGAACCATTATGTTTTTGTACTAAATTAAATATCAATTAAAAAAAAAAACATTAATTATTCATTAAAAAATAATTACAACACGTAATGCTACCATAATATTGAAGTGAGTTTGATATATGGAAGAAAAAATTTTGAAAAACATTGCTAAACATTTGACGGAAATAAAATTGAGTTCCTATTCGTTGAGTTTTATATCTGATTGTAAAAACTCTGATATTGTAAGTTTAAATTTTATGTTTGATCCATATTTATTTTATAAATGTCAAAGTAACTCTGTCTGTCTGGTACTCTTTGACGACCTAACCGCTGAACCGAATTTGAAGAAATTTGGTAATTTGATATCAAACTTGAAACCCAAGAAAGGACATAGTCATACTTCTTTGACTAACCCATGAAAAAACCCTAAAACGCGAGCAAAAGCCGAGCGGACGACTACTAGTAATATATCTATATATAAATTACAAATAAAGCTTGGCGAACTGCATCGGGTCAATAAAGTCCACTCTGGTTTACGTATTAAGAAAACTTATATTCCCATGTTGGACCGCTGACTATTGGACATCAAGAGTGAGAAAAGAGATATCTCTTACCTATTCTCTGTTAATTTTTTTTTTATAGTATAGGTTTGCGGACGAGCATATGGACCACCTGATGTTAAGTGGACACCACCACCCATAGACAATGACGCTGTAAGAAATATTAACTATTCCTTACATCGTCAATGTGCCACCAACCTTGGGAACTAAGATGATATGTCCCTTGTGTCACACTGGCTCACTCACCCTTCAAACCGGAACACAACAATACTGAGTACTGTTATTTGGCGGTAGAATAACTGATTAGTGGAAAAAAACCGCCAGAGCTTTCTGACTGAGGTATTTAATAAAGTTAATTATACCCATCCGACTAAAAGAGCTGAATCCACGATAGCTCGACTACGGTACGAATTTTAGAAATGAACGCAACAAATGCAATTTCCTCACGATATTCTTCGAAGTCACTGCACATTAGACCAATACTACACGTATCAGCATTTTTATTTCATAATAAACAATTATCTATACATAACATTTATTCAATAACTAATAACTTAAAAGGGATACCGATACATAAATTCGGACGAATATTGTCAAATTATACTGAATCACTCATCCTTAGATGAGTAGCTAGTATCTAGAACGGGCAAAATTATATCTCGCATAATAATAGACAAATAATAATAATAAATAAATAAATATGAGACAACATCACATACATTACTCTGATCCCAATGTAAGTAGCTAAAACACTTGTGTTATGGAAAATCAGATGTAACGACGGTACCACAAACACCCAGACCCAAGACAACATAGAAAACTAATGATAATCTACATCGACTCGGACTGGAATCGAACCCGGGACCTCGGAGTGGCGTACCCATGACAACCGGTGTACATACCACTCGACCACGGAGGTCGTCAAATGAGTATTACATATGAAAACAGACTTCCTCATAGCTCTACCAGTATGTTTAAGTAGTTTAATTTTTTAATATAAAACATAAAAAACTTACATCAAATATCTTCGCCAAATCGGTCGCCAGACAGGAGCAGTTGTATGCTAAAACGCCCAGCTCCTTTACCTGCATGAAAGAATACGTTTTCTTTTAAAATAAATATGTATAATAAATCATAGACAAAAGACATTAAGTGTAATTTTATATATATAATTGGAGAAGATTTTGAAGGATCATAGACAATATTTTTATTTGTTTCTATTATGTTTATGAAAGGTTTAAGGTAAGATTATATGTACAAAAGCAATATTAATAAGTACTCCGACCACCTTGTAAGTAAATATTTAAATGAAATTTAAATTGTTTTTATCTTTAAGTGAACAGTGTAATGTTCTTGGAGAATTAACATCTTTAAATATTGGCGACACTTTTTTCTGCTCAGAAAATAAACTATAACAATGCAATCCCTCCCATTTTTCACGTGTAAAATTAATTATGGAGAAAGTTTAATATGAATAACAAAATTCCTACTGACACATTCAAAGTTTTTTAAAACATATTAGTACGATAATCTATTACAACAGAAACGTAATAAGTGTGCGAAAGAGATAGCATGAGGTTGATCGTCATTTGTAAATATTTAATGCAACGCTACTATAACAGTCAACAAGTGACCTGAGTGAGCGACCTCCAGTCCATGTTAGCGCTGCCGATGTAAAAGTGCTGACGGTCCACGATCCAGAACTTCGTGTGCAGAACTCCGCCGCCCAGCAGCTTTGAGAAGTTCAGACTCCTCACCTGCAACCATAGAAGTAGAAGTACCGTAGAAGTAAAGGAACCCAGTAAAAGTTGTGTTTTTTTATTTCCAGTACATATTTGCCGAAAAATATCACATTAAAAATTCATAAATTAAATAGCGCGCAAAAACGCTACTTGGAAAATATGACGCTGCAATAGGGTCGGTGACGTCACTTTCCTCTATTTTAATCTGTGGTACATATAGTAGAAAAGCAAAGTTTACAAGAAAATGACTTCATCGTAAGCCCGGCCAATCAAGAGCGTTTTGTGTCACGTGACAAACGTTTGAAAAAATGCATTTTTATTTATGGGTTTTTGAATAAATTAAGTATTATTTTCAACTTTCGTTAGTAAATAACCATTTTTAAACTCATATTATACACTGATTACAATAATTCACGATTTATTTTTCGCATTGTCAAATAGCCCATTGCATTACAGACGTTAAAAAAGTTTGTATATATTTTTACCGTCATCACAAAAAGACTTTTTTTTTTATTTGACATTTGTCAGTCGTAATTATAGAACTCGATAGTATAATCGACTCCTGTACCTTTTATTGTAACATATTATTAACCCTTAATGTTTGTGTTGTTCTAGGTTGAGGATTAACAAGGAAATTGCTACTACTATGCTAGTCTTCAAAATTTAATTGAGTTTGTTTGCTCAACTGTTCCGATCAATCTCTTTCGTGTCTTCTCCATCGTACGTGACATTGGCGAAATAATCTGTGCCCTGTCGGCACAACTAAAAGCCATTAAACTAAGAATTGAATTGAATTGACTCCTGTACTTTCATAAATGTCATTTATTCAAATGAGATTTATTTTTCCTAACATACTAAACTATATTTCGACACAAAAGATTAAACCGTCTATACCCATGTCTATGTGTGTGTGTCTTGTTCTTACACCACACACACAAATAACAAACAATGGGCCATATTTGTATTTAAACCAAATCATTGACTAATTTTCGTACAACGGGACATAAATAACTATGCCACGACATATTAACCATAGCATGCAACGCTATTGCTCCACTAACCAAGCGAATTATGAGAGTATGTCCCTTGCGCCTGTAGTAATAGCGAGTGAGCCAGTGAGGCAGCACTGCTGAGCCAAGATGAAAGAGAGATACATACCCAGAAAAGCTATCACAAGGACGATCAATTAAAATGTCCTTTGTTAATTAGATAATTTGTTAAACAAAATTATCAGACATTTTACTACAAATTAATATCATATCTCGACATCATACTTTTCTTAACTTAATATGGTTTTTTAAACACAACACAAACTACTTTCTTAAGAACGCGAGAACAAAGGAAATAATAGCAAAAAAACATATTTTTTTCTTAAGAATTGAAAACATCAGCTAAAGACTGAAGCTGCTATATACATGTATATTAACTAGTTCATTTTCTTTCAAGACTATTGTTAAATGAAATATATTTTACAAAGACCTTGAAACAATTGAAAACAGAGGAATTTGATTGAGCTCCACCATTCTGCTTTCAGCTTGACTATGAAGGTTTTATTTAATTATTTATATTAGAATAGTGAATACTTACGTATTTTTTATTGTCCTTTTTATATAAATTTATTAATTACTCTTGCTTTTGTAGCAGCGAGACAACTTTCATGATTTAAAATATTTTGTCAAAACACAAAGTATTTTAATTTAATTGTATACAAATAAAATGCATAATATGTAATGTACATAATATTAATATTCTTTACCATGGATTTAAAACTGGCAAAAACATAATAAGAAATTGTGTACTTTTAAAGCAATGGCAACACTATCTAATCAAAATCTTGACATTATCTTTTGTGAGTACAATGACACATAATCAACAGATTAAAAATGATATTCTATTAAATTTCCAAAACCTGTTCATTTTACTTATAATTAAGATTAAATTCAGAATTTTCTATATACTTCACATGATTTTAAATACAAACTCACCTGTGCTGCCTTTTTCTTAACTAAATATTCAGTATCTATATTAGGATTTGCCTTTGTGGGCCAGTTTTGAGCAATTTTTAAATCTATATTCCTCTTTGTACCAGCCGCAAGTAATGCTTGGAAAACTTGTTCACCCTAAAATAAATATTCAATTGTAATAGAGAAAAAAAATTATAACAAATATATTATATTATATAAACAGATGATATACCTCTATTGAAGAATTATAAGGATACTCTTCATTAAATCTAAGCGTCCAATACAAAGAGGCAATTTCTATTGACGTTTGAGCTTCATCTATCAAATCTAACCAAGCATTTTTAGTTGGCATATGAGTTGCATTTGGAGGATACATGTGACCTTCCGGTATACTCTCCACTAAAGATAACCTGAAAATATGTCATTTAAGTTTAATTTACTAAATAAACTTAATTACCAAAAACACTTAATCAACTTCTTAATTGTAATCTCAATAAAAGTTATGTATAGAATCCCAAAAATTAATTTAAGAATGCTTAAAAATAGAATAAGTATAACTATTAAATTTCAATGCTCTTTATCACAAAGAATTTAGGCCTATTCATTATTTAACTATATAGAAGGCTGTGAAATAAAAAATAAATGCATATAAATACAATCAAAACCCTCAAATGCTAAAATTAAATGATCATATTAAATATTTAAAATAATGTTATATATTCATCAAATCTAAATCATATTCATATCATTAATTTTATAAAAAATGCTAACCCTTATAGTCAGCATTTTTTATAAAATTTAAGGTAAACAATACTATTGCAACATAGCAATTACTTCAATAAAATATTGCTTTTTAATGTGAATTATAACAAATATTATTATTTCATTTTGCTACTTAATAATTTTCATACAAAAAATTATTTAAAAAAATTAACATTTGTAACAAAGAAAATGAGTTCCAATTATTAATTGTTAAAATGACCATGACACTAAAACTAAAATAATACTTATATTTAATTAGATATTCTAATTTAAATACTCACCTACATTCATCTGAGCAATGCAAATCAACGTGAGCAATGGTCGGCAACACATGTGCGATGTTTGGCTGATCGAGCAGTGGGACCAGTACAACTAGCACTATTAAAACTATCACTATTGACACCGGGATGCATGAGGGTCTGCACCATATACTTCGCTTCTTTCTTCTATTAAAAAAAAAATAACATACTCATACAACATAACTTCATACAAAAGTAACTATTTTTCTATAGTGATAAGAGATAGATTATTAATAACTTTCAAGATATATTACAATTGCGTAATTTTTTTTTAAAACACTACAATAGCAAAAGAGCATTCTCTAGCATCCAGTCATTGTTATTGCAAAAATTTAAATTCAATTCTTCCATTCAAATCTTTATTTGATGACTTTTTTTATTTATTTATAAAGTGTTTTAGTTAGCATTTTATTTATGTATACGTACTTATCGTTATAACTATTTCCATTTTCATCTCTCATCATGAATATCTGCTCCCACTGCTCCAACTCCTCATCAGATGACGACGCGTTCCCCACACTCCCTGATTCTAGCACAGTCTGAAACAATAAAAAAGTAATTTTTAACATTTATATAAACAATGGCCGATGTGTTTTTCTCTCAACAAAGAGAATTATTTATCCTATTTAATGTATTTTATTTATTACTTACTTTTATTTTATCTCTTATACCCTTAAAGGGAGAAATTAATATCACCATTGTTTACTTAATTCAAATTTTCTATAAAGTAAAAATAATAAACTTCGTGGTTAAGTTTTGTACTTTAATAATAAATAATAAGATCCTAAGCAACTCTACTTCTATTTATTTGTTTTTGTAAACTTCATCAATTTAAAACTTTGATGTTGACTCTGTCATTATCGAATTACGTTTAAGTTTTCGAAAACACTGACATTAAAGTATCAGCAAAATCGTAAAGAAAAATCGATATAGAGTAATCAAAAAATCGATAGCGTTACTACAAAAAAAAAAAAATATGCACAGGAAAGCTGTAATCAAATAAAATATGTAACATATTTTTAAATAATTAAAAAGACTAATTTCTTTAGATATCACAAAGATTTTAGAAATTAATAAGGAACTTTTCAAAAACAAAAAACATCGTTGACATTTAAACGTTGTATCTTGAAGCATTTATTTTTCAAAATGATCCAACACATTACTTCAGGTATTATTAATATAAATTCAACTAACAATTAGTATCACTCTATTAATTTTATATACTGTTAATTATAAATTGGATCGAAAGAAACGTATTACGACGAAAACTTCCGTATTTGAAACTTTAAAATTTGATTGACAACTTGTTGGGCGTTTACAAGAACGAAATACTTTACCGGTATTTTATAGTCATTCTTTTATTTTAAACTAATATTTTTGCCATCGGCTAAATGAAATAAAACAATCACTGTTAATTAAATATAACACCTCACTTAAAAAAATATTCTGTTGTATGAATACAAAATCAATTCGATTTGAACTAACCATTTTCGTCTCGTTGACCACTTCGCGGTCAGGAAGTTTGAACCATTAAATATTTTAAAAATATTTTGGCAATCGTCTTTTATAACACAACAAAACGTTGATAACTGCATTTTCCGTAAATCCTGATGTTCCTTTACCAGTCGTGTAAGCGCATTAGCAGCGAAAATAGTACTGCAAAATAGATGACGTCGACTACAACCGCATTGTTCACGTGTATTTTGAATACAATGTCAGTTTCTAACCGTAAAACTATGCAGGGCCAAAGTGATTTAAATACAGTAATTATTGTTGTACAGGCAATGGTATAATTTTGTTGAAACAGTTTGAATTAAATATAGAATTTTTTTCGTAATTGGTTTTTATATTGCAACATATAAGTTATATATAACATATTATTTTTATAGTATTCGTTAATGAAGGTCCTGAATAAATCCGTTCTATTGTTTGAATTTCGAATATTGTTTTAATTAGTCTTTTCCTTTGCGTACCTTACAGTCAAAAATGTACTTTTAATTTTTTTTATACAAAAATGTAATTCAAAGTAAAAGTAGAGTATCAAAAATTTAAATTAATTATGTCTTAATTAATGAGATTCAAATTATACAATGAGTAACGAGTACTGATAATTAAAAGTATATATTTTAAGTCGAATAAAAAAAATAATAAGTATACTAACCTTTTACGTCAAAAAATAGCGAGAATAACAATTATTACAAAGAAGTAGTATCTCACAAGAGCCCATTATTTTGACACTGGTCGTCGTAGTGCTAGTTCATAATATCTACAAAATAACCTAAACCCTAAATACACTCGTATTACAAAAGTTTGAGGCTTCCAAAGTTATAACTACGAAACTTAGAAACCAAAGATCAATTTGAATTCACAATGTTCACTTTGCACAATCAATGTTCTAGTCCACAATTAATGGTTGCTGCCTCCTGTATTTATAAAGTGATCGAAAATAAAAATGTTGTCGTGAATGTTGAGCTTATTTAATTTGGATATATTTTTTAGAAAAACAAAAAATATAATCATACAAACATCGAATGCTTTCGTACTTTAAAAAAAAGTGTGGGGAAAGCACAGCATTCACTTCATGGGATTATGAAGTACCTATAGGGAACATACAAATATTATATTTATGAAAATGTTGCTATTAAAATGTTAAAAAAGTCTAAAAGAAGGCTTACTGCAAGGTTTATATTTATATAATGTTGTTTTCTTAACAATAATTAAGAATTAAAAGTAACGTGAAACGGAACGGATCTTCAAAGCACTAAAAAGCGTTCAGTGACGTCACTCCTGTTACGACTACTTATTTGAGGTTATAGTTGTAAAAAAGTGAACACTGAAACGAAAATTAATTGCATTTTGTGAATAAAAATACAAGTTGAATTTGTCAAAGCAGACTCCAGATTCCTCTTCACAGTTCTAAACCACATTTTTCTCAGTTTTGTGTCAGAAGGTCCAGGGCTACAACAATTTATTTGAAAAAAATGTTCAAGTAGATGAACATATTAGCACAAAACTTACGTAAACACGCGTTTTTTTTCGGAGTATCCCTAGTTGGTTTTAAAATTTTACATAATAATGTAGAGGTCGATAAAAAATGCTTAAGTATGAAAGTTAGTAAGGACAAGTTCCGTTTTCGCGTTAAAATTCAAATTGACATTTTGCAACCGCATTTTTTGGCGTAAATTACAGTGTTTTAATTTTTTAATATACTAATAGGGAGTTCTTTAAAATAAACACAAAAATAAAAATATCGCCTGTTCCCTATTAAAACGCAAAGGCTACACTTGAGTAGAAAGCTGGCAACGGTACAGAGCTAAGCTGGCAAACCATATGTCAGCAGCCCAGAGAGAGGAACGCTATATTAGAATCTATAGAAAAACTTTGAAATATCAAGTCTAACAGCTAACGACTCCCCATGCTTCTCAGTCCATAGGTGTAATACGTACGCTAGAAGATCACCAACAGACCGTTTTCCGTACAATGAGCTAGCGATCCTTCCGGATTCCTGAGTGGTGGTAGCAAAGTTTGGCAGAAATTGTTTGCATAGACTTAGTTCCATCCTCAACAAGATATCACCAGCAACAGAAGCTATTTCACTATCTAATCGCGCATACCGTCCCAGTCTGCCGAATTATAGTGAAAAACGCGACGGTCGCAGCAGCTTAACCTGTGGGACTTTGGCAGATATCAGACAAAGATCCAATAAAACAAAGAGGAGCTTGAACCACAATCTGATAACCTCTTGGGTGAGAAATAAGCTAAAGGTCTCAGGAGGTCATGGGCACTTCTTACAGCACAATCAGTATTGAAGGAATTAAACCAAGATTCATGGCGAACATCGGAATCCCCCAAAACACAAATTCCGCGTTAAGAAATTGTTCTTACTCAACATCTATCACCCGCCTAAAATGGTCACACGGTCGGCTTATCTGTAGAACCTGTAGAGGTAGACTTAATCATGGAGAAGGAAGGATCCAAGTAATTGCGCATTGTTGACAACAAACATTCGTCCTTACGAACAAGCACACTCCAACCCTTTTCTTTTAGCAATACTCTTCAAGCAAGTAGGTGGGATAATTAAGGTAACTGGTATCGACAGGAATATATGAATTTAACATTGAAGGGCGTGCAAGATGATGGTGGACAGCATTGCGGTTACCGCGGAGTCCACAAAAGTTAGTGAACTCGACCTCCAAAACCGTATTTGTGGTGGACCGTCCTGTCTCAATGTTACACAAAGGAGACGTGATTTTAGCTCGTGCCTTTTGCTTCCCAATAGTGGGGTATAAAATAAATACAAAGTAACTCTGTATATTATTCAAACTCCTGAACGGACAAATTTATTATATCCATATAAAGTTTCATAAATATCACTCGTTTAAAGCAGTGCGTTCAGCTAGTTCACTACAAATGGCAGACGCCCTCGTGCGGTAGCTGTCTGTTAGCAACTGATCCAAGATTAATTCGAAAGCGACACTAAACCAACAATTCCTTATATATATTGTAACTAGTAGGTATAAAAACATACCTATTTGTCTACTGCCATTTATCAGTCATCTTGTTTCAAGTGTATAGGTTTTATACCTATATTCAATAGGTCCTATAAAATGATAAAGTAGCTCTTAGAAAAACGAATTGAAAACACTTTCTAAAAGCCGTAATGAGGAATTGGGGTATAAAATAGAACTGACTCGAATACAGTCGTAATTTTTATTTGACTTTAAATTTTATAGGCTTTAAAATAATTCTATCATTTTAATGAAATGTATAATGTCCTTGGTTTTATTGCAATACGCTTTCACTTTGCATAATGTCTTCACTCGTTAATCAACAAAGTGCTGGCTCATTACTTTTAGATTTATAACATCTAATATTATCAATTACTAACTGTGCCCGCGACCTTGTGCGTGAACAATTGAATTTAATAAAATAATATTTTGTAGCCTAAGTTAAGTAATAAGGAGTTTATTACATCAGCTAACTGCCAGTGAAAGTCAAGTCAAAATCGGCCCAACCACTCCAGAGATTAGCCGGAACAAACAGTCAGACAAACAAATATTGTAAATAAAAATGTATTTTTTTTTTGTACGTACCGTGTATATACAGGTACATATGCATTTAGATAAAAGTGGTTATTTTAACATAACAAGCATACACTCCAATTTTATTATATGTATAGAAGATACAATTAATTTTTCAATTTTTTTATTTCAAACATTTTTATTTTATTCTGAATAAAATTTTAACAAAAAGAAAAACCGACTTCAAACAAAACACTATTTTAAAACAAATGAATATGCACGAAAAAGTAATAAAAATAATTGCATATACAACATATTTTTTAGAGTCTTCCTAAGTTAAATGAAATGAAAAATATTAGACTACTTAAAAGTCGATTAACGATTATATCATGTAGTTATAGTTATTGGTATATTTGGAGCCGGTGTCAGCCACGGTGCCCTTGCCCCAACAATCAAAAGAAAGAAGCGATACGAGCCCCTTGATTGATCCAGTATATTATTGTGTAAAAGGTAATTTGTAAAAAACATATTTGTTAAAGTATTCTCGTATTGTTTTTTGATAGATATACTGTTGGGTTTTATTGGCTGACACCGACTCCAAATATAACAATAATTATAACTACATGATATAATCGTTAATCGACTTTTAAGTAGTCTAATATTTTTCATTTCATTTAACTTAGGAAGACTCTAAAAAATATGTTGTACTTATATGCAATTATTTTTATTACTTTTTCGTGCATATTCATTTGTTTTAAAATAGTGTTTTGTTTGAAGTCGGTTTTTCTTTTTGTTAAAATTTTATTTATTTTTTGATTTTAAGTGAAGCTGATGTTGACTAACTAATTTTTTTTAATATGGATAGATTAAGCGTTCCGTTTATATGAGTCAGAAACTACTTCGAGGACAATTTCAAAGGAAACTTGCGAATAAAGCAAAAATAGACTTTCGAAAATGCGGATTTAATACGTCACGCGGCGTGAACTACAAGGATCCCTCGAAAGAGCTGTAATCGAACTCAGCAAAAAAACTTTGAAAAGACCAACTATATTTCGTACATCATATGACATCACATCACATACACAAAATTTGATTAAAGATAGATAGTAAGAAATTCTGCCCCATATCGCACCCTAACTGCGAGCCGTATAGGAGTTCCATCACTACATAATATAAAACAAAGTCGCTTTCTCTGTCCCTATATCTTTAAATCTACGCAACGGATTTTGATGCGGTTTTTTTTAAAAGATAGTGTGATTCAAGGGGAAGGTTTGTGTATATAATACATGAACAATATAGTAAAGAAACACTGATAATTTTAGAAGTTTGCGATGTGATGTCGTATATAAACAAATTCTGTAGTATATTTAGTATCAGTATTGCACCCGTGCGAAGCCGGGGTGGGTAGCTAGTTGATTATAATATTCGACTATGATAATTACATAAACATAACCACATTACGGAAGGTGACTCAAATATCCAAATAACCTATAAATAAAAGATTCGACCGAGTATCGCTAACGTGCTCCTCAGAATTGTTCCGTTCCCTTCCGTTCCGTCACTTTGTCATGAATCCTGTGCTCAGAACCTTACCAAACTTTCACCAAATTACCCTTGAAGTATATATTTTATAATAAAAAAAGAATTATCAAAATTGGTTAACGTGATTTTCAGTTATTCACCTATTTGTCGCGCATATACATAACGCAAATTTAAGACTTATGTCGTTTTCACATGGATACTATCATCGGAAAAAAAAATAAAAAAATGGGACCCCACGGGAAGCACTACCTTTCAAACAAAAAAAAAATTATCAAAATCGGTCCACCCAGTGAAAAGTTATGAGGTAAAAATACAGACGAATTGATAACCTCCTCCTTTTGGAAGTCGGTTGAAAAAAAGTACATAGGTGAAGCTGCGGTTAAAAACAGTCTGCATATAAAATATTCAAAAGAGTAACTCGATCTTACTAACGCCTTTTGGGCTTTGTATTTATTGACGCGACGCCAAGCGAGCAAAGAATTTAAATATTTTAGCGCAAACGAATAGGAATGCTGCGTCTGAAAAATAAATGGCCATTTACTTGCATTAAGTGTTTATGTGTCGTTCTCAAACATCACATACATTGCTCTGATCCCAATGTAAGTAGCTAAAGCACTTGTGTTATTGAAAATCAGAAGCAACGACGGTACCACAAACACCCAGACCCAAGACAACATAGAAAACTAATGATGATCTACATTGACTCGGCCGGGAATCGAACCCAGGACCTCGAAGTGGCGTACCCATGAAAACCGGTGTACACACCACTCGACCACGGAGGTCGTCAAAGGACTTTACTTCTCATGTTATTGGTATCGTCGTTTATATATTATTTACAAGATAAATAAATTCGGTACATTTTGGTTTTATTAAATTTCAATATTTTAACTGATTTCATAATAGTTTAAATTAAAGTCATCATATCTGACGCGAATGACTTTAATTTTCTATCATATATTTTCCCAATTATTCTTTAACAACTAAACCGATTTGAATGATTTAGACTTTATGTTATCAAAGAAAGACTTATATATATTATTTATTTGTTTTACTATTTGTCATAATATACCACTTAAGCATATGATGACATTTTTATGTATTTTGCTCAAACAAACTAAAGTAAAATTATGGGACAAAAAAAAAAAAACGTTTTGCATTTAAATAATTGAAAGCATACGGTTACACAAAATCCCCGTGGGTGCATTTAAAATTCTCTACACATATATATCGATTTAATCCATTAGAGAAATAAGCTCGAACACTTACCATTCACTGCAATAGGAAATTAGTCTAGGCATCCAATCCATTTACCTCGACTTTTTAATCCCACTTAAGTCTTAAATTTTGTTCCGTTTAATAGCATAAAACGACGTTAAACCTTTTATTGTCAATTAAAACATACTTTTATCTTTAAACCATTTATTCATTCGTATATTTGAGATAAATACAGCTGGACAAGTAAATGATTAGGAACAAATTGTCTTTAGGTTTCAGAGGTTTATGTTATATTAGCAAACATTCGTTTTTGCACTGTAGAATAAAGAAATAAGGGATGTTTTTATTAAGATTAATTATTGAATTTAGGTATTTTATTATATAAAACATAAATTTATTTTGTTTTTTCCTCATATATCACTAGATGAACAATATATAAAGTTTAATATATAAATTTTATTTAATTAGTTACCCGCTTACAAAAATAAATGGATAAAAAATAAAACTTAGACGTTGGTATTTTTATTGATATATATTTAATTAAGCCCGTCCGTAGATAGAAAAAGTATTTTTATCGTCGTAGCATAGTGTATTAAAGAGTAACACTAAAAACTTCTATTGAAAGAAAAAACATTTGATGTATTTTTTATTGATAATTTATTTTAAAAACATTATGATATATTTTTTGGTTTGAACAAACAGAACAAAGTTTTTGAGTGACCTCGTGTAAATTTACAACGAACAATGCTGGTACGAATTTAAAAAATTAAATTGAATATACAACTTTTAAAACGATATAATCAACATAACAAGGCTGGTTACGACGAGAGATAAAGTAATGAGGCGCTATGAAACGGACGGGCTGAAGTTCTGAAATATCAAGGCACTTATTGCAATAACGCTGAGATAATTTATTTTTAACAAAGGGAGGAATTATGGAATATCTTTCAAGTATATCATTTATCATGGTCATAATGGACTTATGTACATAAAAGCTTATCATACAATGTAAATATGCTGACATAACTCGAGCATTTGCCAATGACAAATATAAAAAAATCGAATCAATTTTCGTGCTCATTTGTACCAATTTCAACTACGGTGCATGGTGGCTTATGTACTCTATATATTTTATAACTTGTTTTTTTTACCTTTCTATATTCATTAATTAGTAAATTGAAATAAAAGTGACGTCGATTTATTCCAATTTACCAATTCATTAATATCTATTGCATTTTATAACGCTCGTTTTTATTTTTATAACGTTCCTTTAAACATTAAAGGGTCGTAAGTTTTACATTTCAATGAGCGGAGATTGACCAGTAAGAGTTGAGATGGCCCAGATGATTGCGGGTTTAAAACCGGTCAAGCATCACTGAATTTTCATGTGCTTAATTTGTGTGTATCATTCATCTTAAGCTAGGAGGTGTAGGAAAACAAAGAAAGAAATCCACGAATCCTAATTGGAACAGTGTTGTGGAATATGCTCCTAACCTTCTCCACAAAAGTGAGCCGGGACAGGAGGCCTTAGCCCAGCATTGGGAAATTTATAGGCTGTTATTATTAGTATACTATAATTTTCAACGTAAACGAAAGTAATTTACACAATCCATGGCTTTGTTTGACTTAAATTATCATATAAATATACAAAACAATAATTATATTCTGACTAAGGATAGAATACATAAAATTTTGAAAATCGAACTCTATATATAAGTGCCCATACCTGTAATGTATTTTATATATTCCATCCTCAACCATTATCATTGTAAGTTAACTTATAAAAAAACATAGCGTGCAGAAAAGTCGTTAATACCTGATAAAGTAATCGAAGATTACGTCCATTCCTAGCAACCGCTACGTCGGATATGTTTGTGTTTTACTCGAAGCGGTTATAAAAATATTATGCGATATAAACACGCTAAGACGGTCCATTGAAGTATAATATTATGTATTATTCCATTATAAATAAGAGTCTTAGATTTCCTTAATACATTAGAACTGGGTTAATATTTATTACTTTTGTATATAATTTTGAGGCATAAGTTTATATAACGAACACAGATGAAAATTTAGCGCCCGCAATGATAAGTGGTCACTTAAAAATTGACAGCTCGTAAATGTCTCACTTTTGAGCTTATGTCCCTTCTTTTGAAGAGAGATTTTAGCAGCTTATTCCGCCGCGTACCCAAATGCTGTTTGATGGATACCAATGTGACAGATTTTTTTACTGACAGTAGCTGAATTCGCAAAAGCTCATGAAAATTTAAGCCCATCTTGATCCAGCAGAGATGGCCCAGTAGTTATAACGCGTGCATCTTAACCGAAGATTGCGGGTTCAAACCGAGGTAAACAACACTATATATATATATATATATATATTAGTTTGTGTTCATAGTTCATCTCGTGCTCGGCGATGAAGAAAACCCTCGTAAGGAAACCTGCATGTGTCTAATTTCATCACAATTCGGCCACATGTGCATTCCACCAACCCGTATTGGAACAGCATGGTTGGAATATGTTCCAAACACTCTCCTTAATGGAAGAGGAGGCCTTAGCCCAGCAGTGGAAAATTTACAGGCTATTACTTTTTTACATTTGATCCAGAATGCAGAGATTACAAGACGAATGAGCGTCACGCAGTGGGGGGCTATTGGCGTTGCACTCTCTGGGTCTTATAACGGATGCCTTGGTTTGAAAATGCCATGATCAGTTAAGCATCATCACTGCCCACAGATATTTACAAGTCACCGCCAACCCTTTACTTAGCCTGTCTTATCTCGTGCTTGTAAATACATCGCTCAAACTCTTAAATTAATTAAGGTTAAGTAATATTTATCAACTGGATAAAAATGGATCTAAAAAGACTATTTTAGACATTACTTTATTCAAATTTCAATTAATAGTTAAGTGTAAAAATAGTAACTGCTGAATTTCGTGTCACGCTCGTGTTTCAACATTTCAAGTCGTATCTTAACTTTGTAACAATTCAATAATGCAAGAAACTGGCAAACTTCGATAATGTATAAGAATTTTATTCTAAGATCTTTCGTAGCTGAATTTTTGTAATATATTTTTCTGTGAATTTAATATCGACCTTGGAGTACAAATTGAATATTTTAGATGCATCATTAGTCTACTTACTTACCATGACTAGTTCTCTGAAAATATTTGCGAATTTATTATAAAGAACTTTTATAATATTATGATTCAATAAAATAACATCAATAATTGATATCACTCGACGCTAATGCGCTAGACATCAAATTTTGTTTTTTTTTTAAAGATGTTTACAAATACATATAACGAAGGAATACATAGGGATTATTTTATTTTCTCGTTTCCGTACTGTCTCATTCACAAATAAGAAAACAAAATTTTAAAACCTAGCCTTTAGGAGTGATAGGACGGATACTTCATTTTGCTGTTTCAAATAACAAAGATATGTATATTATTGTATATTGTAAATTGATATTATAAAAAAAAATAGATTCGGCTGAGTTTCTTTCGCCGGTTCTTCTCAGGACTGAGGTATTATATTCCGAATCGGTGGTAGATTTTCGACTACCAATACAACAACAACAACAACAACAACAACAACAACCTGTAAATTTCCACTGCTGGGCTAAATGCCTCCTCTCCGTTTGAGGAGAAGGTTTGGAACATATTCCACCATGCTGTTCCAATGCGGTTTGGTGGAATACACATGTGGCAGAATTTCTACGAAATTTGTCACATGCAGGTTTCCTCACGATGTTTTTCTTCACCGCTGAGCACGAGATGAATTATAAAGACAAATTAAGCACATGAATCAGCGGTGCTTGCCTGGGTTTGAACCCGCAATCATCGGTTAAGATGCACGCGTTCTAACCACTGGGCCATCTCGACTCTTAAAAACTCTCTTAAAAAATTTTTAAGAGTCGCGATGGACTACCAATAAGAGAGTGTAAACACTTCCATTTTGAATAAAGGTTTTTGACTTTGACTTTGACTTCGACTAGACAAGTGAAGTTGCGATTTAACAGAAAAATCTGTCACCGATCTCGCCACCATTCTATGCCATGTGTTTCACAATTTTCTCAATCTGTTTTTTGTTAGTGTGTGTGTGTGTATTATTTAAGGGTTTCTCCCGTATTAAAGTTCTTAAATGCTAACTCACCATGTAAAATTGAGCATGGTAAACTAACACAATATCCTTTTCTTATTAAAGGTAGTATAATGCTCGCTACAATATTTTATTACATAAGACCGCACCACCTTATTCTGATACTGTTGTTAATAACAAAAGAAAACAAAAGAGAAATACGGAACACCTTATTTAATAAATATTTTGGAATATAACTCCAAGCTCCAAGTATTTTAGCTAACACTTTGTTCGCTTCTGTATTTTCTACTGCGGCTCCTTTAATTTTTAACATTGTATTCCTTCAAATATGAGATGAGATCAAGGAATCAACGCAGTATGTACATCACTATAATTCTCCGCCCAATTCTTAGAAAACCAGTGTCTGGCCATTAAGTCGTTTACCATCATTACAACTAGAGAGCAGTCACTCAATAAGAGTAGAAACGTCGATAATGATAAGAGCTTTTGTAGTAAATCGTTTAGAGAACCGTAACGGAAAGGCCTATTTAAATTTCTTATCGAACGCAAAAAAGAGTAAAGGTTTTATTTATAAGTTCTAAAGTTTTAATACAATTTTTTTTATAAAAAAAATGACAACTTAAGGTCACCAACCCAAATGATTCCTTTGCGTTTTTATCATGTGGACTTTTCAGTTATAATTCTACTGCTTTTATTATATTTATGATTTTGTTTGATCCCTTGAACTTTTCTGGAATGCTATGTACACGAGTGAGAAAGGTTTGTCACATGAAACATGCTTCACGCCGATGCCAACGTAACGAATGACATAAAAAGCCTCGGGATGATATCAAGAGGAAAATCTATAATTTTCTCCCTTCATAGACCATAATTTAAGCAAGTTCCATCTAAGAGCAGATATGGTTGATAGATGATAGAACACGTAAATCTTAACCGAGAATTGCGGGTTCAAATCCAGTATAATATCTATGAATTTTCATGTCGTCTCAGATGAAAATCTGTCCCAATCAATCAAGACATATCAAGATATTCAAGTAGCATGGTAGAATAAACTTGAAATCTACTTGGTTAAATACAACAATCTGAAATATACAGGTTAATATAATTTATTATACCTGATCACATTGATGTGATTGAAGATTTGTCTTATCATACGATGTTAATACGATAAAAGTATAATATATAAAATCTGATATAAAGATTTTGCTTGTAGAAAGTACTCACTTAAACGCTTTACGAGTATTATAATATAGCATGTCATTTTTGTTACATTACTAACAACTACTATATATAAGTATTACGGCATTTAAATCGTGAATCAATGATAAAATATCAGTTATATTTTAAAAGTTCTAATTGATGTTATGAATAATTTATTAATAGTTACACGTTTGACCTATTTTAACTGGCAGTGTAGAAAAGGTGAACTCGAGTTGTTTGCAATTAAAATACTTGGCTCAAAGTAGACTCTCGGGTATCATTTTTATTTTATTTTACCTCTAGGCGGCGTTTCTACGCGGCGTAATGAACAAAAATCAGCTGCGGAGTTAATTATTTTTGCCTCTTTGTCTTACTAAACTCTTAACTGGTACAAATAAATCGAGAATGTTTGTAAAATTACTAGGTATTATAATAAACAATCCTTTTACGGATAACATAACATATTAGTATCTATTTTATCTTTTATTCGTTACGCGGACAATACCGATACATATAAGTCATTAAGTAAAATCAGACACATATCTTCACATTAAAACAAGATATAAAAATTGTTATGACCATTATGCCACTTATTTTCTTTTAACGACTGATTCTCTGCAAGTATTTAAATTGATTATTTTTTTTATAATTCAAAATGGTGCACATATTATTATTTTCACTGTAAAAAACAGTACTTACTTTAGTAGTATCAATTTAAATTTATAACACGTAGCGTTAAAGATTTTATATTCTCTGGTGAAACGATAAGCTTCATTATTACGGCAAACAACACATTTCCGCCTTGCAAATGTTTTGTATCTAGGTTTAATTATAGTTCAGCGGTTTATGATTTGGTATTCAGCTATTAGACCTGAAATTACGCAAACTAACTACGTTAACTGTAAAATGCCTTTGCAACAAGGGAATTTCTACCAAATATCCCCGATTAAAGGGCCAATATCGTCTAGGCCTTATACTTTAGTTATTTCACCGCCATACTGAAATATTTTATAGTAGTGTATTTCGGCATAAAGAGTGCAAATGCAAAAAATAGTGAATGTGGAACCGGATGCATTTTTCTGTGGCTCATTTGCTTGATTTTTCCGATAGTCTATATTAAAGGTAATCAAATTAGTGTTAAAAAACATAAACTATGATTGCAGTTTGATTTTTGATTCAGACTGACTGTCTTAAAATTCGAAATTTCAATGATATATATTCATTTTAAACAATGGCTTCTTCATCGCTGTGTTTATTTATACACAGTTGTTAATAAGGGTTTTCTATTCCGCACACTTAAATAAATATAGATAATAAATATTTAATAGATGTTTAATAGAAAAGAGGTTATAAAAGGAGTTTTGCTGTGAAGTGAGCCGAGGAGAGGAGATTTTTTGAAGTAAAAATATGTACATTTGAAATGTGATTTTATTAGCAGAAGTAATAATAGTTAAGAAAATGAGGTACTAACTGATATCTCAAATATAAAAAGTACAGTAAATTTTAGTATTCTACAAAATTGTTTAAAATAAGTGTCCACTTACGTTGCTCAATAACTTAGAGCTTGCATAATGTGTTTTTGTGCACACTAAAACTTTGAAACGACTTATAAAATGTTGAAACTGATAAATTAATATCCACCGCCGCCTAACCGCTCAAATAGTTCAAATGGTCTTTATACGGTCAAGCTGCAAGCCACTTGAATAATAGAACTTGGCTTTAAAAAAATGTATATTGCATAACCCATGTACTTATAAAACTGAAAATAGCGCTCCTTTGATATCGTTTGCTGTTTAAAGTTTACCAACATTTTACTGGTTTTATACCAGACATTTTATTTAGTAAAAAAGTGACCTACATATATTTTTAATTCATTAAGCCTTTTAAATCTAATAACTTACTTAGTACTGAGCTGATATTTTGTCCAAATTTATTGCAATTATTATTTGAAATAAATTATTGTCGTTTTTTTTTTTTTTAATGTTTTATAGCCAGAGTATTCTTAGGCGTTCATATGTTTCGTCAGGGCGTCACGGTAGCATGCGTAGGCGATCCCGTGGCGCCCGCCGAAAGACGGAGAGGGTACCGCTGGTTTTTTAGTGGGTAAACCCGGTGGTCCTGGGTGCACTCGGCGTCCAGGAAACTGGGGAGTCCCACACAACCCCCACTTCCATCACGTGGGGGAAGCGCGTAAAGCGTTTTTCCAGCGAAAAAAAAAAAAAAAAAAAGGCGTTCATATGTTTTAGATTAAGAGAGTTCGTAAGCATTTCTTTGATAAGTTATCTTTATATATTTTTAAGAAGAAAAGAGGACTTCATAAAAAGTAGAAAAAGTTATCTCAAAGCTTCACGAAAGGGGAAATCAATAGTAAGAATAACTAAATAACAATTCCAACCAGTAGTTTTTTTACCTACTCCACTAAATGATAAGACTTTCAATCCAAGTAGATAAGATACCTTATCAGTTTTTTATTTAAATGGTCAGTGAGTCAATTTAATTACAAGTTCAAAATAAACGTAGTATCAAAACTACCTACACGTAGGTTCTTCTACACAAGTAGTGCCATACTTGTTATGGAGACATTTGTAGAGAACAAATGCAACAGGAAGCCAGCCAATCCTGGCAAGTAAATTTTTGATAAGCTTGAATTTGTAAAAAAATAATATACATTATAGAAATTATAGTTATATATAATAATTACTCGCGTATTTTTTTTAACAATCTATGATAGATTTCTTCAATAAACCAATCCATCAATCAAATTTTGGATAAAGGGTATAAATTATATTATTTTTTAGTTAGAAGGTCGCTCGTAAAGTTTTTTACTTAGACATGATAATGAATTAGAAACTGCTATACATATCAATTTTCATGCATTTCGTATGGACTTGAAATGTTTGATATGAATATATTAATTTATTTAGAAACAGACCATTACCCAGTTCTTAATATTAAAAGATATGTTAATTGCAATTTTGTGTTAGAACCTTTGTCTTTTCTATCTATACCATATATTATATAATATATCCAATACAATCCAATCCAATTAACTTCTCTGATTCGAAAAAAAAAAATACTTTCAGCGTTGGATAGAATATTTAATGAGAAAGGATAAAGACATGACACTGCGACAAACAGGGGCGGGTCAAGTATAATTCAGAGCAGCTAGTTAACTCTAGGAGCTAAAATATTTAACAGACATACAAAATACATAAACTAGAAGTTCTATATAACTTACTTAATCCTCACAGTACCGTAATAAAGTTCTATTACAATGGGATAGACACTTCCATTACATTTTTGTTCTAAGGTTGTAAATATTAGTAGGGAAACAAAGTTACTGTCGGTAACCATGACGACGACTTTAATAACAAATTAGGCAAATAACATGTATAACGGTGTTCACAATTGATGAATCGTGTAACTAATGGATATATAATAATACTGAAGCTAAAGTAATGAGATCTTACGTAATAAAAATATACATTTCACGAGCATACATTTTAGATTGTATGAGAGATTAAGTTTGATTTTCAATTCATGGATATATTGTTGTACAAATAGATATATATTTCGTAAATTATTTCTATATCTAGATATAGTATTGACATACAAAAGAACGAAAACAAACGAGACTTCTTTATTATCTTGGTGCGCGTGACACTTGCGAAAACTTCATCCTCCATTCCAAGTGTGCGCGTTGGTATAGTACGACACAACTTAGATGTAGCATCGGAAAATGCAATGAAACCGACTACTGCCGATTCACACAACCAATAGAAACAGCTCCCTATCGCGCCATTCGACGCTATTCGACGCTATAGATTCTCGCGTCAGTTCAACCATATCGACTTGTCAAATTGACGAATATATTAGATCATATGATATTACAAGTTATTACGTTTATGTAAAAAACATATTCACGTAAGAAATAAATATTGATAATTTGAGATACCGTACTTAATTCGGATTCGATCCACATCTAAGTTGTGTCGTACTATACTTAGTTCTCAGTTTTGACAGTCAGAGCTATTTATTCTCTTACCGCTTTATCAATATCGTATTATTTATTTGAATTCTAAAGGTTCTCCAATGGAAGGAATCTATTAGCAATATTACAGCCAAATTATATTATTCTTTAGATTTACTCTTTGGGTACAATTCTAAGATAATCTATAATACGTCAAATAGTTTCCTTTATTGTTCTTAAAACAATATATGGTATGCACACCGTTTTTAAATGTTCTCAAATAAAATAAGAAAATCATGTTTTTTTCTCTTTTTATTTACCTTAAATTTTCATTAATTCAATTGAGTAATATATAAAGTTATTTATGCATTATTATCTTAATTCATCTCATGCTCGATGGTGAAGGAAAATATTGTATCTAAGGAAACCTGCACTCGTTGAATGATAAATAAAAATTTTAACAAAAAGAAAAACCGACTTCAAACAAAACACTATTTTAATATAAATGAATATGCACGAAAAAGTAATAAAAATAATTGCGTATTCAACATATTTTTAGAGTCTTCCTAAGTTAAATGAAATGAAAAATATTAGACTACTTAAAAGTCGATTTACGATTATATAATGTAGTTATAGTTATTGGTATATTTGGAGCCGGTGTCAGCCAATAAATATGTTGAATACGCAATTATTTTTATTACTTTTTCGTGCATATTCATTTGTTTTAAAATAGTGTTTTGTTTGAAGTCGGTTTTTCTTTTTGTTAAAATTTTTATTTATTTTTTGATTTTAAGTGAAGCTGATGTTGACTAACTATTTTTTTTTAATATGGATAGATTAAGCGTTCCGTTTATATGAGTCAGAAACTACTTCGAGGACAATTTCAAAGGAAACTTGCGAATAAAGCAAAAATAGACTTTCGAAAATGCGGATTTAATACGTCACGCGGCGTAAACTACAAGGATCCCTCGAAAGAGCTGTAATCGAACTCAGCAAAAAAACTTTGAAAAAGGCCAACTATATTTTGGACATCATATGACATCACATCACATACACAAAATTTGATTAAAGATAGTAAGAAATTCTGCCCCATATCGCACCCTAACTGCGAGCCGTATAGGAGTTCCATCACTACATAGTATAAAACAAAGTCGCTTTCTCTGTCCCTATATCTTTAAATCTACGCAACGGATTTTGATGCGGTTTTTTTAAAAGATAGTGTGATTCAAGGGGAAGGTTTGTGTATATAATACATGAACAATATAGTAAAGAAACACTGATAATTTTAGAAGTTTGCGATGTGATGTCGTAAATAAACAAATTCTGTAGTATATTTAGTATCAGTATTGCACCCGTTCGAAGCCCGGGTGGGTAGCTAGTTGATTATAATATTCGACTATGATAATTACATAAACATAACCACATTACGGAAGGTGACTCAAATATCCAAATAACCTATAAATAAAAGATTCGACTGAGTATCGCTAACGTGCTCCTCAGAATTGCTCCGTTCCCTTCCGTTCCGTTACTTTGTCATGGATCCTGTGCTCAGAACCTTACCAAACTTTCACCAAATTACCCTTGAAGTATATATTTTATAATAAAAAAAGAATTATCAAAATTGGTTAACGTGATTTTCAGTTATTCACCTATTTGTCGCGCATATACATAATGTAAATTTAAGACTTATGTCGTTTTCATATGGATACCATCATCGAAAAAAAAAAAAAATGGGACCCCACGGGAAGACCCCACTACCTTTCAAACAAAAAAAAAATTATCAAAATCGGTCCACCCAGTGAAAAGTTATGAGGTAACAAACAAAAAAAAAATACAGACGAATTGATAGCCTCCTCCTTTTGGAAATCGGTTGAAAATCTACTAAATGCGAATCTCCCATCGGAGCTACAAAACTATTCCTGAAAAGAGGCCTTGGTCTAACTGTAGTATATTTACAGACACTTTCAACATTTTAAATTTTAATAGAATCTATTATAATCTGTATAACCGAATAACTAGTGAGTTTATTACTGGTTCTTCTCAGTAGCATCTTTATTAAAAACCTGTGGTTTCTTTACGTTGCAAAACTCTTAAAGAATAATGATGACTTCAATTGTAAGACTGTACTCAAGGAGATTATTTTCAGTATGTAAGATAATTTATTTTGAAAATTAATATATAATCGCTGCAAATAACTTTCATACTAGCGTTTATTGGATTAATTTGCACAGATAGCTAATAATTTTTTAGGCCGTAAGGTTTAGAAGTTGGCAAGCAAAACATCTATTTGATTAGTTAATAGAGGAGATATTATAAACAACAATATAATAATTAAGCTATGAACAGCCCTAGTTACATCGCTTCGATATTAATAAAAGGCGAAGAGGCGGCGTTGTAGGTATTATACATAATGCTCTTAAAAATAATGATGACGATAAAATTATCGTTGTTACTAGCCAGTTTTCAATAAAGGTATAATGCAATTGTTGTTTATTACTGAGGTGAGATGTCAGACGTCAATTTTAGTAATATGCAACGGCTATAACTATCGCTTGTTTTAAATTTTTAGTAGAATTAAAAATATATTATAATTTAAATTTTAGGAATTTTTAATTTTATTAAAAATTTAAAATATGCGATACTTATACACACCTGATTACAAACAACTTATTTAATTTTATTAATTTTTCAAAATTGCGCAATTCCATTCCAAACTACTTAACGGTAACCGTAATCTATAAAATTTCACAATGGTCACAGCTATCAAGATATATTCCGAGTGTAGTTGATCACAAAAGCGTTAACCTTTAATTTCCTGAGTGCCTCGATCCAGAGCCTTTATGTCGGCTAAGTGACTGAAGATATTTCCTTACAAAGACCTCATTACTTCAGAGAGCTCTTACAAGTTATGTGAGTATATTGAAATTGTATGAACGCTAGTAGCACTTTATATAATCAGAAAAGGATCCGAAATAGTAAAACTATCTTAACATTAATTCAATTATAGTTCATCACATTAGTATATAACCACTTCGCGTTCAGATATTCTGATTTATAAATAATACTATTTATATTATATCATTAAAAATTTTAATCAAAACTTACATTCTAATCATAAAATGACTGCGTAAATATCAAATAGTAAATTACAAAAATCAATAACGATTTCAATTATAATTATACATACATATATCTTATTATTTTAACTTGGATTATAAAAACATTTTCCATGTCCCTTGAACGAATGAGCACAAAATATCTTCGTAAACAAACTCCCGACATAAATCACTTCCGATAGTTCAATAACCTAAAAGCGTAACAACAACATTTTGGTTGAAAACCCCTGTTATGTTAACCCCAAACAACACTTAAAAGAATGAAATTTGTACGTTAAACTCACGAAACTACTTACACTCAAGAATACTTATGATACAATTGTATCATAAGTATTTTTATGTATATATGATACGGACGAGCTTATAAGCCACCTGATGGTAAGTGGTCACCATCACCCATAGACAATGAAGCTGTAAGAATAATTAACTATTCCTTACATCGTCAATGAGACACCAACCTTGGGAACTAAGATATAATGTCCCTTGTGACTGTAGTTACACTGGCTCACTCACCCTTCAAACCGGTACACAACAATACTGAGTAATGTTATTTGGCGGTAGAATAACTGATTAGTGGGTGGTACCTACCCAGACGGGATAGCACAAAGAACTGCCACCAAGTAAAGTATTTTATTGTTATTTCATTTTATGACATTGATTCAACGAACGCTTTAAAAATCTAGCTTTCCAATACAATGTTAGTGACGCTCCATATGAAAACTAGAGCTGAGCGACAATAATATCGGTATCAAATTTACGGCTAGTGAGTTTGAAAGATTTTCAACCATTGAATTCGAATTGCTATTCTGAAGGAACGGGGACAGACAAAGTCAAATATTCACGATAAGAAGCTTTGAACTGAGCTGAGTTCCAAAACCACGGTGCTACAAGTAAAAATAAAATAGTATCTCTCTAGGAAATAGGTACAGTACAACTAGATTTAGATTACATTTCAATTAATTATTATATGAAGAATTGAATCTATTTTTAAATTTACTACATTTTAATAAATGCAAGGTCCAATGGTTTAACTTAATCTGGCACCTTTAGATACGATAGCTACAACAACAACAACAACAGCTTGTAAATTCCCATTGCTGGGCTATAGGCCTCCTCTCCCTTTGAGGAGAAGGCTTGGAACATATTCCACCACGCTGTTCCAATGCGGGTTGGTGGAATACACAAGTGGCAGATTTTCTGTGAAATTTGTCGCATGCAGGTTTCCTCACGATGTTTTCCTTCACCGCTGAGCACGAGATTAATTATAAAGACAAATTAAGCACATGAATCAGCTTTGCTTGCCTGGGTTTGAACCCGCAATCATCGGTTAAGATGCACGCGTTCTAACCACTGGGCCATCTCAGCTCAGATAGCTACACATAAAATAATATAAAACTATAAAATAATTCATGAGATTTATTCCAGGAGTTGTAACGTACATCCACTGTCTTACGAGTTTTATACTATGAATAAAAAAAATAAATGTCGCGGATTGAATAATATGCGGGAATTCGGTAATCAGTTGGTTGTAAGATGAGTGTAAACAGTGTTTAACGTTTGATAGAAAAAAAAATTACTTTAATTACTCAAATGTACAGGATTGAAAATTGAACATTTGAGATGAAAATGTCTCCTACGTGGTGCCTGAAGTGGGCGTTTAAGGTGACCTAGATTTGGATATCTTCACTAATATTATAAAGAGGAAAACTTGGTTTGTTTGGTTGTAATGAATAGGCTCAAAAACTACTGGACCGATTTTAAAAATTCTTTCACCATTTGAAAGCTAAATTAATCCCCCATAACATAGGCTAAATTTTATTTTGAAAAAAAATAGGGCTCCGTAAGATATTTTGGGTTTTTCGGACAAAAAAGGAAAAAATCTACCAAAAAAGTTGATTTTTTGCGTATGATGCCTAAACTATAAAATGTTTTAACTCCGGTCCTTAGAGGGCATAATGGAATCCGACCCTAAGAACCTCATCAGATTCGTGGCTGATGTTGGTCTGGCTGAGGTGTTGTGATCACGAATTTGAGGTTTATCACAATAGATCCAAGCGCCGGTTGCAGTAATTCTTCAAATGTGACCGTGCCTCAGCAGTAGGGATATTAGAAGACTGATTATGAACTACGCGGGCGAAGCCGCGGGCGACCGCTAGTATCAAATATTTTAATTTTTGTAATATTGAACTTATCCAATATAAAAAATAATGACTTTTTAATTACGAAGCTGTAGTTGAAAAAGGTGACAAAAATCTCCCTGGGTTTCATTTATGAGTTCTTTCTCAGGTCCGAGATTTTTATTTCCGAACCGGTGATAATTTTTGTAAATTAATAAGCAAATTGATTAAGTACCAATATCATTGCAATTAACTTACAATATTTTACATACAATTTTCACATTAAAACGAATCAACATACATTTTTTACTAAGTTTAGAATTGAAATGCCTTAAAATAATATTTGCATGAAAACTTTAAACGTACGACTATTTTGCTGCTGTCGAAAGGAAGACAACTTGACATTACCAAACACAAATGTGGGTAGATGTTTAAGTTTTCTTCTTCGAGCTCGATTTGTTTAACTTCAATTGATATTTGATAATATTGTTTTAATGAAATTCAATACATCGAAATAATACTTAAATGAGTTTTGTGTTGGTATTGTTAACTAAAGATTATTTTTCGATGCAAGACTTTTAGCAAACCATAGACTTTTCTTTTGTTCGTTGTTTTACTTTACTTCAAATAAGATATTTCTATAAGAATGAATCGAAACGTCGATTCATATTTGATTTTGCAATTATATTTCAAATAATAATAATTTGCTGTACATAATTTATGAAATATTTACAACTGTCTCGAAGCGGCCGAAATAAAAAAATATTGCTAATTTCTCTAAGTTGAACTATCATAAACTTGTGTCATTTCGTCGATCGGTTATTACGTAATTCAGCATTACTTACGCTATATAAAAAGTTATACGTTTTATATAGCATCACAAACCGTTAGTATGTTTTATGATCTAACATTAACTTTATTTTATGTTGTATTGCTATAAATACTTTAGACGATAATTAATGCATACGTGAACGCATTACATATAAAATATTTTATAACACCTATACTTACTTATCATACATACGAGAGTATATTTTTTAAACTCAAAGAGGATCAAAATCAATAATGAACAAATACAACTTTATCAACTGCTTTATTATAAAATTATACAATTTTATTGAAAAAAAAAAATCTAACATTCTACATTAAACTTTCGTCTCACATTGTATAATATTATGATAGATCATTATAATAACGCGAGCACTATAATAGCTTATGGTAACCACCCATAATTACGTAATAGCATAAAAAAATAAACAAACTTTTTTATTCACACCATAAACGGGTCGATTAGATTAAACTTAGCATTCCTTACCTAACCTTAAAATCAATATTTTAATATTGTAAGTTGAACGTTGGTACTGATTATCAATCAAGTAATTCCATTTTTTATTTAGTATGACAACATCTATCGGTAAATAAACGAAAACTTCTCTTAATCGGCCATATTGACGTGACCCAAATTGTTTACGCTAGGCTTTTAAAATAGTTCAATATTCATAAACCGTCTGGACGGAAATACAAATCACTTTATAAATTTAATCAAGCTAAGTGTAGTAGAGAGAATTATATTTTATTAAGATGTATTTTAATTTATCATTAAGTACGAAATTAATTTAGTATCTTAATTTATTAATTTTCTATTTGAAATAAATTCGAAATTTGAATTAAAACGTATCATCATTACAAGAACAAGTTCACCTATATTTATTTCGTACCCGTATTTTGGAAAAACATACGATTATAACTTGGATATTTTGATAAAATTGATAATTCTGAAGGTGTTCTGGTTCTTTCTTGTTCAAGGGCAAGAGTTCCTGAATTAACATAAACAAACATATCAATAATAATATACAACACAACATGTAATAAGAAAAAATAATTGAAAATTTAAAAAACAAAATCATAAGAAACATTTGACCATTTTCAGTAAATTGATACTCACGTAAAACAATTCAATTTCCTATAATAAAACCTTTGATTCGGTATACCACATCAATTGAAGTATGAAGGTCAACATAGTGATACGGTCGCGCTTCACTTTAAAGTAGAATAGGGGTTGAACCTGTCACAATATGTTTGTTCGAATGTCAAGCGACTATCGTCATTTCAATCTATGATTCAATCGCTGTTGACAATGGAACAAGTCGCGTGAGAATGCCCGATAGACGATCACGGACGAGACACGTGCACGTGGCCACAGGTACTGTATGGACGGTAAACAATATTTACGATACAACGAAAATTGTGTTGAATAAACGATGAGAATTCGAAAGGTAAGCGCTCTATTAGATGTGAGCATGAAATTATAAGTATTGTAATTCAATCGAATTAATATTTTACATTTAGTAGTACAAAAATGGGCCGAGATGGTACAGTGGTTAGAAAGCGTGCATCTTAACCGATGATCGCGGGTTCAAACAAGGCAAGCCCCACTGAATTCATGTGCTTAATTTGTGTTTATAATAAGCTATTTGACTGGTTTTTAAAATCCATTTTATATTATTTAGTAGATGTTAAGGAACCCAGTAAAAGCTGATTTTTTTATTTCTAGTACATATTTGCCGAAAAATATCATATTAAAAATTCCATATTTAAATAACGCGCGAAAACGCTACTTGGACAATATGGCGCTGCAATGGGATCGGTGACGTCACTTTGCTATATTTTAATCTGTAGTACATATAGTAGAAAAGCAAGGTTAACAAGAAAGTGACTTCGTCATAAGCCCGGCCAATCAGGAGCGTCTTGTGTCACGTGACAAACGTTTGAAAATTTATTTATTTATTTTTGAATAAATTAAGTATTATTTTCAAGTTTCGTTAGTAAATAACCATTTTTAAACTCATAATACACACTGAATACAATAATTCACAGTTTATTTTTCGCATTGTCAAATAGCCTATTGATCTCGAGTGGTGAAGGAAAACATCGCGAGGAAACCTGCATGTGTCTAAGTTCATAAAAAATCTGCCACGTGTGTATTCCACAAACCCGTATTGGAACAGCGTGGTGAAATGTGTTCCAAACCTTATCCTCATAGAGAGAGGGGGCCTTAACCCAGCAGTGGGAAATTTACATTGTTGTTGTTGTTTGTTATTGCTATTACAAAACAAAGTATGGAAGGAATGATTCATGAGGTAGTTGATTCATTATGGTTTTTTGTAAATTTACTGAAATATGATAATAATCATTAATTACCCGTGCGCCTCGTAGAACCATAAAATCATTTATGTTACGATGTAAACCTAATATTACACATGTTATAACAACACAATTAGACTTATATTGTTACTATTAATACTTTTAATAACCGTCAAAGCTGGAACGCGTCGCTTATTTTATATAAAGCTTCACAATGTCAATGTAGCAAGTACTTCTGTTTAACCAAAAAGAACTATCTTGCCATAAATAAGCTTCAATACAATTAATGTTGAAATGATAAAAGATCAAGTCAAGTTTTATACAGTCACTATTTCAAATTCAACCATTAAGCATATGATTTAGGCATTGAGATTTAATAAAAAAAAAATAATAGAAATTTACTTATGACAACCGTCAAGAAATTGGAATGGGTGCTGATTGGGATATGGAGACGTTAAGACAATGATAATGATGATTAAAGGGTGCAAGCGACCATTGTAACAGTACCTATCTATACGGGTTTGCATAACGACCTAGCATGAATCAATGATACAATTACATAAGGTACTTCACTTGTTACTTTGTTTTCCTATAATCAACCTAAGCAAAACAACCAACCTCTGACACACGCCACGAGTCAACCTATCATAGGGTAAAAATCGTTCGTCAAAAATAGAAATAACATTATTTTTTTATAATTTAAAACATGTGCGAATGATTTTCATAGTCTTTTTCCTGGAAAATTCCGTACTTCTTTCAGTCACATTCATTTGAAAGTGCAGTTCTTGATAACTATAGTACCCATAGTTTATTATAATCAATCAATAAAATTTATTTATAATTCCAAAAAACTTTAGCCTATCCTGTCGACAATAAGAGTTATACCTTTTTTGTTGGTTTTACTTTTTACTATTGAATGTTTCGACATTGCGACGAGCAATACACTCGTACAGATTGGATTTCTTGTAGAAGTATTAAATTGATTTATTATTTAAATAAAACTAATTATAACGGATGAATCGCGTATATTATCGTCACGGGTAGACGTCGGGATGTTTAAAAATAATTAATATACGCGATTCATCCATTATAATTAGTTTTATTTAAATGTGTAATAAAGAACCATTGCAATTTCGGTATTCGGTAAGATACAAGCACTTTCCTTAAAGGGTAATATGTTCCATCAGAAAAAAAGCGTCATCTGCCTTGTGTACCTCCGCCTCTTAATAGTCGTCTAACGATGAATAGTTAAATTACAAGTTTCGATAATTTGTCTTGCATATAGCTAATAATTTAACTTATCAAAGTAAATAACTGTCTAAAATATAGTAAATATAAGTTCTTTCCTATATATTTTATAATAATTGATCTCAATTAATAATTACGTAGACCTGTGCATGTTGTATGTGCATAGACGTGTATTATATACTGATATCAAAAGAGTGTATCGACGCCTGAATAGGTGTGAATTGTACATTATATTTAAATTGGTACTTATAATTTAAATCAAAACTGTAATACATTTTTGTAACGCTGTTGATTACAATAACCATAAACCATGTGTTCAAACATATTTCATTTCTAGCAGTTAACGACGTTCAACCACCATTGTATAAAAATATCGTTTATTTTGTAGAAAAACATAATAAAGCGCTTGCAATCACGAACGTACAGCACTTCATGTGCAGCTATCGCAAGTTTGCAACTCCTAAGAACTTAATATTGTGACTTCTTCCAGCTCAAAAAATCGGCTGGAAAGTTGGCATTTTTCTTTCCTATAATCTGAGATTTTCGTTGCATATGTTCAATTTATTTAGATAAATGTAACAATAACAAAAATATATTCGCCTTATAGATGTATCTCGGTTAAGGGAATAGAATATACAGCAATATACAGTAAAATACACAGCTATTTTACTACAAAAGTGGGTAGATATTCTCTAAAATATATTTTCAGAGCTGATACTCGAACTGAACTGAACTTACATTTTTACATAAGATGGTAATTTGTTATAAAGTTTTGCTCCATCAAAAGTGATATTTTTTTTTGCAAATTTGGTTCTATGTTTTGGGAGTACTAATATACACAATTAAATCATTTTAAACTTGGATACAATAACACGTCTATTAACAAAACAACAATCGATTTTAAACGATACAAAGATGATTATACTTGCGTGTCTTGCTTGAGTTGCGTGGGTGCATTATAATGTACACTCTCTCATATTTTAGTAAAATCAAACGATTTTACTGTGAATCACAAAAGCACTATAATGATCATTTATTAATGACCAATATGATATCAAAATCGAAATATATTTTATTCGGAATGTAGTTACTCTTTAGATTTATTGTAATATGTAACATAATAAATGAATTATAACTTATTGAATGGAAACACACATGGAAATCAACGAAAACTAACTCCACACTTATTTTATCATCTATACAATCCTTTATCAAGTATTAATCAAAGTTTCAAGTCATTAATAAATATCAAAAATATAATAGGACCTAAAATTAATCTCTGTCGTACACCCATTCTTCGACGAGCCAGACAACTTTATTTCATTTACAAACATGTACATTTTAAAAGTCTTTAAGTGGTAATTTAATGAGCTTATTATATACATGAAAAGATATAACAGTACTAAACAGGATAGTAGAATTATAAAACACATTACCTACACCTTTACGACGCAATAGTAAAAGGGTTGGGTAAGTCGATGTAACCTTGACCGCTTTTAAGGTAACCCACTTGTTTTCCTGTCGTTATCAATATGATAAGGTTGTAGTTACGAGCACGCTCTCTTACTAGTATCTATATAAATATTATTAACAGTCAATTTTATTTTAATTCTTACACTACCTTAAACACCCATTGTTGCTTAAAAAACAGTAAGTGAATTCTTTTCTTGAAATGGTAAACACTATAAATTGTATGTAGTATATATACCGCAAAGGTAAAATGTATAAAAAATGATAACTATAGGAAATGTTACAAGATATAGTAAAGCTCAATTTTATTTATCATAGTTTTTTCCTGAATCAACGAAGTATTCTTTCGTTGATTTTCTTGTTTGAAGAGAACTTTCATTAATTAAATGCATAATAAAATACGCAATAATAGGTACATAATATACGTTAGTGTTATGTTATGTTATGTTATAAATATAAAAAAAAATAATTATAAGACAAACTCTTACTCACGTCCCTTCCCAAATTCACACCCTAACCATAGCTTCTGACCCCAAGGCACAAAAACTAGCCAAGTTTTCGATGTAAAAGAATTGTAAAAGAATTATAAAAGCGAGGTCCATCCGCCTAGCCTAGAATTCGAAAATTCAAATCAATTAGCAACACAGTAAGTAATTGGAATTGAAAGCGTCTAATAAAAAAAAAAACACTAAAGATACGAATCAGAAAAGGCAAAACAATCAACGGAGGCGCAGCCAGATCTATCAACTCCCTCCAAAACTGATGAATGATCTTATTACAGATACCTGCAGTCTTTGTGCTCACAAAGACAGCGACAGTCAAGACGGTGAGCGAAAGCTCACGAGTGAGGCCTCAGAAAGCTTAGCTCCATTACGGAACGCCTCCCAAGAGGCAATTAATAAGATGTGCACTTGTTACAAAACCTACACAGTAAAACAGATGGTGACAAAAAATTGGATTTTTGGTACAGGATACGTCTGAGATGTGTTCCGTATCAAAAAGTGGCAGACCAAAAATCCCACCAGACTAGAGACTAGCATCGAAATAGACATTGTCAATAAGGCAAGCACAAATAGCGCCAGACATAAAGAAAATTCAAGCCCACTGGATGAAACCCCAAAATGCATTACATTAATCAAATAAACAAATAATCTAAATTACACCAATAAACATTAGTATTTTTTTCGATAAGGCTGCAGTCTCGCCACAAGAGTGAATCATTAAGTTTTTCATTTTCATATTTTAACTTCATGGAATGAAACGAAACTGTTATAAATAGAATGCAGTTTGACATTTAACTTAATGGGAATTAATTATAATTAGTTTTTAGTCTGGTATAGTTTTTCACTGTATTATGTATATGTATTTATTATTATTTAAATAGAACTAACTTTCAACTAGCTAGACACATTACGAACTTTTTCGTTTCTGATTTCAAGGGTGAATGAGTGATAAGTACAGCCTCATGGGACATAAAATCTTAGTTCCCAAGGTTGGTAACGCGTTGTCGATATAACAAATAGTTAATTTTAGCGCCAATGTCAAACGATGGTGGTAACCGCTTAACATCAAGTGCCACACGTTCTTATTTGCTTACTCTCTTTAAAAATCACAAAATAATTCGAAAATTACAAAATTTTCGAGTTCGAAATGATACATTATGTATCATTATTTAAGAATTGAATCCGTTGAAAATGAGTCATCACGCGTTATTAACCCTAAACTTGCTACGGTAAAGGGCTTTGTCCTTCAAAGTAATTGGTTATTACGGAATAAGCGGTCCGAGGGGACATTAATTTGTCAGCGTACAGCGTACATAATAATATCATGTCGCTGACTGATTTTAAGAGATATTAAAATACATTACACGAATTCACTTAGCTTCCAATTTTTTTCATAGAATAGAACCAATAATGTACTTTGAGTATCTAGTAATTTAATCAGCCGTGAAATGTAAGCAAAAGAAAATTGGCAAATATTTCTAAAGGAATTAAAAATAATAATAAATATATTTCAAGTAAAATAAACAAATATATATACGTGTAATATTTGTTTTTAATAATTATCACTACATAGTATAAAACAACGTCGCTTTCTCTGTCCCTATATACGCAATGGATTTTGCTGCGATATGTATAACACATGCACAATAAAGTAGAGAATGACTGAAAAACTGTGAACATTTCAAGACACTGCAGTATATTTAGCATCAGCATTGCAACCCTGTGAAGCCGGAAATATGATGATGATAAGGCATTTTGAAATATATACTGATTAATATTAATTTACAATTTATAATTGTTTTAACCAATTTGTACTAATTTATACTCAAACATAATTACTCTTAGGTTTCATGTGACACGTGACCATAGTATTCTATCAGTATTAGTAACTTGTAGAGTAGAGGTCAAGGTTACATTGAGGAAATTATTTAAAAATATGTACTGAATGCGGAAATGCAAGTTGACATACCATGCACAGTATGGCATGTATGTCCTTCAGAGCTAGGAAAAACGATTACTGAATACTATGGAACACGATTTTACAGTGAGAATTCATTAATTTAACATTTTGATTTTTAAGTCTCACTGAGGTTTTGACTTGGAAAAGTCTTACTATTTTATTGAGATGCCGACATACACTCGGCAACATAAAGAGGAGAGTATGTAAGATGTATGTATCAGAAATTCAATGAATTGAACATACCTCAAATATTGTATGTACCAAGATTATTATTTATACCTCTGTTAAATGAACACAATATTGTACTGCATTATAAATTATCATATCAACCACTATATTTGATATACTTATTTAATTATACTACACTATATTTGATATACTTATATTATTGACCAAATACAATGACATACTAATTTAACAACTAACTATATGTTCTTTACACTGAAAAAGAAATGATATGCTGATAAACATTTTTGAAACAATATATTACTCACATTATTTACATTAAATTATAACCTGGCCACGATAATACTGTTTTTCACGAGGTTAATTTCCCATCTGACATTTTACACAATTATCCTTGAAATTATTGTTTACAGACTTTGAATTGACATGTAATTGAAATTCGATATACATATTAATAGTATACAGAAAACAAACAATTTTTCCATTTTGCAGATTTATAGATGTATTTACATTATTTACTTCAACGAATGTTGAGAAACTACGAGCAAACGCAGCAATAAAACGATTGGATGAAAGTTCAGTTACCTGTGTGGGAACATCAAACTTATTTGTGACTGTTCTCAAGGCCATATGATGTAATCTTTGGACTTAGGGGATTCGTTTGCTTCAATTAATTAAAAATATTAAAGCTCTTATTAAAAATATTGAGTAAAAATTTCGATACAAGAAAATTGAAGTTAAATCTTGAGAAATACATTAAATATTAACCAAATTAAAATATACTTTATTGAAGTAGGCACCTTTAAATCGTTATTATACAGTATTTAGTTCAAAACTACCGCCGCTTCAAATGTACATTCTACAAAAAAGAACCGTTAAGAAACTCAGTAGTTGCTCTTTTCCAACATTTTAAACACAAAGACTTTTACCTCCTTTAATTAATAGCTATGATTTACATTAGAAAGAAGAGTTAGACACGTGTTTTAAAAAAGCTATACTTGAAACACAACCCGTTACAGTCAGTGAAAGCAATATATTGCTTTACAAATAAATATAAAGGTACATATTGTTTTAATACGTGTTCAAAACGAGCGGAATTGTTGTTTCGATTACCAATAAATCTATACAAATAATAAAATTGGAATGGCTGTATACATGTATACACGGTACATATGCCAAAATAACTTTTCTACAATTTTCATCTGGTAATGTTTCTCTGGCAGAAAACTGAATTAATAAGGAATAAGCTTCACAAAAAACTTATTTCGTAAATTCAAATGCGCATGCATAAGTTTAGATGTATAAAACAATATCGCATTCTGTTGCGGTAAAGCTCTTACAACAGTTAAACAGTCTATACACTAATCCTAATCCAAACCACAAGCGATCAACTTGCCAAATGCTCTGCAGGAAATACAATATTGAGCAAAATAGATTGTTTTCGCTATCTGCAAACCTCCGTTGTCGTCGTTGACAATCTCATGTCCTCTATCTAAAAGTCTTTCAGAAGCGATCGCTCTCAAAGTGAAAATATATATCGCCTTTTGTTCATTTTATGAATTTCATTTGTGTTCAGAACATATTATCTTTTCTTTCGTCCGACTTCAAAAACGAGGTTTACAATTATTTGTTTGTCTATGTCTGCATAAGGTTTTTTTTAATAAATATTTAAAAAGATCATTGTTATTGTTTTGGAATCAGTATATCTATCATTCAATTTCAATAGAATGCATATATATAAAGTAAATGTTTACAGTATTGTCTTTCAATGTTAAATACTGATCTAATGAAAATTGTATCACAAATGTTAAAAACAAACTAACGGAAAGACGTTGTGTACCTAAGTCGAGCTCCTCGTTACAGTCCGGAACTAAAAATTGATGGATAAGTTGTCACAAATTAATCTCTTAAAACTAGACTTTGGCTAATGGATTCGTAATACAAACTATTAATCACAAACGAAATACACGCCCAAGTCTGGAGGGGCCTTGACCTCGACCTACAAGAACTGTTGGCATTTGCAAAGGAAAGCTTATAAAAAATAAACTAAGCGAGTAACACGTTACACAACGGCTATGTTCTTTCAAGAAATACTTATAGGTATTGGAAATGAATATGTTAAATAGGTACCTAATTATGAATAACAAAATGAAAGGCTTTAACTTCTGTGTAAATTAATATCAACTTTATGAAACAAAAATTTAAAATAAGAAACCTAAATGATTTAATCTTAAAAGTTTCTTCACGACGTACCCGAGATCTGTAATAGTCTTGACGTCGTTTTAAAATACGAAAAGTTACATTGAAGATGATCAAATGATATTTATGATTATAATACTTTTGTTTGAATTTTCTAGGTGGTTAAACGACCAAATAAAAAATACCAACAACATAGATACATTATTCACTCAACGGACCTTCCACACTTATTTGCACAATACTAATTCACTTTTACATGATTGCTTGTCAAAATTCTTATTTGAACTATAATACTTGTAATATTTTGTTACTAAAAATATTTAATAAAAAAAATACATTTTGAAAAAAATGACAATCAACAATGGTCTTGTAGATGACTGATTCTAAAACAATAGCAGAATACATAAGTACCTATAACACAAAGATTAATTTAAACATAAGATATTCAGCTTGAAATCATTATGTCAAATATGTTGCATTTTTTTTTAAATATTACATATTAATAAACAATGAACATCATTGCAACCATTCCATATAATAATTGTTTTGAAACACGTTTTGTTTTACATTAGTCGGTAGATTATTTCAAGATATAAATAATATATTCAAGTACTCGTTTTCCATAAAAATATGTGTGATTTAATTTGACTTGCAATGTTTCTTGTTAATTTATTAAGTACTATAAATGTATTTACATACATAATACTTATTAACATAATGGCTTTAACTATTTATGAATAAGAATTAAAAATAGTTGCTGTATAAATCATGACCACGAGAAAAGCTAACAAAAAGCTACAAGACTTTCAGCATTTCCCCGTTGAATCGCAATGGATCCTGCGGGCAAAAAATTAACCAGGCCTCCTATCACCAGTGGACGCAATAATCGAGGTATTATACTTTTAATGAAGGTTTTTGCACAGCTATTCCGAGGTTCTAGTGTTTCAACCGTAAATGGGGCACAAACATAATTTGGAACAAAAGAAAATTTGGATCATTTGTTCGCTTTAGCTTTTTCCGCGGCGACTCCGACTGGATTATTTCTCTGATATTACACGAGTCTAACGTGTCAACGCATGTAGCGTTCTACACTAGCGTCCGTCCCCTTCCCAGGTAAGTCAGTTCATCAGACCAACACATCGATGGTAGCAAGATCCCTTTCTATTGTATCATTAAGAAAACCGTGGCGAAAACTAAAATTATTGATCAAGGGAGACGTGTAATCCGATAGAGTCTACTTTTACACACTTATCTGTACTCAAAGCACAGCGGTGTGTCGAGACGCAGACTAATTGAAAAAAAATTGACGGATTTTTATTTGTCTGGTTTGAATTACAATATTGTACTAATAATAATATATATTTAATTTTCGTATAAATAGTCGTTTTTGTATTGATCCAAAAATGTTATGGATGCACAAAATTTTAGTAATCTTAGTTATGGATGGTAGATTTTTTTCAATATAAGACCATAGCTGTTAAAAACAATTAATCAAGAAAATTGAGAAAGTAATCTAACTATTGATAATTTAGCTTAGAGGGCATAGAAAAGTTCGTTCAGTTTTAATTACTATCTATAATTCGAACAAAATAATTATTTATCGATGTTTTATACACATACATATATCGTAATAATGATATATATATATATATATATATATATGTATTTTTATTAATTAAGAATAAGATAGAGTTTTTGCAATTAGTTACATTTCTTACCAAATTATTTTGAAGAATTTTGGAAAAAAAACGTCGAAACAAATTTAAAACATATAACATTCCGCCTTATTATCTCAATTCCTAACAGAACTAATATGTTTTGAGCAATGATAATATTCAAAATTGCGATTCAACAAGGCATTCCTGCCACTATTTTACGCGATCATTATTTTTACAGTAGGTATTTATTTTGCAAATTATCGTACTAATAATTCTTATTATTTTTTTTATTTAGTGTAGATAATTATAAAGTAAAAGTATAATAAAAGCATATCGTTTCAAAAAATTGGATCATAAGGCCTTCCGTATCAATTTTAAATATTTGATCTAGTTGTTTTTTTAATATACGTACATCATTTTATACATCTAATTATTTTTAAGTAAACACTAGTGATGCATATTTTAAGATAATTGTTTTATAAAAACAGTCTCTAAAGACACTTACGACTTGACATCGTTTTTAATACCGTTAAGCTGTCATGGTAATCGTAATATCGTAATTCATGGTTATTTTAAACAAATATTTTCATTTGATATCCACTATATACTTATCCGTGTTCTTATGTTACTTTATTTTATTAAATTACAATGCGAATAAAGTCCTACTCAACATTTAGAATACCTATATACCAGAAAATGTATAGCTTTTATAGCCACATCCGGTTCATAAGGCTTCATAAGTCTAAAGGTATAAGGAACGTTAATTATACGAGCTACGAAGGAATTAAGTCTATACATACATCAACTTTAGATCGTTACAGGCAAAACTTTGTTAAGATTTCCGAGAGCTTGGCCTTAGCGTAGCTATCGCGTAGCAGGTCAGTCTTCGGTGCTACGAAATTCGTAGCAATATAGCTTATAAACGTGACGGTGCTAAACTAGGTCACGAAGCTAAATTACCACTATAGTCTTGAAATACTAAGCACCTATCGCTTTGAAATCTAGGTTACAAAGCATAGAGTCATGTACGGTCAGAATGCGTTGACTAATCAGACATGTGAGCCAGCCTTCAACGGAACGTAATATATTTATATGTACCTGGAACTTAACAAGTAAATGAAATGTCACTGCACTTAATTTTTTATAATCATAGTGAGTCAGAATTGATGATCATGAACAAAAAATATAATTGGTACACCCAATTTTTCTAATTATAATCAATAACCGAGTATTGTCTGCGGATGTGTTTTTGTTTAAGTCATTGACTGGTTGAAATAAAATCGCTAACACCAATCGTAAGCGTTAGACTAAATCACTATGGCAACGGAAACTGATCAGGGAATGCAGACACGTGACGTCATAGTCATCTTAAAATGTTATGCAGTTTAAACAAATTTTGTGTAGCAACACAAAATTCCCCAAATAAATGAATAAAAGGCAAGCGAACGGCGAACACTAAGTCCCCGTTGCTAATTCAAAAAGACTAGTTGGACTAATCGAATTTGAGATGGCAATTGGTAATTGAATAACCAAACAAAATGTTAATATTAAATTATATGATAAGTCGAGACTGGACGAAAAGATCCCAGACAGCCGAGGTAATACTATTAGTTGTGTTTAAGCTAAAATCACTTACATTATTAATACCTACATTTTTACTTTAAGTTTATTAAACACGTGAATATGACACCCATGAATATGAACTCAAACCCAGGAAAGCACCACTGAATGTTCGTGTACATAATTTGTGTTTATTATTTATCTCTTACTTAGTGATAAAAGAAATATCGTGAAACCTTCGTGTCGGATGAAAATCTGCTACCGTTCTGTAAACGTTTCTTCCAAACTTGAGAGTCAAGATGTTACATACTTTCGTAACTGTTGTGACACTAGCTCACTCACCTTCAAATTATTAAATAATAATACTAAGTAATGGTGGTTGGTAGACTATCATGAGTGAGTCACAAAAACCTATGATGAGTGAGTCACAAAAACCTGCCGCCAAGTGAATCCGCTAATCCTCAGTCAGGCAGTGAGACATATGTAGATAGTTGCATTTAGTTAATACTAACACAGCATGTTTGCACACATAACTGTTTCTGCTTATCCATTACGATGGATAGCCATATTGTTAGTATGAGTCAGTTGTCATCATGTAATTTGGATATACATTGAAATGTTTTGTTAGGCTTTAAACATTGATATGTTACAACATTATCACCATGATTTAATAATTAACTTTTAAATTTTAACTTCTTCAAAAAATAATTATATAAATAGTAAGATTAACTAACAAACTTTATGAAGTATTGCATTAGCTGACAATTAGTCCTCACCGCTGAGTGTTCCGAACCCTTTGTCTCAGCTAAAACACTGTCTTAATAGCTAAATGCTTTTAGCATCTAAATTGACAAGATGAAATCTCCTTTTAAAAGTTGAGATAGATAATATAAACATAATTATTTTTCTTTTCAATTTACCATGCGGTTGGGCTTTTTGCCACCTCTTTAGCTAGGTATTACCCTCCCATCATATTTCTACCGCCATTGCCACTTGGCGGTGGAATATATTATAATGTACTATTATGTACCAATTTGAATGAAGAGAACTATTGTGTCTGCGGGACAAGGGACGTCTTAGTTTCCAAGTTTGGTATCAGTATGTATGGGTAGTGGGACCTCTTATTATCAAGTAGGCTATTTGTCACTAACAGTGGCACTATAAGAAAGAAAAATAAAAAGTTAATAGAACTATTGTAATTTATAAACACGCAGTTATAAGCTAACGATAAGGTAGGTGTATTAAAATTTGTTTTCCCTATATAAATCTGTATCTGCGACTTTATGAAATACATAACGATAATTTTAATTAAAATTATTATTTATTGAAAAACATTTTGCCTCTACAGCATTTTTCAAGTTTAAAGTAACAGTTAATTGTTTTAAATAATTAACAAATACAGAAAAAAAACTACGTTCAAATCGACTTGAGAATTTTTTATTATTTTTACTTGGAATTCTGAGAATCATGCAACTTCATGATTAAATGTTCGTGGAATAAACCGTTGTTGCTCTTAGTCATAAGCCAATTTACATTGGCGTGGTGTATTGGATTCCAACTAATCCAAACTTTACGGTATACCCGAAAAACAAGCACAAAGGCCACAGCTAATACGAATATAATTGGAACAAGGTCGATCGTTGGGGCAGAGCGTATGCAGCGACCGCGATGTCTTTCTCTACGTATAAAATCAATATAGCGACAACATACCACCACGGCACGCTACGACAAAAAATAAGCACAACAAATTTATACAGCTGGTCATTCACCTCAAATGGAAGCAGCTTGCAAAAATTTTGCGCGCCGCCAAAACTTCTTAGAAACACCGCACTCACACCGCCTTGTTTTTTTATTTCTCACTGTATCCGTTATACAATATATCGTTTATAACCGATGGACAATGAAAGTAGACTGGACTCACCCCGCGCACCTATGCATCTTTTAGACGGAAGACAAGGACGTAAAGTGATTGGCTGTAGGGTTCTATGATTTTTGTCGTTACTGATGACTTTAGTTAGTTTTCGCTTACTAACTTACAGTTCGCGTGTTGTATTGTACCGATCATAATTCGAAATATAATCGTCAAAGAACTTCTATAAAATAAACGTTGATTGACCCGGTCGTACCACCGAAAGAGATATCAATAACCTAATTATGTCTACTATAAGTCACGATATCGTGGTCATTAGGTTATAATGGTAGGTTTTATTCCCTAATTACAGTATGATATATACAAAATATAATGATGGCCAAAGACAATTAAAGCACACCTAGAATTTTAGAACGCTTAAATACATTATAAGTATCGTTTTACAAATATATCTAATTTGAAATATTTGTCACTACACTTATTTAACATTCATAATATATTTTATTTTGTATGGTAGAGTTCTTCTGGGTTCCAGGTAGAATAACGCAATAGTAAATTAAAATATTAATTTACTGACTAGAAATAGTCAACTTGTATTAATAACAGCATTTAACCAGTTAATATTTAATTCTTTCTGTTCTATCACTAAGAAACGTATTTCGTAAGACTAAAAGAGTAATGATTGCACTCAATACGAATTTGTAAACAAAATATAAGACACTATTATTAATGTTCATGTTTCTCTAAAAACTTGCCTTATCAAAAACACGCTCGTCTCTTAATACAATATGAAAAATATATTAGACGAAAAGATATAAAATAAAATATTTTCAAAAATGTTGTACTTAATATATTTTGTATTTAAATACTATTTTTAGAATATCAGAGAGTTTCCCTATATGTTACTTTAAGAGTAAAATGAAAATCGTATTTTATATTTACGCAATATTTTGTCAACGTCTTTTCGCTTAGTTATTACACTTAATTTTTTGTTTTTTTTTTTATGTAATTTTAACCTGTTATAAATATAATCTTAATTACAATGAGGCTAAAATTACGTACTCAAGGAACACAAGTTTTTTAAATGAATACTTTGAAATAGAAGATTCAATCAAACAAAATAGGCAATATAACTTACTGATAGTCCAGGATTACAGCCCGCCGTGATAGAATTTTTTCTAAACTTGGGCACGCAGATCTGCATCGAACTTTTTCCTTTAGGAGGTCCGGCGCATCCGTACTCGTCACTTCTATTGTTTCTCGTCAAATTAATATTATTCGTGTTGTTGACCTTTACTAATATATTGCAAGTCTGTGAGGCTATTTGAAATAATCCTTCTTCTAAGTTTCGCTTATTATGATACTGTCGATTAAATTGCAAATAGTCCCACCATGAAGGCATTTTCTTATATGAAAACGTAAAGAAGAAGTTTCGTAAATATAGTAGGAGGCGTCGCGTGCGAACGCTCTGAAACGAAGCCTCACTTTGACGGTACAACCGACCCGAGCTTGCGCGTTAAAAGTTTAGTTTGACGTGGAAAGTAAACGATATAAATGTTTATTACTTTACACCTAGACCCACAGGAATTTGTTATTGTGTTTTATTTGTTGGATCAAACACATAAAATGGAATATAGTGTCCTTTTAAAAAGTAGAGACACATTCAACATGCAATACCTTTTAACCAGCAAATTAGTTAGCGTTCCGCAGAATAATTCATATCAATGATAGTTTGTTCGAATATTTGCATGTTTAATCGTTATTGTATATGTTGGCTTTTTATGTTTTTTTTTTATAGGTAGGTATAAAAATATAGCATAACTGCAGAAGACAAAAAAATATATGAACAAAATCATGGGCGTCTTACCATTCCAGAAAAAATCGTAGATGACCTTTTTATCTTAATGGTTCCATTTTTATTATAACGATGCAATAATAATATTTTATATATAAGTGTATATAAATTGGAAGCGCGCAACATCGTTTTAAATCTAAGACCGTGGGCAGTGAGCCTCGTTCCCAACTCCTTACACCGTTTATATATACTTGTCCGCTGGCTAGACATTTAAAGGCTCTCTGCCTTATGGAAGAATTCGCTGGATTTTTCATAATGCTCTGTCCATGTCAATTGGTCTGAACTCAGAATCACAATTGGAGTCTCTCTACATGTTATATGTATATATAACGGATCCTACTTTAAGAAGCGATTTCTGCAACGACTGATCTAGGAGCTCATCCCAGTTGTCCTTCTACTTCACACAATAGCAGACAATAATATTGATGAAAAGATATTCGAAGCCACCAACTTATCCGCCGAATTTCTTGCCGAAATTGATTGCCGAAGCAATTGTATTTCATTTTTAAACTTATACTTTACAGCAGAAAATATATGTTTTTTAAATATATAGGCTACAGGACGACATAGTAAATGATAATTGCATTGCCTACTTTTTCTACAATTTCCACTTATGTAAGGTGATTACTTTTAAATGAAATCCGCTGTAGTTTTCAAAACATGCCATAAGCATGGAGCATAGAGCCTATGGAAAATATATTCGTCAAATTGGACGACTTCTCTAATTTTAAAACTAAAAATCATCAATCTTACCCCCAATGACCCAGAAACCACAGCTCCTTTGCCTGATGCAATAGCCAACTGAACTTTACCCGCTGTACCGATGTATGTACATTTTATTGATTTGTACGGGTTTTTCTGAAACATAGATAGAGGACCATATACAAGAATAAAAGATTTAAATAAAGTAAACTTTATTTCAGATAAGTAGCACCCGTAAAGATTTAGTAAAAAAAATTACTAAATCTTACAGTTTATGTTAGTCTATGTAGTAGTAAATCTTTATTATTTATTAATATTTGTTCACAAATTCGCTGTTAAACGAACAATATGACACACAATCGGTCTTTAGAATAGACTCGGAGCTGGCCCGTACTCTGCAGAATAACGAAGCAAATTTATGTCAGATAATGGCACAGATGTCAGAAACATTAGCCGTGAAAATACTGTCGCACTGCATAACCACGCTATCCCCATCAACATCCTGAATCTATTATATATATAGATATAATTTGATCCGCAGGGCATTGGGAGACCGCCGAGTGTAATTAACTCGAAGGCATCTGTAGAGCATTTAACAATAAGCATCAAAAAGCGTCATTTTAAATAATAACAAACACTTTGCACATCAATACAAAATACTTATATATCGGAAAATTAGACTTGCAACAGAACACATATATTGAAGTAATTATCTATTAGGCTTCTCACTCGTCAATGTTAAATATTGAGGTGGCATCTATTTTGTTGTATTCTTAGAGATCTCATTTTGTTAGGTACAAGAGCGCACAACTTTGACAAGAAACAAAACTATTAGGCTCGCCATTTTCCAAAATATATTTCCAATCTTGCATTCTGCTCAGTTAAAACTAAAGGATAACAACTTATATTATTCGGTTAATACTTTTAATAGGGATTGTGTATAATCATTACAGTTTGATCTAAGTCATATATTAGGCGTAAGTTTAGGCGTAAGTTTTTAAATACAACGTCAGATCAGAACTGTGCAAAAAGTATTTTGTTTAAAGTCATTTCTAATGTTTTATTATTCAAATAATAGTGTCATACAGATTGAGTGTTGTACAGATTGAACTCAATGCCTATAATAAGTAAAATATAAAATTAATTTCTTAATTTCGTAATATAGTTACATTGTGTGCTTCTAGCTCTGAACAGATTAGATCGCTCTATAAAGGCAGATCATAATAAATGTTATAGCAACGTAGTAACGTCTAGGTACTCTATACTATTCTACTACTCGCTATCCGCCGTAAAGTTTAGTATCTAAAACCTTCTATAGTGCGACTAAATGTTTTTTGAAACTGCAAAGGAACCTGAACGCATAAATTCGAATATTTGATACAATATAACGCAATTATTTCAATTATTTTCAAATAATTTGAAATAGTTATTATTTATTAATAGCTATATTCTTAAAGGTTACAAAGTCCTAAGTTACGACCGGGGTGGGTTTTCCTTGAAATTAAATTAAATATGCAACGATAAAGATGCACATTGATGTATTTAGGTTTCTTAATGTTATGAATTATATTTAATTTACGAGTTAATAGGGTAATAATTTATTAAAAAGATAAATACATTTAAAAATAAGGTGTTATATTAGGAATTTAACTTATGGATAGGATATAAACGATATTAGATTTTTTTTGTCAGTCTACGGTCCGCTATACGCTATCTTTTATGACGTTACATTACGTTATAGCAATTGGGTAATTAGCGATTGTTTTTAATGTATAATAAGTAAATAGAAACTTATTATTATCTTTATATGAATTATATAATGTTCTTTGATCTTCTCGTTTGTCTAGTGACTAGTAGACCCTCAGGTCCAGTTAAAAGAAATTGGGTTTTGTTTCCGAAAAACTTTGTTTTGATTCGAATGAGTCCCTGAGTGCCTTCGATCGTGTATGGCACAAAGCGCTTCTTTCGAAGCTTCTTTCCTATGAGCTTCCCAGGAAATTATGCAATTGGATTACCAGCTTTTTGGCAGATCGGAGCACCAAGGTCGTTGTCGACGGTGCATGCTCTGACTTAAAATTCGTCAATGCTGGTGTTCCACAAGGCTGCGTTAGAACGCACGGTGATAGATCACCCACTCTGATCTGCATATCAATGATTTGTTGCAAATCGGAAACATTCATTGCTATGCAGACTACAGTACCGTTGACATCTTATACACCGGGCGCGTTAATATTTCTCGGGAAATTTCCGATCTCCTTGATCCTTTGGCTTTGCGTAGAAATGTTGGATCACTCTGCATCTTCTACCGAATTTTTCACGGGGAATGTTTCGAGGAATTATTCGGATTAATTCCGGCTGCTGAATTTCACCTTCGGTCATCTCGTCAAAATTCTAAGTTTCACCCGCACCACCTTGATGTCCGAAAATCCATAACAGCGCGATTTCTTAGACACTTTCTGCCTCGCACAACCACTTTGTGGAACCAGCTTGCGCCGGAGGTTTTCTTGGTAGTCACTTTCCATCAGGTGAGCCTCCTGGTCGTTTGCCACCTATTTCATAAAAAAAGTTCGGTAAATAGTACTGCTATCAGATTATTTTTATTATGATTATCACATAATATTTACATGATAAATTTATTATTAACACATATTATATAAACACAAATAAAGCTTGAACAGTCATTATCCCACAGATTCCAAATTTCTGGAAGACTCATTTATGTAAGTTAATAATTATTTGATTTAAGTGTTTTAATCACTTCCAGAATATTAAAAGCTCAGCAAAAAGGTAGTGTTACAAATATCCATGTAACAGCCGCGTGTTACGTAACAAAATAGGAATATATTAAAAATACTATATTATTTCATTTTATGCTGTTATTTATTATGCTTTAACAAAAAAATATTGTTAAATTGCACATAAAACCTCATGAACGTATGTTTAGTATTCCTTGTGGACTGTTAACATCTGCAAATAGTAAGCCACAAAATTCCCCGTAGAATAGCAACTCAAGTACAACGGACTTGTAATATTAATAATTCAAGAAATATACATATTTAAGAAACAAAAACAGATCACAGGCCTTGAGCCACGCGCCAGTTACATATAATTAATATCTAAGTAAATGAAGTATACGTAAAGAGGGATTTTAAATGTAATTATGAAGCAAAATATTATTTATAAGAGTCGTTTTCGCTTACTGGAGAAAATAACGCTACAAAACTCGAGTCGTAGCTTAATGTTATTTTTTCGTATTTGTCTACAATGTTTGTAGGTATTGAAACCTGTGAAAACTTATTTATTAATAAAGGCTTTGTATAATATCGGTCCCTCATTGAAAATTCGCCTGAATTGTAGAAGTTTAGAATCTCAGTTGCTTACTATAATTCTTAGTTCTTAGTAATTTATGTAATATAAAAAAAATATGTGGAGAACCGAAAAATGCAATGTAAAAAAAATTGACACTATTATGCATACCCATATATTAGCACGTGAATACTCAAAATTGAAGATTAGATTATTACACTACTGACAACTTCAATTTATTAAGACGTTATTAACATTTAGTTAAATTTCGCCTTTTTTAACAGAAAATATAAATATTCCCGAATTTAAAAATAAATTAAAACAGATGCAATATCCAAAATTATTTATTATCAAAAATAGATTTCTTAATAGCTAAATCAGTTGACAATGTCCTTCATTTCGACATCGTCGGAAATAGATTCCAAATCATCTGGTTCGTCTAGCAATGCTTGCAACTGATGTATCGACGTCACAAGTACGTGGAATTGTTTCTTCCTCAATGACAGTCGACTCTCGAGCTGTTGTTTTGTGGTTTCAAGACTGCTCAATTCCGTTTTCAGTGTACCAAGACGCTCCAGAGTCTCTTTCCTATCAGGCTGTTCACTTATTACCTTCGCTAATACATCATACTCGATACGATTCTTTCTCACCGTCTTCGCTTGAGCTAAATCAGCTTTACTCTTTTCTATATTATCTTTCGCTATTTCTATTCCATTTTCTAGTATTTTCGATAGTGATTCGTAACTTTGAAGTTCTGCGGCCATCATTTCAGAGCCCAGTTGGGATTTTGTTACAGCAAATTCGCATTGAGCAAGTTGAGCCAACATTCTATCATATTGTGTTGATTTGCTGAAAATATAAAAAAATATATGTATATTTTTATAATATAATAATATAATGAATAATATAATGAATAATATAATAATATAATAATAATAAATAAATATAATAATATAATATAATAATGTTATTATATTATTTGGTTGATTGAATTACCACCACATTCACATTATATATTTAACGGACTTCTACTTTGAAGAGTGCCTTAATAATAACATATTGCCTATAGGTTTTAACTGTATATTTGATAGTATAAAAAAATATAAAAATTTAGAAAACTTTGAAAGGTCGCCAATACTATAAATAAGAAAAATAAATAATTTCATTCAACCCAATAAAATGGTAGGAGCTCCTTTGATACATACATATATTTATTGTAAATAGGTTTTTAAATAAAAACTGACACGAAAACTGCACCTTGTGGTGTAAATTTAATGTCTATAAAAATAATAACCACACAGACAATGATACACAATTGGGAATAAAACATGCTCAAGCATATTTAAATACAAATGCAAAAAAAATACCAACAGTCTCAGTAGCTATTTCAGGAAGCTGACACTGAAGCTAATTTAATAATTTCATATTAAGCTAGCTCTCTAACTCCAAAGAAGAATTTTAGCTATCAAGCAAAGTTTCAGGTTACCATTAGCTCTTTCTTTTACTAGGTACTTTGTGTCTTTGACTGCTCTTCTTCAGTTGGAGTTATATGTTTTTTTAGTAATAGGTATATTGTCTTTTTTAAATAAAGATTTTAAGACCATTTGAGTCTGAGTTATTTTCTATTAATCCAATTTTCCATTCCATTGGATTATATTTTCAGAATAGAATCCAAGGTTTGTTAAATTTGATTAATTATGCTTCATACAAGTTACTTGAACAAACAGTACCATCTGCATAAATACAACAATTTGTGCTGAGAAAAACTAGAAAATTAAGTTGTAATTAGAAACATTTACTAGTTTTTATTATGAAAATATGCTGAAGGGTTGCACTCCAACAATATAAATGTATTAATAAAATTATATGTAAGTGTTTTTCATAATCTGTTGTTTTTTGATTGCATACATATTTTGCAAAGTGTAGTTATTTTCTACCAACCAACTAGCTATTAAAGTTAAATCATGACACATAAATACATCAATCCTTATTCTAACCTCTCTTCCGATTTTTCATCAGAACTGTTACACCATTTTATTAATGTTTTAAGCAAAACATTAAGGCGGCGATCGTCCCCTGTTCCGTCCCCATCTATGAGAAGCCTTCTTCGTATTACATCTTCTGCAAATATAAGTTATTTACATGTATTAGATATTAGCAAGTAGATACTATGAATAGTATATTAATATTTGTATACCTACCATCACCCATTTTATTAAAATAAATTGACGGTATTCTAAAAAAGGTATATCACTAAGCTTCGTAAACTACAGAATTTTATTCTCTTTTTAGATCGGTTTAGCAAACTTTTTGAAATTAGGTTTAAATTTTTTCAAATAAAACATTAAAAAACTTTGATTTGATGTCAATATGACATTTAAATCAAACCAAACAAATTACAGTGAACCACAGTAAAAACAGTGAATAAAATAAAAACAAAGTTATCAGTAAACCGTATAAAATTATTTATTTAAACGAGAAATAACAGAAGGAAACCCCTTTAGGTCCCTTTTTTTATTTTGAAAAAAAAAAAGAATTTTAAAATAGGAATTATCAACATTTATTTTTCAAGTTTGCAAATTTTATTTTAAATTGTTCTCTTTATATTTGTAAATTGAAAAATATGCATTAAGTAGTCGTAATACTCAAAATAAATAAATAAATTTGTTACAAATTTTGTGTACCATATACATTTATATAAATCTAAGTAAATTGATATGTTAAGTAATGTGTGCCGTGTGGCCATAAAAATATAATTATGAAATTACTTATGAAATCTAAAACATTGTTGTTTAATATTTTATCTTGAATATTTCCGAACGTAATATGTCAAATAATTGTTTTGCTTTTGAGGTAGCCCTAGCCCGTTTATAGTTAATTATGGCAAATTCATATGGTTTATTTACTTATTCTATCCAATTCATAGTTACAAGTGTGTTATTAACATAAAATAATTGGATATATACATTACAATCATGGAAAACGTAAACTTTAGTGAGAAAGTAGAAAATTATTTCTCGGAATTGGGTCGATGGTTTGTTATCATTTACTGTTACGTATTTGTGTAAAAACAAACTTCTTATAAATAAATACAAAAATTATAATATTTCAGGAAAGTGTGGCGCTGCATCGTTTTGGGTCAACTATTGTCTCTATTGTTGAGTGGTAAATGTATTCTTACCACACTCCTGCAAAGTGCTACTTGGCAATTTCCTACAACTGGCCAGCTTATTATACCCTATTTAATACTTTTTATTTTATTCACACCATCTCTACTATGCATTGGACCTAAAAAAATATTACAGTAAGTAGTAACATTATACAAATAATTCTGAAAGGAAAGTGAACATTGAAAACACTTTAAATTCCTATATCCTACTTACTAGAAGTTTAACTTATGATATTTTAAATGCATCAGTGTAAGAACTTATTTAAATATGAACACAGAACCACTAACAATTGTAATAACAAATGAATCCAATAATATGCTTTTGAAGTATGTACTGCTGCATTAGCTGGATAATTATTATGTCTACATGAATGAATGAAGCACTACATAATTTGTATTTCTAATAAATACTAAAATTTAAATATAAGTTAATATATATTTTATGTTATTTGCAGAAAGTGGTGGCTAGTTCTTATAGCTTGTGCTTTAGATGTTGAAGCAAGTTGGCTCCTTGTGCTATCACAGCGTTTCACATCAGTACTTAGCTGACAACTGTTAGCATGTAGTGGAGTAGGAGCTGCATTGGTCGGTGGAGCGTGGAGGGGTCAAAGGCTGGGTGTGGCTCATGTAGCGGGTGCTACCTTGGGCCTCATGGCGGTTGTGTGTGTTGTGTGGGCTGATGTTGAGGGTGCTCCTACTGATGGTAATACTTACTCAATTGAATTTTTTTTTCTAGGTTGTTTTAAGAAACTAACAAAAACCTAGCTTACATTACCTTGATATATTTATGAACTTATATTTGATATTATTGTAATTGTTTATATATATAAAAAAAATAGTATTTGACTTTAAATAATATTTACAAACAGAATATAATTGATAAAATAATATATTTAGCAAAATATCTAAGATTTTGGTAAACTATATGTATAGTTTTTGTATTATTTTGAAATATTTCAGGTAAAAATCAACTAGTAGGAGATATGCTCTGCTTAGGAGGCTCTCTCCTTTATGCAGTAATGACTGTGCTTCAAGAAATCATGCTCCAATCACATTCATGTGCAGAGTACCTGGCCCTGCTTGGTTTTATTGGCAGTGTTCTATCTTGCACTCAAACATTTTTCCTGGAGTTTGGAGAAGTATTGACATTCAACTGGTATGAGCTTGATACAATTGTGCAGCTGGGAAGTTACTGTGGGGTGCAGACAATATTTCAGATATTACAGAGTTTCATGCTGCGTGATTCTGGCTCTATTATACTGCATCTATCTTTTCTCTCTGCAGATTATTATACACTTATTGCTGGAATGTACATATTTCAATTTAAGGTAAGTTGACTTAAATTAAACTAAAGCAACAACCTGTAAATTTGTTTTTGGATGGTACTTTTGAGGAGAAGTTTTGGAGTTTATTCCACCCCATGGTTTGCTCTGGGTTTTTAAATATGTATGTGCTAAATATCTTTCAACATTAACGTTTTATTTCAGTTTCACGCGTTGTACTTCCTATCCTATTTGTTGGCAATGGTGGGCGTGTTCCTGTTCAGTTCACGACCCACATGTCCCCCGCCGGCGCCCATACTTCCTCAACTCATCCATGATTCTGTGCAGTCACAGGATAATGTTTCCATGTGAGTGAAAATGAAAACAATATTATATTTTGTTATTTAAACATTCAATTCTTCCCATTAAAAAAAAATAAATATATTTTACACTTTATCTGTAACATATTTAATGATATCATCTTATTTTAAAACTAGTACACTGAAATTTCTAATAAACATACCTTAACTAGAAGCAAATAACTAAATAAATGTTATGGAAATATTGCTTGCTTATACATAATCCTCTTTAAATGCTTTTACTTATAGGGAGTTCACAGTGCCCACTCTGGACTGCATTCCCCTCTCAGAGGGACTAGAACCACCGATGAGTAGAGATACAACATTTACATCATTCCTTGGCGGGCCACAGACAAACTTATCTAATGTTCCAAATGGAAATGTTACTTTTGGACACTCAAATGGTATCAATAATACCAAAGAACCAACTCAAAATTAGCAATGTTGTATTTATCTTATAGCTTCTTAACATTTGTATTATTAGTTAAGGAATAATTAAGTTCATATTTTAGGACCAAAGCAAGTAACCGCCTCAAATATATTGTTTTTGAATATTACATTCTAAAATCAAATTATGATTTTAATAGTCTTATTTATTTACAGTTGATTACGCTTAATAGTTATAATATAATTAGCTAAAATATATCTTATTTTAAATGAGCAGGAATTTGAAGTGTTAGTTCGCTAGTTTTAATGTATGTATTTGTAAAGAAATCTTACTAACTTGAATGTATGTTTTGAATAGATTGAATTTTCAGTCTTAGAAAAATTTATACTTCTGTTGTTAAAATCTCAAGAATGTAATTCTTATTTTATGCTTAACATTAGTTATACAAATAATAAATTAAAAGTAACTTAATAAAACTAAATATTAGTCACATTTAATTTTAAATGTTTGTAGAAGTATATAATAATAGTTGATGTAAAATTTAGCGCACAGTAACAACTATCGAAAAATAATACCATATATTGTTATTGGAATAAAATTTTAACCCGCAATAAACGAATTGAAAATTTATATAAACATAAACTGCCATATACTCGAATTTTTACTCAATTTTAATCAATTAGATTTAGTGATGTTTGTATGGAATTTTAATGTAGTTTCTACATAGATTTAAGTAATATTCTTAAATAGTATATGTAATATTTTCTTGTGGTATTTAATGTAGACTCACTTTTTAAAACACTTAAAATTGTTTTAAACAGCCATATTCAAAAGCTGCATTTACATTTCTATGAAAACTATTTAAGTATAAAATAGTCGAGATTTTATAGAAAATATTTAGATAAATTAGAATGCTTCATATATTATTTTATTTAACCAAAGAATTAATATGACACCTACCTATGACGAAATCGTTAATATTTCTTTTTTATAGATTCAAAATATTTTAAGTACATTAAACTATTTCATACTGTGATTTATTTGATATTAAGAGATTATTGTGATGTTATATTTTAAAGAATTTATTCGAATTGAGTTATATTAATTATTTACTGTAATCGCTTGTCTAGTATAAGATTTATGTATAACGCTCAATTACTAAAAGTAAGATTCTAATATGCAATTGAAAATATTTAGTCCATTAGTTAAAATATTGATTGACTCAAAATGATAAATGGATTTGAATGTTTTTATTTCTTATTGAAAAGAAACATGTTTGCATAGTTATGCTAAATGTTTTTTTATACATAATATATTAAATAATAATTTCAATAAAAACTGTACAAAACTTATGTGGCGGCAGCTTAATCATATTTATTAGTGTAGGGCTGTTTGCTCCAACCTCTAGTCACTTGTCTACTGCCAGACAATAGTACCTTGTATTGCTGTTTTGGGTCTAAGAATGAGTGTGCCATTGTATTACAGGCACAACGACAATACCATGGTTTGTGTGAGGAATAGATAATATTCTTTCAGGGTTTATGTCTAGGCAGTTATGACCAGTTAGTCTTTTCTCTTCAAAAATATGGTATGTTGTTTTTAAAAATGACCTTTCATTGTTTAATCGCCCTCGATTAACATAACAGATGTAATCATAGTTTATATATATAAATAATGTGTATGTAAGACTTTTTTATAGGACTCCTATGATGTTATCAAATTGGCTTATTTGATTTTTTATATCCTTGGTTTTATATCGAAAGAATTTCATAAAAAGAGCATTTTACAGTGTTCTGCAAATAACTCCTAGAAGGGTAAAGGTTTGATTTTGGATCAGGTTTTAGATTGATTGGAAATGTGTTGCGATGGTATTTTAAATAATATGTATTGAACAATAACACCAATATCTGAATGAGATTTTAACCATAATGTTTTCTGCATGTCTCAAAAATTTGTCTCACTATATAATTATAGATCATAAAATATACAATGTTTTCAAGAATATAAGTGTTATTATTTTTTTTGTATTTCCTTATAACCCTTATAATTTTATGAAGACAATAATTTTCTTGAAAAATGTGGAAATTATTAAGTAAAGGCAAAGCTACCTTAAATTCAATTTAAAACAATCTAAAAATCATAATACACACTTGATAAATATTAGAAATTATAAAATGACTCATTCTAATTTTGAAGAAATGTATGTAAAATATGTACACTTACGAGGGCAATTTTATAATACTTATATCATTATCAACGCTAAATATAAATAATCATGACAAACTAAATTATTTAAAATAAAACGAATTCTTACTGTCGTATAACATACGAAGTATATTTCAAAATTAATGAACAAAGAAATTTATTTGACATGGTTGACAAAGTTAATAGAACCACTATCCTTTTAATGTGCAATAATTTGATAATGTAGCTCTTGTTAGCATCTACAACATGTCACAGATTAGGCAAATGTGATGAAATAAAAATATACCATTAATTTTTATTCATATTATGTCCTGTACAGGTTTAAGGCAATATAAGTTAACTGAAATCTACTTTGATCTGAGTACTTGAGAATCTTGAGATTATTAATTTTTATTAAGACATGTGTAGTAATTGTCATCATTATATAGTATAAAGTCGGTTATCTCTGCCTGTCCCTATGTATTCTTAGATCTTCAAAATTACGCAATGGATTTTGATGCGGTTTTTTTTAATAGATAGAGTGATTCAAGAGGATGATTTTTGTACATAATATGAACATGGACAATTTAATAAGGAAACACTGTTAGTTTGAGATGTTTCTACTGTGATGTCATAGCATTGCACCCGTGGGGAGACGGGACGGGTCGTTAGTAAGTATTAAATGTAAAATATGTTTCATTTTTAAATTGAGGAAAGACATATTTATGGAGAAGATTTATTGAATATTAAGATATTTAAGTAGTCAGTAGAATGAATTTATCTTTGTTTGATGAGCTTTGTCTTTATAAATTATAAAAATAAAAAATGCCAATGCAAAGTGCATTGGCATTTTTTAGAGATATACTATCCAAATTGATGTGTATTTTATACATGTGTACCGGAATTTACTATTTTCATGGTTTATTGTCATCTTGAAACTTATGGAATATGGGAGTTTTTAAGTAGGAGATAAATCTCCATATAATTTATATTCACAGTATTAATTGAGGCTCAGAGGTATTCATATGATAATATATTTGAAAGAAAATTACAATATACCTTGGAGGTAACACATTCATTTAAAACACTAAATATTTACACAAATATCTAAGCTTCGTCTTCACTCGCCGATACAGACTTCCTGGATTCAGGTGTCGCTGGTCTGGAGTTCCTCGATCCAGATCTGGATCTAGAGCCTGAATGTGATCTGGAGCCGGAACGACTACGTGATCCGCTTTTAGATCTGGAACGAGACCTCGAAGCGCTCTTGGACTTAGATCTGGAACGGCTTTTAGATCTGGAAATATTAAAGTGTTTATTAGGTGTGATATTTTGTTATTACGAATAATATGTCTGATTCATAGTCCAAAGATTACGTTACGATTTATGTGAGTACTAGTTTAAAAAAAATCCATATAGCATAAGCTTAATTTAAACATCTAAGATTATATTCTCTTTTTTAAATTAAATATGAAATAATCCAAAATCTTAGATGTTTACACATCTTAATATAGATAACACAAACTAAATTATGAAATGAATAATTAGTACTAATATTTATTAAATATACTACTAATATTCAATAATAAATATGTTTTTTTTAATGTTTTACCTGGAACGAGATCTAGATGGACTCTTGGACCGAGAACCGCTCTTAGATCTCGAGCGGCTTTTAGATCTAGATTTGCTCCTAGATTTCGATCGGCTTTTAGACCGTGAGCGGCTCTTAGACCTTGAACCGCTTTTTGACCTAGATCGGCTTTTTGATCTTGATCGACTCTTGGACCTGGAACGGCTTTTAACTGAACCCGATCTGCTGCGGGATTTCGATCGGCTCTTTGAACGGGACCTTAGAAGAAAAATTAAGGAAACGAGTTGAAAACATGGCTTAAAGTATATTGTTTTGGAAGTACAGATATTTTGAAATAAAACTAGTTATACTGTAAAGTGCTCGAAACGTCGGGATGTTAAAAATAATTAATATACGCGATTCAAATCCGTTATAAATAGTTTTATTGCAATGTGTAATAATCGCGAAAATTTAAGACAACATTGAGTATAGATATTTGTTATGTAGCGAGTTGAGTAATGTTTTGAAGTTACCTATCGCTATCCGATGCCGACATAATTCTCTTCCTGCCCTTAGTAGCAGGCGGACTGCGACTCCCGCTGCGGCTGCGACTCCCACTGCGACTCCGACTGCGGGACTTTCGCTCGTTGTCCGAGTCCGACTCGGACGTCGAGATCGTTTCTTTGGAAACGATTTTAGCGCGTTGTTTCGCACTGGGTTCAGATATTTTCGCTTTTTCTCGACGGCCAATACCTTTCTCGCCCTGAAATTATTATTATTAACAACAATGTATAACAATTTTGGTTTAAATATTTTTAAAGTTTCGTTGGTCCCATAGATATAATTCCACTTTTCCGCTTTTGGTAAACAACTTGTTTGTTAGCGATACATCAATGCAAAATCCACAAGGTGTATCCTTGAGGATGCTTTTTCAAGCCATTAAAATAAGAAGTGTGGTGGTTGGGCTTTGTGCAAGCGCACCTGGCTAGGTACCGCCAACTCATCAGATCTACTCTAAAGCCAAATATTAGTATTCAGTTTTATTGATTTCTGGTTTGAAGAGTAAGTGAGGTCGTGCAACTATAGGCACATAATGTTTTAGTACCCAAGGTTGGTGGCGCATTGGTAATGCAAGGAATGGTTAATATTTCGTACAGCGCCAATGTCTATAGGCAGTGGTGACCACTGACAACCTGATTATCAGTGGTAACACAGCGGTGGCTCATATGTTCGTCCGTCCTTGTCGTCTGTGTTTTTTTTACTCGCAGTGTTATTACACTGCATCGACCGAATAATAAACTGGGTCGCAAAAGACAATATATGTAATATGTTGGACCAGGGGTAGTCAAGCGTGGGTTTACCTTCTTGCGCGGTCGCTTGCGCGGCGCGTCGCTGTCGCTGGCGGATGCGCGCGCGTCTCGGCGTTTGCGCGAGCGGCCCTTGCCCTCTCCCGCCTCGCGTTTGCGCTTGCGCTGCTTTGGCTCGCCTCTGTTAGATATTAAGTATATATGTTAGTTATATGGGCTTACACTATCTTAAATACATAATACAACAACAACAACAACAACAACAACAGCCTGTAAATTCCCACTGCTGGGCTAAAGGCCTCCTCTCCCTTAGAGAAGGTTTGGAACATATTCCACCACGCTGTTCTAATGTTGGTTAGTGGAATACACATGTGGCAGAATTTCTATGAAATTTGTCACATGCAGGTTTCCTCACGATGTTTTCCTTCACCGCCGAGTACGAGATCAGCGGTGCTTGCCTGGGTTTGAACCCGCAATCATCGGTTAAGATGCACGCGTTCTATCCGTTTCATCTTGACTTGAGTCTAAATACATAATAAATTTCAAAAATAAAAGATATGGCTTTCATATCCAGTAAAACTATCATGTCATTTACCCTTCTTCTCTGGGTCTATCGGGTTCGCTCCCAGAGTCAGAGACGTATTCGTCGCGTCGCCTGCCTCGGCCCTTAGACTTGCTCTCAGTGGGCATGTCGGCGAATAGCAGAGCGTTTTTTGTCTTCTCCTTGTACTCTTGACGCTTCTGTGACATCTCCACCGTACTTTTCGCTTGTTCCTCTTCTCGGCGCTTGCGTTCCTCTTCCTAAAAGTGAAATTAACTATTTAGTCTCGTGTTAATTCAAGTTGGAGTTTAATATTTCATTAGCTTTAGAAATATCAGAGAGAAAAAATCAACGAAATCTCGGTCTGCCGAAAATAATGAGAAATCTCGGGTGATCAATATTTATTAATTTTACTATTGATATGGGAGCGCAGTGTTGTCTTAAACTTTCGCGATTATTACACATTTAAATAAAACTAATTATAACGTATGAATCGCGTATATTAATCACAATAGTATAGTAGGTCACGGGTAGACGTACCCGTGACCACGAACACTGCAAAGTGCTCGAAACGTCGGGATGTTTAAAATAAATAATAAATAAATATGAGACAACATCACATACATTACTCTGATCCCAATGTAAGTAGCTGAAGCACTTGTGTTATGGAAATCAGAAGTAACGACGGTACAACAAACACCCAGACCCGAGACAACATAGAAAACTAATGGTAATCTACATCGACTCGGCCGGGAATCGAACCCGGAACCTCAGAGTGGCGTACCCATGAAAACCGGTGTACACACCACTCGACCATGGAGGTCGTCAATTAAAAAAATAATTAATATACGCGATTCATCCGTTACAATTAGTTTTATATGACGCAGTGAGTACCTGCTGTCGTCGGAATGCCTCGCGCTGCTCGCGCTGGCGGTCGCGCAGCGTTAGCTCCTCCTGGTGCTGTCTGCGCGCGCGTGCCACGTGCCACTGCGCCTGGGAGAGCAGGTCCGCGCACGTGCGCGCCTCGCCCGCCGCCGCAGTCGCCTCCGCGCCGCGCCTCTCCCCGCCCTCCTCGCCCCCCGCGCCCCCCGCGCCCCCCGCGCCCGCCGCGCCCGCCAGCCGCTGGAAGTAGCGGTGCGACACGTGCAGCTCGTGCACGGCGCGCAGCACGACGCGCAGCTCGGAGCGCTCGTCCTTGAGCACGTGCGCGGCGAGGCGGCGCAGCGCGAGCGCCGTGTTGTGCAGCAGCGCGACGTCGTGCGGCGCCACGCGGCGCGCGCGCAGCAGCGACGAGCGGGCGGCGCGCGCGCGGCCGGCGAGCGTCTGCGCGCGCGCCAGCCACGTCAGCCACTCGACGTCGTGCTGCGTGCGGAACTTGCGGATGCAGTTCTCGTACTGAAACACGAAATTATATTTGATTAATACTTTATTGTACACCACAAATTGACGACCTCCATGGTCGAGGTCATGGTCGAGTGGTGTGTACACCGGTTTTCATGAGTACGCCACTCCGAGGTTCCGGGTTCGATTCTCGGCCGAGTCGATGTAGATTACCATTAGTTTTCTATGTTGTATTGGGTCTGGGTGTTTGTGGTACCGTCGTTACTTCTGATTTCCATAACACAAGTGCTTCAGCTACTTACATTGGAATCAGAGTAATGTATGTGATGTTGTCTAATATTTATTTATTTATTTATTATAAATTAAACAGATAAGCCTTATAGTAAGAACATATAAAAAAGATGGTACAACCGGCGGTCTTATCGCTTTAAAGCGATTTCTTCCAGACAACCGAAGTGATATGGAGTAGTAGCCAACAGAGAAATGGTAGGTGGTGTGAAATAGACTACATGCATAGATACAAATAATATAATACATAAAGAAACTACTACATACATATAGCTAGGTACATAAATACATTTATACATACATATATACATAAAGTCATACATAAATAGATACAAATATACAGATATATACAAATAACAAATGGTATCAATGATTCTTACGATCCGATACGAGATATGACAATGTATACATATGTATATATTACGTGTACAGCTTGAATAAATTAAATATGAATATATAAATAAACAAAATTTTAATTATAAAAATAAAAATATCAGTTAATAATTAATTAAATGTGAACTTGACTTTGTAATTTGAAAAGATTTGATTGGTCAGGGGGCGGAGTAAAGCCGGTAAACAATGACAACTCACTGCATTCTTAACGCGAACAGACTATAATCAAGCGAGAGTTGTTGCTTTATATCAACAATATGGTGCAGATGAGTATGTAGGCAGAGTAAAAAAGAGTTTCTAACCATCTGTATGGCGTTGATGTACTGCTTTTGCTCGACGTATATGTGCGCGATGTTCATCCAGACGTCCGGAAAATCTGCGGTCGCTTCACGCACTTGCGCGAAAATGTCACGAGCTTCATTTATGCATCCCTTCAATAACAATGTAACAGATTAATATATTTTGAAACAAATTTACTTTATTATGTAAATACATATAGTAGGACACAAATTAGATGTAGCATCGGAAAATGCAATGGAATGAAAATAAAACCGATTACTGTCGATTTACACAACCAATAGAAATAGCTCCCTATCGCGCCATTCGACACTATTCGTTGCTAATAGATTCACGCGTCAGAGAAAGCAAGTGCATGTCAAAATTTACGAATATATTCGGTCACATGATATAACAAGTTATTACGTTTGTGCAAAGATCATATTCGCATAAGAAATAAATATTGATAATTTGGGATAGCGTACTCAATTCGGATGTGATCGGTTTTACGAATTTTGCCGATGCGACATCTAAGTTGTGTCGTACTATACAAGAGTCCAATTCTATAAAAAATCCATTTTTCACATATAAATAAAATTACCTTATGTGCCAAAACACATCCAATTCCATTGGCCGCCCAAATGTTCTTAGGGTCATTCTTGAGGACTTGCTTATACATGGCTAGGGCCCGCTCTTGGTGTCGCTTCTCTTTGTCTTTCTCGCGACATGGCTGGTGCAGAGTTTGTAGCCAAACATTTCCTAAAACATTATTATGTTAACAACAAAAAATAACAAGTATATATGTAAAACCTTAAAAAAATAGTATACAACCAATGTAATTTATGTTTATTTTTTTTTATCCAACTGCTTCAATAGCTTTTTAAATGATCTCGTGAATATATATTTAAGAAACATCACAAAAGTCAACAAAAAAACAACAACACACTAACCAAAAATAAATCTGTGAACTCACCGAGAGCAATAAGTGAATAAGCATCATTAGAAGTGGAAGAATTTTGCAGAATTCTTTCGAATTTCTTCTGTCCCGGTCCCCACTCCTGTTGCGCTAGATGCAAATTTCCCAGGAGAGACCAGGTGACCGGATGCTCTATGTTTACTTTAAGAGCTTCTTTGAACCAATCGGAGGCTTCATAGATTTGTCCCTTGTCACGAGCCATACAGCCCAGTCTGAAATTCATATTTTATTAAATAAAAATAAATAAAAACTTAATCGTGAAGTCTAAAAGGTGCTGTGATGCTAAAAATTAATACTACAATATTTAAAAATATATTTTTAATACTTTAATATTTTTAATACTCAAATTGCTACCATTATGATGATTGTAACTATTGATTGATTGAAACTAACAAACAAATACAGAAATTTAATTTTATCTTTTTCTAATTAACTCACCTTAAATAGCAGTCTATATAATTAGGATGCTCCTTTAAAATATCCTTGTATAGTTTTTCAGCTTTATTGTACACGCAAAGTGCTTCATTGAGTCTTGCTAGATTGTACATAGTTGTGACTGCTATTGAATTATAGTACTGTGCATCCAATGTTTCTGCATCAACTTTTTCTCTGTTGGTTAAAACAAACAATAAAATAATAATTATTACATTTATTTACCCATAATATAGAAAGACACACTGAGAGAGAGAGAGAGAAAGAGGGAGTCGGTGAGAGAAAGGGTAGAAGGAAGTCATCAAGAGGAAGGAAGGGAGTTAGTCTGCTAAAGGAAGCTAGGAAGGAAGGGGATATGGACAAAGAGAGAGGAAAAAGACAGAGGCAGGGAGTCAGAGAGGTAGCAGGAAAGGGAAAGAGAAAAGAATATAAAATATAAATACTGATACAAATAAAAAAAATATGTAAAATTATAAAACAGTCACAACAAATATAGTAATTTAATGTAATTTAAGACGATAAATTATGTAAATGTAATTTAGGACAACATTATAGTTTTAATATGTATGTATCAGAATGCAATGAATAAAAAAGTAAAGTTGATAATTATAATAAAAGAATATTAAATAAGAAAATACTTTAACTTGCCTCTCTAAGGCTTCTTCAAGATATTTTTTTGCTTCAGGTAAATTTCCAAGTCTATAGTGGAGCGCTGCAACATTGTTCAATATTTCAGCTGGAATGTCCGCATTCACCTTCTCTTTTAAGATCTTCATTGCCGTGGAGTATGCATTTAAGGAGCCCTAAATGATTAAACATTTACATTATTATTTATGTTTCATTTAAAGAAAAACTATGTCATTTGATATAGAAGTAATACTTTTGACAAATTGTTATTGTAATCCTATTTTGAGGAACCAATACATAAATCAATGAGTTTATTTTTGTGCTTGTGCATTACGCACATACTGAACTAAGAGAGGCCAACAGAACAATTAATTATAAAAAGATTATTAAGTAAAAAATTGTACCTGCAAGTCATTTTGTTCCAATATTTGGGCCAATTCAATCCAAGCTTCTACATCATCTGGGAACTGTTCAGTAACCTTCTTCAAATGTTGTCGAGCAATATCTCTTTGTAGTTGTGATGGAGAATTTGCGTACAGGGATCCCAGGATCTTCATAGTCTCATAATTTCCTGGTTGTGCTTTAAGAACTTTCTCAAAACACTGGGCAGCCTGTTGAGTAACAATATTTTTTATTAGTAAAGTCAATTTAAAAAAAAAAATCTAGTACAGTCAACACAACAAGTTTATTTTCAAAATGAAACTTACATTTTCAGTGTCACCTCTGTAAATATACATTTGTCCTAAGCCATAGTGGGGCAACACAAAGTTTGGTGGGGCAAACTGAGTTGCCTGGTAGTAATACTGGAAAGCCTGCACGCAGTCACCTTGTGCATGAAATGCTCTCGCTAAGTGGTGGCAGCTCTCTGCTCGCATTGCTTCATTTTCAGTATTGTGAAAGGCGTGGAGAGCTAGATGTTGCACTTTGTTGTAATCCTGGTAAGTTAATTTTATACATATGAGAGATTATATATAAAATCAATTATGATTTTTAATTAGTTCTCTAAATTTACAAAAAACCTACCTTTTTAAAAAAGAAGTGGTTAGCTAAATGGTTAAGCACCATTGGGTTCTTAAGGTCAATAGCATAAGCCTTTGACAACATGATGACAGCCATTTTATTAGATTCACTCTCTTGTAAGTTTAGTTTCAAAATAGAAAGTCCCACTAATGCACCAACACACTGAGGATCCAGTTGCAGGGCTCTTTCAAAAGCCATTCTAGAATAAAACATATCATTATCTTCCGTAAACTATCTAGTAATATATAAAAGGTTAGGTACAAGTGTGTAGTTGCCACTTTAAACAAATTTGAATAGTTCTATTATTATAGTTTTATTATTGTTATTATTAGTATTGAGTCTATTTCATTTGGCCTAATGTGCCTTACATTTTAGTGAAATTTATATTTTGGTCTTTTTAGCACCGAATATACAAAAAAAATATGGCAATAGTATAAAAAGAAAATATATTTTATATTCTTAAGCATAAAATTGAAATAATTAAAAATTTCAGTAAGTCCTTATTAATATAATTACTTACCTAGCTTTCTCCTGATTATTCAACTTCATAAAACAATGTCCCATTCCAAGACGCAATGCTGCTGGACTATTTGGATTTGTTCTCAGTGCTTTCTTATAAAATGCTAAAGCTCCTCTGTAGTCCTTTCTATTGAATGCAATACAGGCTTTACCGAGTAGTGATGGTACATTGTTAGGAGACTGGTTCAACACAAAATTAAACTGAGTGTCTGCTTGTCCCATTTTATCACCTTCGAGAAGACAAAAGTAAGCCCGACCAAGAAGATGGTTCTAAAACATAAAATTAAAGTATTTATAATACCGAGAGTCTGTATACTAAATATGTTTGACATAATTTTTTTATATAAAATAATAGCAACATAGTGAAATAATAAAAAACTAAGTAGATGAAATATCACTACAGCATTAAATATTCTATATCATTAAATTGTACTGTATCATAACAGAAGTAATATGTTTACAATTACCTGATCATACATTATAATCTTGTCCGCCATAGTATAGAGCAATGTTGCTTTTGTAAATAACTCCTTTTTCTTGTCCTTTGACTTCTCCTTATTCGCTTCTTGGACATAATATGCAGCCAACATATCGAGGGCACGCATTTGATCCCGCTCAAACTCTCTGTAGTCAATGTTGGCATCCACACGAGACGCTTCCAATATTTTAAGAAAATCATTGATTTTCTTTTGTTTATAATATGCAAGCTGAAAATAAAGGGATTTAAGGGATCGTTAGCAGTAATATAAAACAATAGATTTAATAAAGTAGACAGATTTTTCTATTATTTAATAATATGATACATATTGACTCCTCTATATAGGTTAATCTGATCTTACCGCAACATTGATCCAGACATTGAGTTGGGATCGTTCTTGTTGTAAAATACTGAGCACTTCATCTCCAGACGGGAGTTGTTCCGGGTCTAACTCTATCACCTGTATAAATAGTAAGAAATATGATTACGCGATTGACATTTACACACAAGAAAAACCGCGTCATATTCAACACTTTAATATCACCTCATCGGTGCTCATTAACGGTATTTCGAGCGACATTTTGATGGTTTGCTATTGCAATTCACTTTCTCACAAATAAAACATTGTATTGTTTAATAAATTGATTATCACAACCCCAAGCAACAACATTTAATATTATTGTCACACATTAGACGAAAGTCAAAGAATCAGCAACAGATTAAATTAAGTTCCTTTCAAATCGATGTTGTCAGTATAAGTTCGTTAATTACCCGACTTAACAACTCTTATGCTGTTACCACTGCTTTTCCTAAATCCTTCATGAATGGTTTAAGTGTACAATAATTTAATTTTTCCGCGGAAATATTTTCTTATTTATATTTCAATTAAAAAAAGTCATAATAAAATTTAACGTATAATAGTATTTTTTAGATATTCTAATACATGTAACTACCTTAATATAATATCTTTCTAAATTTATTCTCGAATCGATTGAGTAATGCACACTGTGTATACCTCATAATATTTTTGATTTATTTTGAGACCCTGACAAAATTAATATATACTATTTATGATTTTCCGTTATAAAAAACCGTTCACGGTACATCTCTAATATAAAAGTTGAGTTGACAATGACAATGTTGACAATAGACCAGACAATATGAATTTTATATGTAAACTGTTTACCTCACTTTTAAATGTTTATAAGTTTTAAAATAATTACTATGGGTGAATTAATTAAGTATATTCTAATTTACTTAAAACTTTGATTAGACATTCAGTTTTTTTTATATAATTTTAAAAAATAATTTCAAAAATGAGTCTGGTAGAAGGCAAAAGAATAACTTTTAAAAGAGCGAGACCAAATCCTTTATTTCAGTATTGGTTAGAGGAATTATTCGAACAAGCACATAAAAAAAATAGTAAGTTTGAAAGCATCCTAAAAGAAGCTCTGGATTCTATATCAAAATATCCTTTGCCTTTACAGTCTGGAGCCGAGTGTGCTATACTCAAAGGATTTGATAAACGTCTGTGCTTATTCATTGATAAACGACTGGAAGAATATAAAAATTTAAATAAAGTGACATCTAACCCTTCCCCAAATGGAATTAATATTTCCATTTCACCACCTCCAGATGCACCGACTTTACCTAGGTCACCTATAGAAAAAAATAAATCTTCTGAAGTACACTCTAGTGCTGCTCATCCCAATCCAAGAAACAAAAAAAATAAAATGAAGTACAAACCAGCTTTTCGTTCTGGTGGTTACGCTATCTTGATGGGTCTATTAGATCATACAACATGTAGCAGTACACAGTCCCTACAAAAAGATGAACTGATTAACATAGCACAAAAATATTGTGAAGAATCTTTTACCAGACCAAAACCAGAAACTTTCTATACTGCATGGTCAAACATGAGCAGGCTAATATCAAAAGGTTTAGTAAACAAAACTGGGGGTAGAAAATGTCAATACTCTTTAACAGATTTGGGTATATCTGTAGCCAAAGAACTTTTCTTGGACACTCAAAATATGCCAACTGTTAATGATATAATTTTTAATGATAAATCATATGATACTGCAGCATCGCAGAATGTAGAAAATGAAGTTATTGTTCTTGAAGAGGATAGTTCTAAAACAGATCATATTTTGAAAAATAATTCTTTAATAAAAGACCATTTAATAGATGAGCAAATTGCAGACTTAGACCAACAAATAATAGTGATGGATGCTGGAACTTTTGATATCATACTATTGATTGACAAAAACGAAACTAGTGGGTGGGTTATTTTGTTTTGGTATTAATTTACATAATTTATTACAAACAAAAGAAATATTTCAAATTAATTTTAAGATGCAATATAAATTTTATAGTTTTTCAGGTGTTCCAAAAAGAATGATCCTACAGTGGCACAGTTTAACAAATTCCCTGACTTGAAACATGAGTACCGAAGTTTAAAAGTTGGAGATTTTACCTGGGTGGCTCGTCATAAAACCAGTAATCAAGAACTAGTTCTTCCGTATGTTGTGGAAAGAAAAAGAATGGATGATTTAGGTGCTAGTATTAAGGATGGAAGGTTCCATGAGCAAAAATTTAGACTGAGAAAGTGTGGATTGAAACATGTTATTTATATGGTGGAAAGTTATGGTAAAAACAAATATGTTGGTTTACCTGTGCAGACTTTGATGCAGGGTCTAGCAAACACAAGAGTTCAGGATGATTTTAAGGTCCATGTGACTGACTCTCTGACCCATTCAGCTAGATTCTTAGCTATGATGACATTAAGATTAACATTTGAATTTAAGGTACTTTCTAATACTACATGTATTTAATTATATACATAGTAAGTTATTAAAGTATTTAAATTATTATTCTTATATTTTCAGAACAAACAATTAAAAGGACATAACAAAGAATCATGTAATGATATACTTATGACATTTGAGTTCTTCAATAAGTCCTCAATAAAAAATAAGCCACTCTCAGTAACAGATACATTTATAAAACTACTTCTTCAACTAAAAGGTGTCTCAGTTGAAAAGGCTCTAGCAATTACTAATGTGTATAAAACTCCTGTAGCTCTGATAAAGGCATATGAACTCTGCACAGAGAAGGAAGCAGAAATATTATTGGCCAACTTAAAATGTGGGCTAACAAGTCGAAATGTTGGGCCTAGTGTAAGCAAAACAGTGTATCAACTCTTTAAATTTGAAAATATTAGATGAATCGTAAGTTAAATTAAATTATGTGGTAAAAAATTATATTTATATATCTTATCTTATAAAAATCAAGGCTGTATTTTATATTTTTAATTAAATTAAAAAACATATTTCGATTTTCATTACCCCCATTTATAGTTTCAAGTTTGAATCCATAGTAGTTGACGTCTGCTTTGTTTGTAAAAAGTAGCAGAAATCTAAGTCTGTTAAAGTGTTGTCAATAAATATGTGTGAGGACTGTATGTGTGCAATGAGTTTATGATTAATAGCACACCTTGGGAATGAAACGTTCGCCCCCTGGCTATTTTATCTCATATTAAATTGTTTATATAATATATGAGACAAACAAAAAAAAACCTGCTGAGTTTCATATGCCAGTTCTTCTCAGGTCAGGGATTTTCTTTTCCGAGCCGGTGGTAGTGTTTCAATTGACCATCAATAAAAAAGTGTAATGCTTCTATATTGAATAAAGTTATTTGAGTTTGTGTAGGAGGTAAACACATGTGTTTTAACATTGAGGTTTTTTTATGTTGCCCGAAGTTGACATTCTGGATTGGATTAGATTAATTTAAATTAACATTTATGTAAATCATTTGATAGACAGCATTATTTATCTTAGGTTCTGAAGAGTGATATAAAGCGATGTAATGATCTGTGTTGTTGAACTAATAATCATTTTGAGACAAACTATGACCCATCTATACATCTGAAATTTTAACTGTTAACTGTTTAGGATGAATCAAATGTATTGAGGGTAACACAAGATTGTTGTGTACATTATACACAAAGGAATATCTTTATTAAGACAGAAAAAAATCTTGTGTTATTAAAGAATAAAGTCTACTTTTATTTACTTATAATGACTGAATTATAAAATTAAACATTTTAATTATATATACTTTATTAACACAACTATTGACTGTGACAGAGTGACATAACTTCTGAATAATCTGTATATATAGTTCAGATTTAAGAGCACTTTAGGATGGAATCAACTTTCCCAAGTTTACAAAACCATGAAAAATAAAATGCACAATTGGTTCGGCACAAGCACTTTTACAGATTCAGTGTAATGAGATTCAAAAAGTAGTAGAAAAATTTAAAGATAGTTTATATAGTAGTTTAGTTATTTTTATTTTGAATATTTGTTGTTTGTGCCAAACCAAAGTATTATTTCAGACCCTTACTTTTATCATCACAATAGTTTTACTTATTAGTATATAATTTGCTTACAACTAAAGTTTTGGTGTACAAATGAATCATACTTGAAGTGGTTTTAAAATTTGGGTTACAAAAAAATATTTTAAAGACAATGGCACAGATAAAACAAAATTCAATGCTAATACTAAATTGCACTTGAAATAGTTTTAAACTTTATATCATTTTAAAAAACATGTGATAAACATTTCAAATATAGAATTATAATGTATTTTTTATATCTAATTTAGCAATTTCCAAGCTTCATGACATTAAGTAGATTTAGTGGCAAAACATCAAGATACACATATATACACAAATATCGCTTATAGTTAAAATAATGAATGAGATAAATGCCAAAAATAAAAGTAAGAAACTTATCACTATAACCTAAAATGTAGGTTATATATAAAATATATCCAAGTAATAAATTCGAGAAAATAAAATTCTAGACCAGCCACCGTCCAATTTAGGCATGCTTAAGGAAATAGCTACTCCAATTTACATATTAAACCCTGTCGGATTAGACAACATAATATGCTACGTGCACATAAACAAAAAGAATCTCTTCAAGACTTATGTAAAATATAACATTTATAATATCATAGAAATGTAGCAGAGTGCACTCACATAGATAAGAATATAATCAAAATATTATATTTAGAGAGTGTGATAATTTCTTTCAGTTTGGTTCTTGTAGTATTTGAATCCCATGAATCCAATAGCGAGAAGACCCAAGGTCAGTATAATACCACCAATAAAGCTTGCTCCGTCGAACCTGAAATAATAGAAGTATAATAATTATAATCTAAACCTTATTGAGCAGCATAAATAAAATTTTTTTAATAATTTGTATAAATACAAATACTCTCTTTATAACAATCACAAAAAAAGATATATTTAAGAAAACATATCTACACTCATCCATGCATATTTTTATATAATTGAATTTATGATAATGTCTTACCCTCTTGCTTGAAGAATGTGATTGTCGGCATCAGACTTAGGTGCTTCAGTAGTCTTAGGAACTTCAGTTGGTTTCGCAGTCATAACCTTTTCTGTTGATGGCTCTTCTTTTGCCTTTTCAGTGGGCTTAACATCATTGTTTGTTTTCTCTGTGGTAACATTACTTACTGCCGTGCTTTGGGTAGTTTCTTTGATTGTAGATTGTTTGTCTGTTGTTTTGTTGTCATTAGTGGGCTTAGCAATTTCAGTGTTTTTGGGTGGTAATGATGGAACTGTGCTAAGTGGGACTTCAGATGCATTTTGTTGCGGTACGTTTTGTGGTACTTTTTGTTCAGTTGATTGCGTAGATTTTGGGGGTGTTTGAGATTCTGTGATATGAGCAGGCGGAGTCTGATCGGGTTTTTGAGTTTTAGGGTCAACAGATGAGTTGCTGACTGCAGTAGGTTGACTTGCTGCTGAAAGTAAAATATATTTTTGTTAAATTTGATACATTGTAAAACTATGACAACAACATTCAAACAAGTATTAGAAATATGATCCATTGATTATGAAAAAAGAAAAAAAAAACAGTCTCATGAAAGTTCATTGGAACATAACAAGACTTATTTCTATTTTAATATATCTGCAAAGAGTACGGCTTCTTTACTACCTAGCACATACTAAGTATATAGCTAGCTATAAGAATAAACATATTACATATAATCTAACTATGTTATCAGTTGATCATAGTTTTTTATTGGTGAATAATTCACATTTAAAGCATAAATTCATACTTGTTGAATGAACTTATATAAATACATAATTAAGTATTTCAAATCAATAGGTGAATCATTGTGTGACCAAACTGTCACATATAAGCATTAAAGTCTAGATACAGAAATACTCAAATAATGCCACGAAAAATAAAAATTGACTATTGAAAATACTTTTATACAAGACAGATTTTTTTTTAAGTGAAACAGTCGATCTAAGGGCTCATAATATCTTGGTTCTCACGGTTGTCGGTATTAGTTTGTAATATGTATACGTAGGCGTGTCTAAATGACATAATAATATAAAAATTGGTATTATTGTGAAACAGATCAGAATTTGTCCATGGCTTTTAACTACTATTCTAACGGCCAAAGTCAAAATAACTTTGTTATAACCGGTTATCGGACGGCCTATATTGCAGCAAACGATTTTTTTTCGTTGCACACAATTTGGAATTTATGACATCTTCTATAGAAATGTTTTTAGTGGATTTTTTTCCGACTCTGTAGACAAAAATTGTGATAGGCTCGGCTACTAATGCATGATAGAAATATAATTTATATACCTTTTGCTTCTAACCTATTTATCTTAAGCATAAGACGTAATCGATTGAAGAGCTTTAAGGATACCTATTTGGTACCATTAAAATAAATATATTCCGTATTTTCAAGGATTATTAGAAAATGAATTATTAAATACTTATTTATATGTAACATCGATTCTTTTAATTCTCGTTTTATAAATATGACAACGTTAAATATGATGACTGATCTATACAACATATATGTTTACATTTTGTAGATCTATAAATCTAACATAGAAAATATTTGTACTTATATTATAAATAGAATAAGTGGTAAAAACTTGAATATCGTAACAACCAAACCAGTTAAGCCTCTGTCTAATATTAGTATGATAATATACTGGAAACTATATATTATGTTAATTATGCTACGTCTAACTTTATATTTAGTAACACCATATAGAATATTCCAAGTCGTTTCGATAGCACGAATTGGCCTTGGTAGTTTTTTACTAATCGAGAATGCTATTTGATTATCTTATATGCGCTTATAATATTTTATAACACTATACATTATGACGTTTATCACATTTTGTGTGTGTAGTGAGTAATTAAGAATTTGTCAAATCGTCAATGCTTAATGATTAAAGTGACATTGCCGTATTAAAAAAAATACACGCCATTTCGCAGTATCGGAAATTCCACGTATCTTATATTTTATTGTTTACATTTTTAAAGTAGCAAAAGTAACTTTGTTGAAGGTATTTATATTGTAATTAATATTATATAGTTTGTCATGACACACACACACACACACACACACATACCAATAAAGAATTATATTCGACATTATTTATTTCAATATTTTCGCAGAAAGCCATAAATGTATACATGTTATCACAGACAGACAGAGCTCTCTATGTGAATATAATATAATTATGACTTTTTAAATTGATCATGATAGTAACAAGAGAACCTATTTGTATTTTGTACGAGGTATTGCAGCCATATGCGAACTTTGATATCTTTATCATAACAACGCCACACACTAATTGTAAAATACAAAAATACTACTATTTTTTATTTATTCTTTTTTACACACCAATACTTGAAAAAAAATTTAAAATTTGGATTAACAAAGTTGGTTGAGATGCAACCAATTTCATTATATATTTCGAGACTTACTATCAAATCCTTATTCATGACGTTTGAAATATTTTTTGATCACATTATCTGCCCGTGGACACATAATGCTTAAATTCAACTTGTATGAACGCGCTAAGTCGCAAACAATACTCGTACTTGAATACGACTGACCTATTTTTTGTTCATTTTTGATAAAGTAGTCGGCGAATTTAGAATGAAACCTTGCAAATATATTAAAACTTGTTTCAATGAATTAATATTATTCGAGAACTTTTCTCCTATATTATATATTTTAATTATTTTTTTTTTATACAATGTTTTATACAGTCTGTGTTACCAGTATTTAAAAGTTACAGTGGAATAAAGAAACTCAAATACAAACTACGTGCATTCTGAAAAAACAACACTCCTTTTCCGGACAGTCGTGTATAAAAAATAGAGCACTTTCTCTTTTAAGATGTTCCGTTGTACAGTTCACTCAAATAATAAATACATAACCAGATTTTTACTTCTCGCTGTGTCGTTCTTACTAGAATGTTGTCAAAAACAGCTTATAACAAATCTATATACATAGCCATAAAAATAGATAATAAATCTAACTATGACACGAGCGATTATTTAAACTGCAGCCAAAAGCTACTTTACAACGTATCGTATATTTAACTTTAATTATAATACGATTACCGCATTGCATACTAATATACCGTTACTTTTCCGAGACGTGGTTAGGTACTTGCAGTGTGCGAAATTATGCGTGTACTTCACTTCGCTACATTTACTTCCAAAACTTCGATATTTTGTAGTTTATTAAATTTAATAAGAAAGAAAGAAATATACACATTTTGAAAAACAAAAATGAATCAGACAATCTCAAAATAAGTATGAATGATAAAGTGCAATCTAAGGCTGCCTATAAATGCTCCTCTGCTGAGCCTATGTGACCTCTATTGAGGAAGTTATTTCACCACATCAGGAACATAAATTAACTTTAAATACAAATAAATCACTTGAAAATTCACTAATGCATGTTTAGGTTTGAATCAATATCTTCATTTAATATTCACACAATCTTACCACTGGGTCATATTCACCCTTAAATATATTCAATATCTTAATACTATCACATAAAAGAATCATTCAATAAGTGTCTAGTATTACATTTATAGTTTTTGCATTGAGGTCAGAAATCAAACAGTAGCGAGTTGGCAAATTATGTTAATTGTCCTTATTACAGCCTGTTAGCTGAAAAATCGATTAATTAAATCAACCGGAATATATAGCTTACGGTTCAATGATAATATAGCCTTATATTGTCTAATTATATTTACATAATGAAGGCTTTGTTTATTTATCTTAGTTTTAGTGACAATTTATATAAAACAAATATAATACTTCGGAAGTATTGAGCTTTTGATTAAAGGTAAGAAATTGTAAACATGCTTTTCATAATTACATTATGTGATTATTTTAAAGATATGAAAAGTGAGATTTTAAAATTTCCATTGGCTTTTTTGTTTTATAAATATCAAGGGAAGGAATTATAATCATGCAGTTGTTTTGAAAAAATAATAATAGATGATTATTATAGCTAGTGTTAATAGTTTGCACAAATCTACATAAGAAGCGATTGACTGTTAATAAATAAAGTCAATTTTATATATGTTAATATACTTCCAAAGATTAAAAAAGGAAAAACTATGTTTGAGCTAAAGGTCATAAGTAAAAGTAGTCTTAAATAAAATGTTATTAACTGGATATTTCCAGTTAGAGTATTATAAAGATTTTAATTTTGTATGTTGACTCTACTTAGAATTAAATGTGTAAAAAAATAAATCTTCAGCAGTTTGAAATTAATACTTAATTTATATTGGATCCTTTGCAGTAACTTTTTAACTTATCATAAGAAAAACTTAGTAAATACACACATTATGGGTATTATGCCTTTTAAGTTACCTATTAAACATTCTCTAAAAATATAAAAAAGGTTAATATTTATTTTGAAATTTCTATTTAATTCATATATCTTTAATTCATCAATGTAACCTTGTTTAAATAAAAGAGATAATCTATTTTTAATGAAATCATTTAAATATTTTCATTACTGATGTTTGGTAATAGCTAATTATAAAACAATTAACGAAAATGGAATGTAATGGTAAAATAATTGTAATAATAAAAAATGTATTGAAGTAATTCATATTCTACTAGTAATATTAGTATTCAATTATTTTTAGATATATAAAAACTATTTTATCATTTTAATATTAGCGATATTATTACGATTTTAGGTCTTTTCTCTAATTAATTTAATTTTTTTCATGACTGCTTTGAAATGACGTATAAAAGTTGTTACTACATATACGAAGGCTTTTTTAAGTTTCTTAACATGTTTATTTTATACTTTCCCTCTTCGTTAATTAATTATTATTTTGTTTAATATTTGTAATACAAACTCATAAAATACGTAAAAATGTTAAACAAGAAAAAATTATGATAAAAGCAATAAAGAAACAGTCAACAACATTAATAGCAGGGAATTGTTTAATATTACTTTTTTCTCTTTGGAACAATGGCGAAAGGTTTCGATTCGTCATTATACATTTAGTCCTTATAACTATTTTCTTATACCAATAGTTGTAATTTAAAAAATCATAGATAGCTGCTGTTTTAATTACAGCTAAGATATCCAGTTACTGGAGCAATATTTTTTTACAACCATTATGTAAACTGGTTTCGATATACGTATTCACGATCATGAGAAAATTCTTAGTAGAACGCAATAATATGATGGACGCCAGATTGTTCTAGTAATCTTACCTTGTTCTACAGCTGGTTTGCTGAGACAAACGGAGAGCGATAGTAGGCACAAAAATATTATTTTCTTCATCTTTCTTACAGAAAATATAATTCTATTTAGTTTTAATATTCGTCAAAAAGTATAACTATCTATGACTACAACTGACGCCCGACACAAGTGCGTGGGAAAAAGAAAATATTGTAAAATGTAAATGTAAAAGATTAGTATCTAGTGATGTGATTGATACCGATTTCTATAAAACAGATAATGTAAGCGATTTCATTTTTTATCTGTTGCTTAATCGATATATCACATGCGATTACAAAATATTTTTTCTACCTAGTGTTGCTATAAACATTAAAAATTGTTGAATAAGGAAAATTATAGAAATTAATAGTTGTTAGTTTAATTGATAAATAGGATTTTGTAAAAATTCTTCTTGTGTTTTTTTTTCAAGAAACTTTCTAACAAATATCAAGTATTACTAAGAATAAAATTTTAGTTAAATATAATAATACTGTTTAAGATTGTTTTGTAAAATAAAAGTTTAATTTACAGAGATTTTTCGACAGAGCTTTTAGCAAAATCGTACTCAATTAACCCAATCAATTCCTTCAGGGTCTTTAGGGTTGCTATTGGGAGAATAAACAACATTTTCCAACAAAACCGGGAAAAACCTTTTCATGTGGCATCATTGGGAATTAATGTATGCAACTTTCTCAGTACAGATAATAAATAAGGATTGGACTATTTGATTTCTGAAGAGTAATATTAATCACCCTTCGTTTGCTCTTTATTACAAAAGTTGTCACTTGTGAGCTTACTTAGTTTATGGGTGGAGAAAATTTACCTAGTAATTATTTGCGGATTGAATGGATACGCATGGCCAATATAATAGGCGTTTTAAAAATAAATAAACATTAAAATAAAATAAAAATAAAAAATAAAATTGTAGCTTTAGTAATTGTTATAAAAATGAATAATAATAATTTTAAATAGTTTTTTACTTAAGTAAATCTAAATGTTATGATGAAAAAGTTAATCATTTTTTTTACATATATATCATATTTAGAATATGTTTCATTGAATATTTTCAATACGGAAACACCAATATTTATTTTGTTGTTTTTAATACTAATAAAACTAATAAAGAAGTATAGTTGAGTAATTTAAATAAAAAATAACACTTTAGTTTGCAATCACATACCGTTTCATTTTGAAAACCTTGTAAACAAAATAGGTAAAATCATTCATTACTTTTGTAGATAGATTAGCATGAAATTTCGTTGATATGAGATTTTGTAAATATATAGGAGTTCAAAGCCGAAATACCTTAATTAGCTTCTTGTTAAGCACTAATGAAAGTGTATTATGCAGCGAATAAATTAATTACTGATAGAGAAACGTTCGTTAACTTGCAATTCCTCTGACACAGCCACACTTTCTAGCATATATTTGGTTAATTAGTTGTTTCACACTTTATTATTTTATATGTTATCAGTATTTGTTTTAAAATCATTTAGTTTATGGGTGCTTTTTTTTCATTTTAATATTCAGCTATAAATTAGGATTATACTTTATTCCAATACAATCAGTAGGTAGAGTACCGAAAATTCTGAAACTATGATAGAATAATTATGACTTCATAATTTTTATAAAAAAAATTCTATCAATTTTCTCTCCATATTCTGTTTATCGCCCCTTTTTAATTGAATTTTTATTTGTGAGCAGCAGACTTTAAGTCTTGTAATAAGGTAATTATATTCTATTGCGGATTTTAATGCACGAATGACGAAATAAAATTTATTAAATTTTGTAGAAACTCTTAATCCAGATCTTCAATCCCTATGTCATTAAAATTAACAAAACAAAGAGTTGGAATTTAAATTAACAAACGAAAGAGTTGAGTTAATAGATATTTCGAATTAAGGAAAACATCACATTACTTTTTTTTATTTACATTATATTTGCACAAATAACGAAATTAAAACGATGAAAATGAAATCAAACATTTGATTACTTTTGTTACAAATTAATAAAAAAATTGAATTATTTTATTAGATTTTTTTTTTTAAGAATCTTGTGCTACGATTGCAACACAGGGAATTGAAATTTTTAATAAAGGAGAGTAAAACGTTATCCAATTTGAAATAAATTAATAAATTATCTGAGGGAAGTAAGTAAGAAGTAGAATTATTGTGCATGTTTTGAGCTTTATTTTTTATTATTGAGTTTGTATGTTGCTTCAACCTGATTGTTGTGGACACTGGACAGTAACAAAACTTATTTGGGAAAAGTAATTGTAAATACAAGAAATATGTCACAGGCCTCCGGTTGGGTAAGACTTTTTGGAACCATTTTCAATGACACATGCATTCACGACTTCATGTAATATCGATTTACACTTTAAAAATAGCCTATAGTATATTATAAATAAATTGTGTTTTATGAGTTGTAAAATCTGCGTCTGAAATATGACCTGCTCTAATAAAACGGAGACAAAGGCTGAGAAATAATAAAAAAAACCTCGGACACTTTGCCCGCGGTGTTTTGTGATTACTTCGCTGTTTCGGTTCCCGGGCGTGTTGTACATCGATTTCTTTATGAATTTTTTTAATGGTATCCGACATTGTTTGCGTCGTTGTTGTTTATTATTCACGCAATGTCGGTATAAAAATGCGTAAGGTGTCAGCGTAACATCATTGTTTTGGACCGCAAACTATGATTATGATACACGTAATTAATTTAATCATAATTTTTATTAAATACAAAGTTACACAACTTTAGCTATGTAACTAAGAAATTAGATTTAATTAAGGATCATTAAAACATTATCTGTCATACTTAATCTACTACGACGAAAATTTTAGTAATAAATAGAAGTCAATTCCATACTATAATTTTCGAAGGAATACTCGACAAATCATAATAAAGTTTAATGGAACTTTAAGGTTCAAAGCCGCACTTTTAGGCTTGCCTTAAGTATTTTTGCGGTAACCTTTAAATTCGAATTGAGTGCCTGGCAAAAGTGGTTGGAGACGTATTTAGTAAAAAAGACCGAAAGGTGAAGTGAAAATATTGTAATTTAAATAAATATTTTAAGACAATATTTCAATATTATGTGCCTATAATATTATAAAATGTGCTTGTTTGTACAGTCGGAATAAGAAAAGGTTCGTCAATTTAAGATCTATTTTCGTGTGCTCAGTATGAGCGATAATCTGCTTTACCGATCGAGAATGACATATTGCGCCGCAATGATTTGATGTATATTATATTATATTCAAAAGGTACTAAGATATTAAGACTCGATAAAGGAATGAATTTGAAAACTGTTGAAGGTTTTCTTACTATGACTGTACATATGTCTGCAGATATCACAAGAGGCAATCAGGGCAAAGGAGTTAGGTCTGCTATGACAACAATAAATTAATATTTTAAATGTTGCGCATCTGTCTGTCTCATAGTAAATATGTCTAATTGTTTTTGCTATTCCATTGATATTCGTTTATGACGAAAAATGTTATTTTAAAATGTCGTATGACTATTACTAATCAGTAGATTTATAAACGGTTTCACGGATTATTAAATTGTTGGAACAGTAATTGTTATAAAATATTATAATATCTCTCGTTATCTTGTATTTTTTTAATAAAGCATATCTTATTTGATATTACTTTGATTTTTTAAAATAACGTTATGAAAAAGATCTCGTTGCTTTGCGTGGATCGTTGGTACAGTCTGAATATTTAAAATCTTTATTTTTTAATGAGTTCCAAATACATTTGACAGTTATTGAATACAAATAGAATTAAAGATGATTGCGAATTGATTTGCAACTGAATTCTATGAATGTGCAAATACTTTTTAAAATATTTTCTTTGTATAACTTTTAAAGTCGATTTTATAATTCATAATGTATTAGAACGTTGAACTGTTAAATAAATATCAGACTACTTAATTATTCTTTAATGGAATTGAATTCGAAAAATCCATTCATTGAACCTAGTGATAACTTCATAATAATTAAAATAAAAATTATTACGATATTGTCATAAATAAAAAGGTAATATTTTTGTTCGTAATTGGAAATTTACTATGCCTAGAGGAATAAGTTCAAGGACAATCTTTTCATATATTTAGTGATTATCAGAATGGTTCCTTAAAGGGGAAAATAGGCTATTTGACTGCTTTTTAAAATCTATTTTATATTGTTTAGTAGAGGTTAAGGAACCCAGTAAAAGTTGATTTTTTATTTCTAGTACATATTTTTCAAAAATATCACATTAAAAATTCCATATTTAAATAACACGTGAAAACGCTACTTGGACAATATGGCGCTGCAATGGGGTTGGTGACGTCACTTTGCTGTATTTTAATCTGTGGTACGTATAGTAGAAAAGCAAGGTTTACAACAAAATGACTTCATCATAGGCCCGGCCAATCAGGAGCATTTTGTGTCACGTGACAAACGTTTGAAAAAATGCATTTTTATTCATTGATTTTTGAATAAATTAAGTATTATTTTCAATTTTCGTTAGTAAATAACCATTTTTAAATCCATAATATACACTGATTACAATAAGTCAAATAGCCTATTGGGTTAAATGAGATTCTTTTTCAATTAAACCATTGCTATGGCCGTTTTCGGTATTGATCGAAACCCTGTGGAATCGTGTTGATATAACGCATTTAGAAGGCATCTGCGACCTCTCCTTCGATGTAATCCGCTTGTGGCTCAGCGCAGTTCTCGTAAGTTTAAGGACCAAACCCAAGAAGATAAATATTCCTAGTTATATTTAAGTATATTTGTTTGCGGTACATACAATCACTTTACCATATATGAACCTACAAACCCCGACACGAAATATAAAGTATTTATTAGAGAATTAAAATGCAGAGTAACGGTCACCCGCTTGAGTGGTCGTCAGTCATCATCAATACTATTTGCAATGTTAGTTCTTTGAATAAAAAATGAACCACCTTTCGAATTAATCAGTGGCTACAGAAAGGGATCGTTTCGATTTCATATTTTTACAAAGAGATAGATAATTGTCATTGTAAAGAAATCATTGTTCTTTTTGTGATTTTTAGCCCCAAAAACGATATTTCTGGTTGTTTAACAATCTTGAAGTTTGTAAATAAACGCTTTATTTAGAAACTTATTGTACACTCTCAAAGTGAAATAAATGATAATGTTTTAAAAAAACAACGCTTTTAAGTAATTTAAGTGAAAACTCATCGTCAGCAAAAGGAACTAAGCTGCTCGAACAACTTAATCTAGAGCATCCAAATCAAATTATCTGCACGGGAAAGAGCGGTCTTTAATTGATTAAATTCTGCTATATCTAAAATCTGTCTTCTGATTTATTGATAGGCGAAGCAAAATAGTTTTTCATTTGATGAGGTTATAGTTAAACGTGGAATTAATATCGAATCGCCTGAATTTTTATGTTTACCTTCTATACTTAAAATGTTTGTATTGTTCTTGTTAGTCATATCGTATTATTAGTATAATAAATGCTGAGGTAGATTAATCATTGGTTGTTATCGGTGTGTTTAGACATTTTTGATATATTAGATTAAACTTCAAACAGATTTAATTATTGTAAGTGAATCTTTTGAACTTTTTCGTAAAATGAATTTTAGTTACTTTTTATATTTTAAATTTTAAATGTTCTATCTTAGATTCTATCTCTAGATTAAAGGCATTTAAAGCGCAATGTCAAATTAAATTAACATTAATTAATGTTTATCAAATGTCGAATTTTTGGTATACTTGGAAAGATTTAATTAAAAAAGGGAGCAGGATCGACATCGTTGGATTAACATAAGTTAGATTCCGAATGCACTCAGCCAGGAAATTGCAGGCTTCCACACTTAAAGATCACATCGTTTGATACAACGGTAATTCCATAGAAAAACTCAATTTAAAGGGCAATATTTCTGCAATAAAATGCACACCTTCACTCCGAGGATTATGCTATCTACTGGAAAAACACAGACTAATAGGATACTTGACAAAAATGAATTAAGAATTGAAATAAATATATCAAGATGCAGTATTATACTGATAGCGGAAAAATATGACAAACTCATGTAAAGAACGCTTTCCTTTAAGAATACCGTAAATTTTAATATCTCTAGTCTTCGGATTGAGTTAGTCTAATCTCATCAGTCACGCAAATCCCAGGTCTGATCAATAATTTCAGTTTGCTTTGGATAAATTCTTAGGAACAGCAAGAAGTCGAGAAGTTTCCATTCCTTATGCTCTTGTGGTTCGAAAGCAGTTAAAGTTATTGGTCTTGCGCTTGAACTATTATCGGTCACGTGGGATTGCTAATCCCATTAGATTATTTTATATAAGAGAATAAAGAGTGCACTTATATTTGCAAATGTTCTTGTGAACGTATGCTTTGCGTAGTTGACCCTTGTGGCCAAAATTGATTATTGACATACAAAGGAAAATAAAAAAAGGCAAGCATCTATCTTCCCGTTTCTTGTACTTTTAATGACAACGGCAATTTTTTTCAGCAATTTCCCTTACGTTGCAGGTGTCCAAGCAGTTTTCCGAGCAGGGCGATAGATTCACCTCATACCATGAGGTGAATCTTCTGCTCGTATGGTTTAGCCACCGTTTCCTTAATTAAAAATAATTTATTCATCAAAGGTCGATAATAAATATTAATTAAGAAAAAAAATACTAACTTAAATTATCCCCATAATATTAAAACTTTTATTGAAGTTACCAACAAACCACCAGGGAAGGAGGTTTCAGGAACTGGGTAGCCTGTAACACAAAAGCTAGTTCAGAGAGCTAAAAGCTATCTATTGCAAATTTCTTCCAAATCCAATTATCTGTTTTTGCGTGATTGACATTAAGTCTAAGGCAAATACTGAAAATGTTTTTGAAAGGATTCCTGGAAAATAGTAAAAGCATTTATAACGTAATACTTTCCAATTCTACGAGATACGGGAGTGCACTGTGAAACTAAGCGATGTTTACTTAGAAGCCTTTTCCCTAATGATTGTAGGAACTTAAGGAGTTGTAAAGACTTACCAAATCAAATTAAAATAAACTCTTATTCAACCAGTTTATTATAAATTAAAATAAATCGAAGGATTGGCTTGAAAACAGACTTTGGTTCTACCGACAAGAACAGGTACGGATACTAGTAGTTATTATTTTCCATTGAAGCTTGTAACTTGTCCCATTTAAGTATTCGATGATTATATTTGTAAGGCAATAATTGGAAGCGTAATTGGAGGAGTACCTAAAGATCGAGTTCATTGGCATGCCATGGGAGAGGCGTTTGTCAAAAATTACGTGGTTATAGAATATAGATAGCTTTTGGATTAAAAAATAAATAAATAAATATGAGACAACATCACATACATTACTCTGATCCCAATGTAAGTAGCTAAAGCACTTGTGGTATGGAAATCAGAAGTAACGACGGTACCATAAACACCCAGACCCAAGACAACATAGAAAACTAATGGTAATCTACATCGACTCGGCCGGGAATCGATCCCGGGACCTCAGAGTGGCGTACCCATGAAAACCGGTGTACACACCACTCGACCACGGAGGTCGTCAAAAAAAACGCATTCCATTAATTGGATTACATAGAAAATTCAACACTGCATTTGGAAATATTGTTCATTGTCAGACGTCAAGTTGTATGTTCTACCTGCGTATATTTTTAATATAATCATTATCAAAAATAATGAGATACATAATATACAAATTACATATGTATGGCAACTTTAATAGTAATAGGTTAATAGGAATCTGTGTATTGGCATATATTTTTTATATACAAAATATTCCATGCATCTATAATGCAATGTGATGAGAGATTATAAAATAACATTTTTTTTTTCATTTTGAATACACAATGATAATTTTGAACTATTATAGTAACTTTTATATTCATTATAATATAAATCATAGTGTAGTATATATATTTGAACAATGCTTAGCATATAGTGAACTTCAATATTTGCTCTTATTCATTCATTGCGTTGTAGTGAATACCTAAACTATGAGACATATTGTAGCCATAAAACAGTAATTAATTGAATAGAAGTCTAAAAACAGCAAAATTGTAATAAAATTATTTTATTGCTTGCGTGTAAGATGGGCACGAAGATAAGATAGAATCAACAGAAATAAGGAATATATGTTGTGAGTGGAATTCTACTAAGCAAAGTCGTAAATGCCCAGTAACTATATTCAAAAAACGCTCAAGGATGAAATGAGAACTTAGTGGAATTGTCTATTGGCGTGACTCAGACAGTTGGAGAATGAAAATTAATATTGCTTCAATAAAAAAAAAATAACGGATAAATAATTTTATAAACAACTATTCTATTGTCCGTAAGAATCATTTTTTTGAAAATATATAGCAATCTGGTTTTAATGAAATAAATTACTGACCGTTACAATATGCGTTACACAATGAAACGACGCGTGGAATGGTTGGAATTTTATACAACTTTAGTCTACTTTGTTTTAAACTGTGTAAATGAATAGTTTGTAATTTAATAAAGAATATAGGTTTTCAAATTAAGGCTTATTTGAATGATAAAATAGTACCTCGACATTAGCCTTGGCCCGTGAAATATACTCAGTTAGTACCGAACTAGCTTGGAAAGTGACATAAGGTTAGAGCAGACCTACTTACACTCAAATTTAAACAGGGCTGAACAGTTCTTTGATACCAAATATACCTGTAAGGTTATAAGAACAATAATTATTATATATTACTCCCTCTCACTTCGTATAAGCATTAATATATTCCATATTTTTAACCTGGTAGCACCGTAATGGATATTGAAAAATACACGTCGTTGCGGGTAGTTGATATCATGATATCATATAGTTGATATAACTCATATGTTGTTATTCATTGAACTTGACGTATCATAAAAATAGAACTCGGGTATTTGTGACGATGAAAGTCGTCTATTTTTTTAATTTATAGACAAATATATTAAATAGATATTATATAGAGTAGAAAGGTTGTCATTTTGTCACCTGAAATGAATCATTAATGGGCTGACATGGTATAAAATATCAACACGCAGAGTTCAAATCGATTTGACATTTTTTGCTTGATGCCTACAAAGAATTATAGGCTTTATTAAATATTTATTTTTGATTTCCGGTTTTGAATTTATATTATTAATTTAAATTATATTAGTACTTTAGTTTTCTTTGATTCAAATGTCATGGTATTCCACAAATAAAGTGTTGTTTTTGTTATGCCTTTGTATTAAATGATTATCTTTTGGTATAACGTAGGCATATGCAAATAAATTATTTCATAATATAATCGTTTGATGTTGAAAATTAACTCGTCGCAACCCTATTTGTGAGCGATGTAGTGTCATAAAGGAATTGCAAATTAACGAATGTTTCTCGCCAGACACGGCTGTAATGTATTCAGCGTCTAACACTTCCATCAGAGCGTGGCATACTCGGATGTTCCGTATGTCTGTTCTGCTTCCTGAATTTAGTTTAATGGAATGATATTATACATGCCGAGTACCTATGTTTAATTTTTTCTTGATCTCGTTAGTAATAGTAACTTTTTGATTAAAGAATTTGGAAGTTTTATTTACGTATCTGATTCTCTACAATTTCGTTATGATGGGACTAAAGTTATAATCAACACAAATCAGTACAGCTTCTTCAATTTGCAATATAACAAAGCTACCGAATTAGTTGCATATCTTTCTTTGAAGGCTGATCTAGTTCACCGTAAAATAATAAATAATCAATGTAACAAAGACCATACATCGAAGTATATAAAGCGTCTCCTATGCAGCAGCAATATCGCTTATCATGAAACGCGTTGAGGAAACTGGTGAAAAGGGTACAAACAGCAAACGCTAATGAGATGAAAAATAGTTTAAAAATGGTAAACAACAATATAGAGCTATATCTACAGAGAAGCTGGCCTAACACTCATAATTATTTAAGGTGTGCTAAAAAGGATAGCAACTAATATAGATAAAGGAGAAACTTTTAAAAGAGGCGATAAAATCAAGACTGATTAAAACGTTTATCTCCTATTTACCGGACCAGTCTATTAAGTAAATGTTTTTTAATTGTTGTCTTTATCGGGGCAGACTTACTACCTAAAATATAGTTATTATATAACAACTACTACCATAAAGCTTTTTAATTTATTAGTAAAAAGCCTCAGTTTAGGCATGTCACGTTGTAGAAAACCTGCACGGGATTCATGACAAACATATTATCATTTATGTTGGGGGTAGGTTATTATTCCATACATATCGGCTTAAACATTTTAAATTTATAATGTTAAACTAATTCGCTATGTTGCTAAATGTAAGAAAAGTCGCGTTTTATATAAACGTTTTAATGAACCCCTATGTGTCTTTCATTGTTTTCATCATAAATTATGCAAGTCTTTAAACAACGCGGCAAGAGACCTCTTCAAAACTTTGCACTTATCCCATTTGTCTATACTTATATAGTTTAATATTTTACGCAAAACAGATACCTTATTATCCCCCGAGCTCTATTATTGAAATCAGTTGGAAAAACAACTGCCTAAACACAGATTAAATTTACATAAAAAGACTATGCGAAGTTGAAATCTTAGCTGTAAGCTAAAGTAATTGTTAAATTATTTCTTAGAACTCAAAGGGATTTTATTTAAATTCCCTAAACATTACTGAATTTAATATTTACGTTATTTGTGGTTTTCATTTAACAGCAGAGCTTTACAAAGAGTTGCTATTTCATAGTAAAATAACTATTTATTAAAGTGTGAAACGGGTCTTTGCACAAATTTATTAACACAAGCTTGGTACTTTTTCTATTTGTTTAGATTGCAAACTATAATATATTATTTTCTATGTATTACTTTCTATGTATATTTAATTTTCAACAAATTGCTGAACTATAATAGTTACTAAAAATTATTGAAATTGTCTATGTCTAAATGTCACTGTTTTTGATTAGTTCGGTTTGTAGAGTCTGTGCCAGAGGCTTTAGTAATAATCATTTTTTTCAACCGACTTCCAAAAGGAGGAGGTTATCAATTCGTCTGTATTTTTTTTTTTTTTTTTTTTTTTTTTTTTTTTTTTTTTTATGTTTGTTGCCTCATAACTTTTCACTGGGTGGACCGATTTTGATATTTTTTTTTTGTTTGAAAGGTAGTGCTTCCCGTGGGGTCCCATTTTTTTTATTTTTTTTTCCGATGATGGTATCCATGTGAAAACGACATAAGTCTTAAATTTGCATTATGTATATACGCGACAAATAGGTGAATAACTGAAAATCACGTTAACCAATTTTGATAATTCTTTTTTTATTATAAAATATATACTTCAAGGGTAATTTGGTGAAAGTTTGGTAAGGTTCTGAGCACAGGATCCATGAAAAAGTAACGGAACGGAAGGGAACGGAACAATTCTGAGGAGCACGTTAGCGATACTCGGTCAAATCTTTTATTTATAGGTTATTTGGATATTTGAGTCACCTTCCGTAATGTGGTTATGTTTATGTAATTATCATAGTCGAATATTATAATCAACTAGCTACCCACCCCGGCTTCGCACGGGTGCAATACTGATACTAAATATACTATAGAATTTGTTTATATACGACATCACATCGCAAACTTCTAAAATTATCAGTGTTTCTTTACTATATTGTTCATGTATTATATACAAAAACCTTCCCCTTGAATCACACTATCTTTTAAAAAAAACCGCATCAAAGTCCGTTGCGTAGATTTAAAGATATAAGGACAGAGAAAGCGACTTTGTTTTATACTATGTAGTGATGGAACTCCTATACGGCTCGCAGTTAGGGTGCGATATGGGGCAGAATTTCTTACTATCTTTAATCAAATTTTGTGTATGTGATGTGATGTCATATGATGTACGAAATATAGTTGGTCTTTTTCAAAGTTTTTTTGCTGAGTTCGATTACAGCTCTTTCGAGGGATCCTTGTAGTTTACGCCGCGTGACGTATTAAATCCGCATTTTCGAAAGTCTATTTTTGCTTTATTCGCAAGTTTCCTTTGAAATTGTCCTCGAAGTAGTTTCTGACTCATATAAACGGAACGCTTAATCTATGCATATTAAAAAAAATGAGTTAGTCAACATCAGCTTCACTTAAAATCAAAAAATAAATAAAATTTTAACAAAAAGAAAAACCGACTTCAAACAAAACACTATTTTAAAACAAATGAATATGCACGAAAAAGTAATAAAAATAATTGCGTATTCAACATATTTTTTAGGGTCTTCCTAAGTTAAATGAAATGAAAAATATTAGACTACTTAAAAGACGATTAACGATTATATCATGTAGTTATAATTATTGTTATATTTGGAGTCGGTGTCAGCCAATAAAACCCTACAGTATATCTATCAAAAAACAATACGAGAATACTTTAACAAATATGTTTTTTACAAATTAGCTTTTACACAATAATATACTGGATCAATCAAGGGGCTCGTATCGCTTCTTTTTTTTGATTGTTGGGGCAAGGGCACCGTGGCTGACACCGGCTCCAAATATACCAATAACTATAACTACATGATATAATCGTTAATCGACTTTTAAGTAGTCTAATATTTTTCATTTCATTTAACTTAGGAAGACCCTAAAAAATATGTTGAATACGCAATTATTTTTATTACTTTTTCGTGCATATTCATTTGTTTTAAAATAGTGTTTTGTTTGAAGTCGGTTTTTCTTTTTGTTAAAATTTTATTTATACAGTGTATAAATTGATGTAGTAGTTAGAGAAGACAATATATTAAAAAATAATACCGGTGAAGTAAAATGATAATTTGAAATGCCAATGGGGTCAGTTGTTTAAAATGATATCGTTGGATATTAATCAATTTGATTATGCTATTAAATAAAATATTTGATGATATTTTATCAAAACACAGTAATGAATAGATGAAGAAGCTAATTTATTTTAGTGTAATCAATCTGCATTATGAACAATGTTACTCTTGCTATTGTTTTAAATAATTATTGTACTGAGCTAAACTTAAAGATGGTTAAATCGCTATTTTCACTCACAATGCGTCGAGGTCGGTTTTCAACAATTAAACTGTCAAATACGGAATTACTAAGGGCATTGTTATTGAAAGTTGAATTATTCAACCGCGGTGTTTGAGATCATTCAAATTCAAATCGAGTTCTATTAAGTTTAAGACGTATGTTAAACTGTAGATATTTCTGAATAAACTTAAATTTAATCAGATAAATATATATTTTATAACAACAACTGTGAGCTTGTGGATATTTATTAAAATTGCGAATGTAAAAAATATAATTTTTGTCAATAGATAAAACATCCAACTAATGTTATATATGCTAAAGTATGTCTAGTTGTTTGTTTATTATCTTACCATATTCATAGAAAAATAAGGAATCGCCGTTAAGCAGATACTTGGGTTCTAATAATTACATTAAAGTCCACACAAAGTTTATAGACAGAATATTTTTGTATTTAAAAAAATCAATCCATTTATCTATTACAAAAGATGTATTCGTTAGTTAAAATAAATATCATTAAAATAATTTATGAAACTCTTTTCAGCGAGTTCTGTACCTGAAATTATATTTAAAGTTATTTGCGTATGAGATCTCTTAGCACTGGATTTTGATTCGGAAATATATGTAAAGCAAATGCAGAATGTAATGTTTTGTAGGATGTAGTATTAAAATGAGATATTCTCTGAATTTCGGATTCCGACTATTTTCGTTATGAAATAAAGTAACTGTATTTGAAAAAAGAGTAAGGAAATTCAATATAACATGACGATAAGTGCTTTTTGAGGTTACTTGAATAAAAAATAATTTAATTATTGATTTCTGAAGATTAGTTTACATTATAATAATAATTTACAATATGAACTGTTTAGTAAAACTTGAAATTTGAAATGAAATGAATGTAGCATATAATTTTTTTTTAAAGTTTTAAAAGATAGGTTTACCAATAAATATGAAGCACCCGCCCTAGAGATAAGACACGCTGTCAAATGAATTGTGCGTTCGGGTTTGTACTTTTATGAATCCTGTTAATATGATACTTAATGATTCTCCATATTAATTGTCGTTATTTGTGTCGTAATTGACTGTAGTGTGATGCCAAAATAGCACTCTTTTATTCAATTAAGCTTTAATGTCCATCATCAAAATAAAAGAAAATCAGATATCCACAATGGATTCACTTGATCTTGTAGAGGCTGCAGTTCTTCTTTTCGTGTTAACTCAGATCGCATTTCAATGCATGAGATCGAAATTGCATCTGTTGTATTCTTCTCAATATATTTTGGAATAAATTGCTTCTAAATTCTAAAATAATAAAATCTGACTGTATCTAAATCACACACAGCGTTAAAAATGGCCGATGTCTGTCTTATAAAAATATCAATAGTCATAACTGGTATTTAACGCTATTAGACCTTCATTTGGGGAAAAATTAGTTCATCCGAAACAATCTCTGAGTTTCAAGGAAGTTTAGCAGAATTTGTTTTCGATGAGTCATGGACCCATAACCGATTTTTTCCTACACTCGATTAAGTATATAGAAATATTCTTGTATTTCTACTTGTATTGTTGTGTGAAGAAAGTACTGTACGAGACAAATCTTGTCAAAAAAATCTTCGTTTATGGCTTCGACCTCTTCGTCAGCGTAGACGTTGCATCATATACTTGTATAACCTGTAAAACATCATCCATCCATCCATCCATCAGCCCATTGCTGGACATAGGCCTCTTCCATTGCACGCCACTGAGATCGTTCTTGGGCTACTCCTATCCAGCTCCTGCCAGCCGTCTTGCGTAAGTTGTCACACCACCATGCCCGAGGACGTCCTACACTACGTTTGCCGAGACGCGGTCTCCACTCTAGAACACTGTAAAACATATCTCTCGATTAAATTTTAAGACAAGGTATGCCCTTTTCGACGCTTTGCTATTCTCTACAATATTGCTTCTGAGTGACTTGTGGATCAAAAACCTGACCCAACTAAGAATTGTATCCTTCTTGAAAGAAGAATAAGTGACCGGTATATAGTGTCATCGTATCATTGCCTTATTTTGCTGGTAGCGCTATTGCCTATTATTAGGATTTGCCGCAAGAACTTAGTTCGTTGATGAGCAGACTGCATCAAGGGCAAGTGAGTTTCTCAAATGGTATGTAAGAGTTATATTGCCATGTGTACAGATAATCTAGGGCGCAGGAAGAAAGACTAATAGAATTGTATCATCGTTCAATCTTTCCTTAACCTAGTCCAGTACGCAGTTAGCGCCTGGCAAAACTATAAAGCAATAGACAATTATGTGAGTAGTATTAATACTGCTACTATAATAATGTTTCTGAGTTATACACTATGGATATTATGTAAATAGAAAATTTACAAGTTTTCAATTATTTTGAAATGCTTTCTGATATTACTGTAATAATGAAATCCAACAAATGCCTGTCTATACCAATTCCCGTTTCAGTTCTGCACAACTGATTTCATGGCAGCCGAGAATTGAGTGATATATAAAATTCTATTTCCTTCAACAATTCGTGCTTAACCTCTATATCTGTTGTTCGGCGCGCCTTTTATTCCATTTGTTCTAAAGTCTCGCACACTCTTCATCTTAGTTTAACAAGTACCGGAACAAAATGTACTCTAGGAAATTGATGTTGCTTTTAACGTTTTGTTTACTGTTTCTACATTACAACAGTTTTGTTTCAGATTATATTTCTCATAGAAACCTGGAATATGTTTTAAATATAAAAATAAATATCAAAGATGTCTCGAGACGATAGTGAGAGCGATATTGACTTGTCAAAATAACACTATCGCTTCGAATATTACAATGCATTTTCTCTAGCAATTTTCTGAAATATCCACAAGTTGTTAAGGGCCAAGCTTGGATCGCAAGTCCATGTTATAAGCCTTAGAGACACATTTGTCTCTTTCTTGACAGTGGTTTCCCCAAGAGGATAGTTATTCGCTTGTCCAGTAAGGATATTTGTACACTGTGTATTCCTCGCTAAAGTAAAATTTATATCCAGTTTGATATTTTAGAGAAATCTTTGCGTCAGGGATTTGAACCTTCCGTTATCCTAGGCTAAATTTTTGGAATACCACAAAATGAATACAACGTTGTAACAATTTTATTAATAGCCTTATAAAGATATAGTTTTTTTGCAATAATAATGGCATATTTTTAAATACATGCAATATAAATGTTATATTTATCAATCTTTGTTTTATATTTAGGATAATGATTTTCTGGTTTAAAAGTCACGATATAATACAAATTTCAGACCAGTGGCATTTTCAAGTTATTATTATGTAGTACTTCTAAGATTTTTATAAAGACATCTTAGTAAAAACAAATAAATGAGTACGCTTACAATTTCAGTTTTAAAGTACTCATATTTTCATGTTTGGGAAGTTTTTCAAAATAATCAAAATATCACGAGCTTGTTCTCGATAAAAAAAATCGATGAATGTACCAAATCATGTATATCGAAGAATGTACTATTTCTAGTTCTTTATAATTTATATATTACATAATTTGCGTAGAGGCTTGTGTAAATAATGTTCTTATCTTTCAACGGCTCCTTATCTTATGTATGAACTCAGTCTAGTAGACGAACGAATGAGCCCATGGCTCTAAGTAATTACTTCGTCAGTAAATATACTTAGTATGTTTGGAACATCCTGCGTTGCCGTTTCGCTGGAAAGGCAAGATTAAGATGTCAAGATTATTGTTCCTTTAGTTATAAAGGTCAGGTTACAATGACTTAGATAATTCTATTCGTCCAGTTATCAGAAAAAAAATGAAACATTGAAAATGTCATTTATTAAAAAATAACATATTATAAGTAAAGAAAAGAAATACAAAATATGCTATTTTTAGTAAATCAAACAACAACAACAGCCTGTAAATTCCCACTGCTGGGCTAAAGGCCTCCTCTCCCTTTGAGGAGAAGGTTTAGAACATATTCCACCACGCTGTTCCAATGCGGGTTTGTGGAATACACATGTGGCAGAATTTCTATGAAATTTGTTACATGCAGCTTTCCTCACGATGTTTTTCTTCACCGCTGAGCACGAGATGAATTATCAAGACAAATTAAGCACACAAATCAGCGGTGCTTGCCTGGGTTTGAACCCGCAATCATCGGTTAAGATGTACGCGTTCTAACCTTCTGGGCCATCTCGACTCAAACATTTTTTTAATATTTTACTCTGAATTTTGTTTAAAATAAAGTACGTATATTTTGTATTATAAAAATAACGTACAACAAGTTGCTATAGTACGATACGTCTGTTTAGATACGAGTGCACTTTGAGTATGGCTGTGTTTTATTAAAGTATTTGTTTATTGTGTATACATAATGCTATAATTTTCTTGTCATAATGTACAATGCAGACACATCCAGAAAGGGTCATAAACAGACTAGATATTATTCATATCTCGTATTGTTTCAAACACCAGAGCTTAGACTGCAGTGTATACGTGAATAAAATAGCAGTTATGTTTGGTTTATATTCCACATTTCCGGTTCTCTTGTATAGTTGCGAGAAAAGGCTCATAGCTATACAATAGTAAAGATTATTCGGTCTAAGTAAATTAAATACGTAGCTTACAAACCATAATGTCAAGTTTCATGAGGGACGTGTCAATATTGTGGGTCAAGAGTGTTCCCGTATGTTAATTACAATCAAACAAACTGACTGCTTTTGTGAAGTGACGTCGCCATTAAAAGTAATGTTTGTCGTAGCTTCGAAATGAAGAAAATGATAAATATGATTTGCAATTGTTTTGACAATTTGCTAATATCGAATTGATGTATTTATAATTTGTATTTAACTAAGGATACATTGGTTTTCGAAGTTTGGTTAACAAATATTTAGTTTAGATTTTATGTGCAATTTACTAATACTGCTTTAAAAAAATATGTTAATTAAAACAAGACGAAAACTCAAAATTAATATCATTATAAAAAGGGTATTACTTACTACCTTTTATTAATTTTTAGTTCTTAAAAACATTCAATGAAACGAAATAAAATTTAAACTTATACAAATATAAATAAATATGAGACAACATCACATACATTACTCTGATCCCAATAAGTAAGTAAGTAGCTGAAGCACTTGTGTTATGGAAATCAGAAGGAACGACGGTACCACAAACACCCAGACCCAAGACAACATAGAAAACTAATAGTAATCTACATAGACTCGGCCGGGAATCGAAGCCGGGACCTCAGAGTGGCGTAACTATGAAAACCGATGTACACACCATTCGACCATTGAGGTCGTCGTACTTAACATTTTGTTTTTATTTGTAGTTTAACATTGATTTTCTCTTTCGATTTTGACTAAATTTTTCATTCACTGACAGTCGGTTTGGCAAATTTGCTAAACCTACCTTATATACCTTTTATCGCTGATGTGAACGAAACTTTCGAAAGTAAGTTGTTACGTTCCTTGTAACTGTTATCACATTGGCTCATTTCCCATCCAAACCGGAACACAATAGTACTAAGCATTACTGATTCTCGATACAATAAATATATATTTCTGTATATTCCCAAAAGATTGAATGAAAGAAGAAACAAGTTCTTATAGTGAGATATTTTTACACAATATGATATAATGAGTGATGATGATCAGGTACCACAAAGTCTTACCATCAAGGAAAATTATTTGACTTTCGAAATAAGAACACAGACCATCGTTCAACTAATCACCCATAAGTGATATTTTTAGATAAATCCATCGATGTTTATGTCCAGCTTCTTGTGTATTTCACGTTACAGGAAATTGCGACCAGTCTGATGCATTCAGGAATATGTTCCGAAAATTTTATATCTCGACAGTCGTTTAGAGCTCATGTCTGCCTGAGAAGAAGATTCTCTTAGTCTGATATAATATTATGTACATAAAAAAATGTTATTATAAAGATAAAAAACAAACAAAAAGTAATTATTATGGTGATATTAAGAAGAAGTCATAATATACATTTTTTATCAGTCAATGTTTACAAACCTATAGATACTATGAATATTATATACTAACAACAAAAACTTTCCTATATTATTCCACTTATTTAATGTCACACTATCACGATGTGGAGTCATGGATGCTATTACAGTAGAAACACCTAATACCTAGGTCCCGCACGATCTCGCTGCGTGCCTTTTATCTGCCAATAGGGTAGCCATTATATGTGTTAAAATGTTACATTTTCAAAAATTATATTTAACAACAAATAAGGATTCATTGAGCTATACAACATTATAAAACGAATGAATACTTCAAACAATGAGTCTAAATATTTAATGCTGAAACCGCCTATAACCGGTTTTGCATTTTGATCAGTGTAATAGCGCTATCCCGTTTATATATGTTTGATGGAGCTCGGGTTATATTAATTAAATTATTGAGATATGTTTAATTGTTGTTTTTGTAAATCAATATGCTTTTACATAGCATAATGAAGTATAATATACCTATAAAAAGACAGATCACTTGTTATATTTTCTTGTTATATTTAATATTGATGAAATGTGGGTTTTAAATTTCGACGTAGAACAGTACTTATCCTTTTGAGCTTTATTCAATGATCGAATTGGTAATGTGTAAAAAGTGTCCGAGAATAAACTGACAAATGTGCATTGCATTTTGGCATAAGTACCTATTTATGCACGTTTTCCGTCATTATGTCATGGATATATGTATGAGATAATGTTATAGTTATTGAATGTCAATGTTATTATTGTTATGACACGTGCCACTAATTAAATGCTACGTGTTAATATAAACAGTCAAAACTTAATTGATATTACTTTTACTTAATAAATTATTTTTATGTTCTATATTTTTGAATTTTGTTTATTTACATTCATTTCTTCGTTTCATCATAACGATTCAAATTCAACTCAAAGAGCTTAAACGAGAAATGTGAAATTTTGACAGTAGTTTAATTTCACGTTTCGTGAACCACGTGTTTATTTAACTTGTAGTAAAAATTGGAATTTCAACCTTTAATGTAAATGCAACTGAAATTGTCTTTTCAGAAATGTAATAGTTAGTTGAGTTGAATGAATATTTTTTAAATGATACATGAATTTATGTAATATAAGCTGCTCCACATAGAGAATAATTTTAATGTCGCTTGTTTATGTAATTTCTTTGTTAAATTTCAAGTCAATCAAACTTACAATTTAGGAGATCTCGTGATGAGTGGCATTTTTTATTTCTTGTATTTGTAATTCGTATTTTGTCATTTTGTTCAATTTTGAACGTTTGAACTTTTTAACATTTTCTACAATATACATATTACATAACTATAAAAAAGGTGAATAAATTCTGCAACGTCAAGTCGTGGAGTAATCAAGGGAAATACGTCATTTATAAATAAAGGCGTTTCAATCGAGTTTTTAGTAAATGTAATTATTCGAAGAATATAATTATATGTTATGAAAAATGATAATTTTGAGTTCTTTAAACTCAGGTTACATGTACACACAAAGTACAAAGTCTCAATTGTTATTATAATTTATTAACCGACCAAAGTCCAATTCATCTATTATTTCCTCATTCCTAGTTTATAAAGAAGCGTATCGGAAAAAGCGATAAAGAACTTTATTTTAAAGTCATAAGGACGAAGGCGAGTATTAAACGAGAGATTAGACTATAGTTGTATGTCTAATACATTAGTCATGATCGCAATTAATTGTTTCATTTCATAATGTTCCTATGCTTAGTTATTCTATACGTGCTCTGTTCAAAGGTATATTAGTTCATTATTTGCTATCATTAATACTAATTGCTACGTAATTCTCAATAGATAAACCATTCAATTTGGTAACGAAGAAAATACGGAATTCCCTCTTGGTTAATCGATTTTCTCACACTCGTTATATTTAAGTTTTGAATGAAAAAAGCGTGAAACTCAATGAGATTACACTTTTGTTCTTTAACATTTTTTTGCTTATGGAATTCTTTTTTATTCGAAGCAGTTTAATTTCCATTGTGTGTTAGCAACTTAAAAGTTCCAAAACTTGAACAACGAAAAACAGAATAAAAGTTACAAACATTTTTATTAATTTTTGGACGTTTTCTATAATTCCGTTGAAGCAAAAATTAAATGAAGGAAGTGGGCGAAGCAAAAATATGAAATAAAGAACAAACAAGCTTGAGAAACTTCGTTTCCTTTTTGATATTCTTCTATGGTTGAATTGTTTTTAAAGAAAGTAACCATTGATATTTATTAACTACGTATTTTTTGTCAAGTAACCTTTAAACCTTATCCGCCATTGTATTAAGAGATTCCTACTTTTAAAAGAATATTATAGTCATTAAAATCTCAGGAAATGTGTAAAGATATAAAAACTCTACTTAGCTGTATTAACAAAAGAAACAAAAAATAAACAGTAATATTCTTTTGGGAAAGTTTGCTTCCTTAAGAATTAATTTCTATAAAAGACTCATTTCGAGCCATCAAAAACATAACAGAAAGAGGTACTTTATTTGGGAGGATTTGTAACAGCGTTCCTTTTATGTGCAGGCTTTATTCAGTGGACAATTTTAGAAATGAGTTTGTAATTTTACATATACCATACTTATTAATTTAAAACAAATCGAGGCGACTTTAATTCAAAAATAAAGTACTTACCAACTTTAGGTTCATAGCTACGAATCGAAAAATACGAATGAATTGGTTTACTAATAAGAGAATATTGTACTAATACATACGATAGCAGGCGTATAACGGGATAATCTGGTATCTAAATGATGTTTTCAGTAGATACGATGTGTCCATAAATTAATCTAATATATGGAGTGTAGGAGTTCTAGTCAATTTTTATTTGTATAGTAAAGTGAAAACAGCAATTTTAAATTTAGAACTAGTAAATTGCATAGAATACAAACACATCCACGTATGCTAACTGTGCTAATACATTTGAAGGTCGTATATATTTTATATGAAATACATTAAAAAACTTGTCGTCCAATAAATTAAGAGATCTTTTTCTTTATGTTTTTAATACAGTATACATGATTCCTTAAAGGCGGTAATGCAAGTCCCTTGGTGTTGCAGATGTCCCTGTGCGGTCGTAGTCACTTTCTATTAGGTGACTCCTACTCGTTTGCAATATGTTCTAGTAAAAATAATGAAACAAAACAGTTCTTTTATTTTTTATCTATTTTAAGTTAAAAGAAACAAAAACTAAGAATAAATTGTTTTGTTTTAATGTTATTATTAGTTACTAACGTGACGTCACAAATATTACATATTTACATATTCGTTATCATTCAATTTGCTAGATCTTTCTATATTACAGTGTTTGCTACAATTGTTTATATAAAAAACAATAATATTATTGTGGCAATTATTTAAATACGTTCAACGGAACTTTGTTTTTATTTATGACGTAAATTTTTAAATATATTTTCGTATAATGTTTGGTTATAAAATAAATTTATAAAATAAACATAAAAATAGGTACATGATTTTCATTTGATAATCTCATGTAATGTTTAATATAATTGGTTACATATTAACATAAAATACATTTGACCGTACCTAATCCAGTTCTTAGTATATTCATAGATATAAATAAATGTTTATTGGATTTCGCGTTTGTTTATTTGTTACCTGATTTCCTAGAATATTCTAATTTAATTAAAATGTTTTGCTGGCAACATTATCCAAACAATAATATTATTGTTTTTTGAATGAATTAATTTATTATAGAGTACGAGGATGTATACTAGTTTTTAAAACAATTATATAGTACTGTTTATGTGTTATGAATTCATGTTAGTTATTAATAATTTGCCTTAGCATTCATTCATTTTTAAGACAAAAAAATATTTTTTTTTAAATTTTATATTAATATTGTAGAAGTCACACATGATTATTTGTTATCTCATTTTCTCGAATATTCTAATTTAATTTAAATGGTTTGCAGATAATAATATTGGAAAGGTAATGTGATTTTACGTTATTTATTTAATAATAGCATTTGGATAAAGGATTCTCCTTTAAAAAAAATACATATTATCCTTTACAGGATTTGCTATTTAGAATAGGATAAAAAAATATAATATATATGCTTTTTTTACTTTGTTGTTATATGTATGTATTACGGATCACACTTAAATTTGTATTGACATTATTTCCAGCTCATAAGGTTGCCTGGAAGAGATCGCTATTAAGCGATAAGGCGGCCTTATTGTGCATCTTGATATGTTTACGTTACTGTTATTGTAATATATATCTTTGTGCAAATTGTTTTTGTAGAATAAACTAAACTGTTATTATTATTCTGAACCAGTGTTAGCTTTTAATTTAAAATTGTATGTATAGATAGAAAAAACGCCTGAGTCTATATTATAATAGATATAACTAAAAGTAATGATTACTTAAGGTTTATATAAATATTTTTACATTTATGACGTTTTCTTATGTACTATTCTTGAATCGAGTATTAGCCAAGTATTTTTTAAATATACTAACGATTACACTATCAGGTTATGTCATGATGACAGTTAAAAGAAAGATAAATCTGCCAGTTTTTTAATTGAAATGCATGAGTTTTTAAATTAAATGCATGATAAGTATAAAAGTAATGTAAAATCACAATGCCTAAGTGAATTTCCATACTTGTGTTATCAAATTTCGAGACGTTTACTCAGGGATTTAAAATACAATTGATAAACAATACCCACTTCAAATATTTAATCTTCCCACTGAGGAAATACCTAAAAGTCGCTAACATTATGACTGTACTCTTATCTGCCTCGTAGTCGCACCAACACGTACTTATGGATGTGATTAATGATTATGCATCCGGTGCGGTGATATTTTTGCATGGTTTAAGTAATAGCCGCTAAATGAGGCCTCCGCATTTTCTGGACCGATCTATGTTGGTTGAAAAACAAATGAAACAGAATTGTATGTGAATCGCGGTGTACTCGCGATGTTTTCACCAGCCAGCTCGAGATATATTATGAACAAAAATAAGAACACGATAACTTAGATATGCTCGTCCAGACTAGGGATGACAATGTCATCATATACAATTTATAACATTCACGTATAAAAAAGGCATATCACGCGTAAGATCGATACTGTAGTCGACGTTTCACGAATGAAACACGAAGTATATTAAAGAATCACACTACTGATTCAAATGAATATTATATTAAAAATTCGCGACCCACAGCGGCTTCGCACGGGTGCAATTTTGATACTTAATTACAGAATTTGTGTTATTCACGATATCACATTAGTAACTTCTAAATTTATCAGTGTTTCTTTATTAAATTGTCCATGTATTCTACCCTATTTATTAACCAGATCACAATCCGTTGCGTAATTTTAAAGATCTAAGCATACATAGTGACAGACAACCTTTGTTTTGAACTATGTAATGATGAGTTTCTTTTTTTCGTAGAAGTTGATGCGGAATGCATTAACCGTGCAAATACTTGCTACACCGAGAGATTTGAGATCGTAATTTTCATTTTGTATTTATTAATGGTTATTCGAATTCCGCTTTTGGAATCCTAGTGACTAGTGTTTACTTGCATAATAAAATATAAAATAAAATAATTAGGAGATATTACCCCGAATAGTTGGACCTACCCGACTAGGCAAAAAATACTAGGCAACACTAGATTTATTTTTTGTGGTACATTTGTTGGCGTGCCTTCGGGGTAAGACTGACTGGTTGATTTATATAAGTTAATATCTTTTTACTTATATTTTATAAGAAATTATTATATAGGATTAGAAAATTGTAGTTGCATAATTTATGCCATGTACAGATCAGCATATATATTAATTGCAAATAACTTTAATGTAAATTCTGTATTATTTTTTAATCAAAAAAGTGTTTCATAGAACTATTTCTTTATATAAATTCAACATGGAACATGTAGGATTGAAAAATAATATAAGATAAGACTATAATCTCATATAATATAAATAAAATTGATTAGTAAAGTGCTGTTCGTACCTTACCAATCAATTATATTTATAGACTTTCCATTCGTCGTTCACGTCAAACGGTAATAAGATACATGTGACGATAAATATAGAATGTAGAATGTTTGTGGACAATTTCCTTCAATTGATCTAACTGACCATTGATGTCTTTATTGAAACGTTCCGAAACACCTTAAGACGACGTGATTTGTATTGACAGACTGTTAACGTGTGAAGATTGCTTGTTTCAAGCATTTGCCAATAGCACCCGTTTAATTACTAGGCTTAGATGAATTTATAGGACTGCAGGATATCCTATCCGGTGCTGTGACCGGACATGATTTCCTGTCAGATCTTAGGCAATAAGCTAGAAACAAAATTATGTCTTACAAGAAACTTTATGAAATGTATAAAAAACTTTTTAAGCAAGTTATAGTACAATAAAATATCTAAGGTTCAGAGGGCGGACTGAATTTTAAAAGCATTCTTTACCATCCAAATTTTAGAAGTGTAGGACAGAACATATATAATATAAACTATTTAAGAGAATATATATAATATAAATATGTATGTATAGTTTTGGTTTAGACTGATTGTTTTATTTCATAAACTTTATGATGTACGTGTAGAGATAACATAAATATATCTTATCAATGTTTTTCTAAAGCTCCGTTAATTGTAATACATATTACGTATTTGTATATAAAAATGAGTAAAATATGGCATTGTATTTTCAATTCTACAGCGAAGAATCGAAGATGTCTCTGTGTTAAAATACGATACACTATAGCAAGATCAAACCCAGACGAGTACTACTGAATTTTCAAAAACCTAGGAAAAAAGGAAAAGAGGCATTGGCCCAACAGTCATTCAAAGGCTGTTACTTTTTTAAATCTTAATCAAAAAAAAATTTTATATTTAAAATTCCCATAATTATCATAATGGCACAACAATACGTTTTATAGTATTTTAATGCAATAATGACAGTAACAAGGGATCCATAGGTAGGCTTTGAAAACCACTATCATCTTATCAAATTAAAATGTATATGTAAGTTGTCTGTTTATTAGATGATAAATATCGAATGGTTTTTAGATAATAATGTCAGACAATAATATTATCTTGTTTCGTAATTTCCGAGCGTGATTCTGTTTCATAGTCCGATTTTTGTTTGTAAATATTATTTATTAAAATGAAAAAAAGCAATGTAAAAAATATTGTTTACATTCACGATAAAATTTATAGTCAAAATTATAATAATATCTATACATACATCAGCATTTTAATGAAATTTATTTACCATTTAATTTCGTGCCATAAAATAGAAGTCGTATTTATCACAAATATCAAAAGTTTCACTTTTGTTTACGATATTCATTTTATTTATCATCGAATGAAAATCATTGCTTAATAAATATACCCTAATAACATTGACATTCATTGATAAAATTATCGAGAAGGCAATGAACTGTGTCAAGTTCAGGAGCAGATTTGCAGGACAGAATGACACGAGGCCAGTGGAAATGAATTCAGTTCGTACGCTGATCAGACGTTGATGATATACAATATCTACATAATAAATGGTTTTTCTGGTTAATAATTTTGATATTTATATGAACTGTAGATTTTAGTAATTTAGCATACATCGAAAATGTGAACAAAGCTTCGTAGCAATTTCTTAATGACATATAATTTGACCCGTGTTAGGGCTTTTTGCAAGTCCGCCTAGGTAGACACAACGAAGACGTTAATTATTCTATCGTAAAGCGAAAAAAAAAAGACTATAAAATCTTAAATCACCGATGGTACAAGAAGAGACGTACACTTTTTACAGTTCTTACTAATATAAATGGGAAAATGTGACCAACTATTACAAGACCCTGTCTTCTTCCTCATCTGTTCTATAATAAAAGAAATACCACGATAAAATGGAGCTATGTATATCATTACTAATAATAATTTGTATTGAATTGAATTTGGTATCAATATTTATTATATATATTCGATTTTAAATATTAAAAATAGAGGTACTAGGTGCCTACCTAATCTAATAGTAATCATAGTGTAATCTACAAAAAATATTTCATATGAGGTCCTTTTCAAAGCTGTAATGGAAATCGATACCGAATGTATAGGCTATGAAGCAAATAATTTTATTTCTTGAAATATAAGTATATAATATTACAAGTAATAAAATTATTTATAATACAAACATTTATTCTGTATTTCGAATATTATCACATTTTTATTTGATTGATACCTACATATCTCAAATAAGTACAAGGTATAAGGAAAAATATCGGAGCATGACCTTCGATTCTTCTCCTGAGCCTTTTTACCAAGGTGTTTGTTATTGCCGACGTTTTCCTTAAGAAAAGTTGTCAATTTTCTCGCAACAGCTTAATATTCAGTATTGTCAAGTGTTTCCAATGAAAATCTCATTACAAGGATAAAAAAAATCTCTTTTTGGGGTACAAATTTAATTAATACGCTCTTTGTGTAGTCACAATGACATTTTTTTTGTTTATCAGATTCAGTAGCTAAAATTTCTTAAAGAATTACATTACGGATTGTTCAAACTAATATAATGATCATCAAATTGAAATGTGTCTCGTGATATTGAAAATAGTTCTATAAAATTAAGTATACTCATGATTAATAATGATTTGTGAATTCACGGCGACAACCGAAAACGGCCGGTTAATAATTACGCTATTAATGAAACACATACATATGATAGTAAATAAATAGAAAGCAATAATTATGCATGCATGCATGCGATCATCGAGAAAAAACATTGACCCTGACCTAAATTAGGTCAGGTTAGATAATACATCGTGTCATAAAACCTATACGGTATACATAATATTAACAGTTTTGACGTCAATGACGGTAATTAAATGTTCTTGATATCTAGTGAACCGGAAATTGTTTACTATTCATAATGTCATAATTAATCTAGTAATTTACGTAGCTTTTACTAAGCTATAAATTGAGAAATGCCACTCACTATTAGAGTACGCGAGTTTGTAGCTAACTTGCGATATCTTGTGAAATCTGAAGCAGTTAATGCTATTGGCTAATGAGCATATCAGAAAGCATTCATTATTTTTTTTTATGATATAGGTTGGTGGACGAGCATATGGGCCACCTGATGGTAAGTGGTCACCATCACCCATAGACAATGAAGCTGTAGGAAATATTAACTATTCCTTACATCGTCAATGCGCCACCAACCTTGGGAACTACGATGTTATGTCCCTTGTGCCTGTAGTTACACTGGCTCACTCACCCTTCAAACCGGAACACAACAATACTGTGTACTGTTATAATATATACTGTTATAATAACTGATGAGTGGGTTGTACCTACCCAGACGGGCTTGCACAAAGCCCTACCACCAAGTAAATTCATAATTTTATTATTATCTCTCTATTATATTAGATAATAGCGGTGATACAAATCCTTTTTTATGTGTTTAATATATCGATTAAATTATTGTTAAGATTAGATACAATGGTAAAGCTCAAATCAATAACTTCCTATCAGCTTTAAATAATAGCTTAATAAACCAGAATGGATGATCCATTCTGGTTTAGTTAAGTGTATTACATGCTTTATTATTTGCTATCACTAACACATGTGTCGTCAAATAAATGACAAAATAAACAAGCGAATGTAATGTTTTGTTTAATCATGAGCAAATAGCCTGACGATGTGGGGATACCGAACAATAGTTGCTGATTAGTACATGGCATTAATCAAGGGCGTGCATCGTATTAGCACATAACTTCAGCTTATCCTATTATAAACATTATGCATATAATTGTGTATATTTCCTTGAATATGTGTTTTATGTTTAAAGATATATTTTTAATTCAAATATGGACAAAATTAAATACATTTCATTCAAGTTGGCTTTAACAAGTATTTCTGAATAGTCAGTCGGTAATGGTTCGATACAATACAATTAAATACGTATATAATATATCCTTCTATGCAACATCAGAATCACAATAATATGCTAATAAGTGTTCACCACTGAACAAAAATATTAGTGCTGTGACTGTGAGAAATATAAGGCCCCCTTACATAGCCTTACACCACCAATATTGGGAACTAATATATAATCTTTCTTTCATCGTTGTTTTATGTTTAATTCATATAAGGAACGCAGACATCCAATGCTCGTTGTCTGATAAAAGAACCTTTATATTGGCTCTGCAAGACTTATAGACAACATTCGCTTATATACTGCAGATCGAGGGATGTATCGAATGCAAAATTGTAACGTATTATTTAATATATATGGAACCTTGGATTGATTCGTTTATAAGATTAAAGAGCATACACTTATAGTGTAAGATTATTTTTTTATGACAGCATCAAACGATTAGAAGGCTCATCTGATGGAAAGTGTTTAAGAGAGGAGTACGCTCTTTTCTTGAAGTTTTTCCGAACCGATACGACAAGGGAACATGTCGTATCGGTTCGGAAAAACCGCCGGCGAAAGCTGGTTCCACAAAGTGGTTGCGCGAGGCAGAAGATGTCTAAGAAATCGCGCTGTTGTGGATTTTCGGACATCAAGGTGGTGCGGGTGATACTTCGAATTTTGAAGAACTTCGAAGATGTTTAAATTAAAAAATTACTAATACTTTAAAATTAATTTGGTATAAGATTTAAATTATTTTGGAGTTAATGAAAGATAAAAATTGCTCTCTGAACTTTAAAACTGGATCAATTGATTAGAGTGTATATAAAAGGATAAATAAAAAAAACAGTATACGAGTATGATGTGATGAAAACGAAATTGCATTGCGCACACTTATAGCGAGTGGGAGTGGGTATAATAGTCTCACTAGTAGCATTTAAGGAATAACGCAGCCAATGTGAAACTTATAGAGATAAGTTTCGTAAGTGTGACTGTGCCTTTTTAATATCTGATCATATTATTCCTGTATATTTTATCACTTATCTTGATTCTGTCCGTCTGTGGGTACAAGTTATCTCTATTCCGGGTTCCAGTGGATACCACTGTCATGGTATTACGAAGTAAACTAAGATGATGTCATTATGATGGTTACTACGACGATGTCCATACTTGCTTTGCATATAAATACATATGTTTTTTTTAAATTATTCATGATCGAATTATGCAACGGTGATAGAACGGAGTCGTTTATTTTTAATTGCAAATTATACATTATTACATATGAATAATTATAGTAATTTACGATTTATTAAGTTTTTTCATAAGTGTTTCGTTGGTCTGGTGGTTAGGTTAAAAGGGTGCACTTTTCGAGGTCCCGAGTACAAATCTTTCCAGCTTGATAATAAATAAGTAATCTTTGAAAGTAGATTGGTACCATCTGACGGTCAACTCTAGCACCGCGCGCGCTCCTTGATCAAATCCAGTTAACCCCCATATTACTGTTTCACATTTCCGTCCCTTCTCCCTAAATTACTTCCAAAAATTGCAAGAAAGGGAAAACAAGATGTTACACATAAATGTGTATGTTGTTTACTGTTAAGAATTTGTCTGTAGTAATTCGGAATTTCGAAGTTTACCCCCGTGATTCGATATTAAAATGCTTATATACTGTGTTAGGTTGCCATTCCAAAAGAATATGAGATTGCAGGAATACTTATTGCTTCTTGTGCATACACTTATGCACTACATATCTACTGCGCAATTAATCAATTCAAATCAATTTGAAGGACATTATAATCATCTGCTTTTCTTATATAAAATGTAAATGAAGATTAAGAACTAGGGATCTCACACGTGTTTTAAGAATATCACGAATAATTATATACTAATAATTATTTATTATATAACTAGCTTTGCTAGATGAGTCAATATAGTCACTATATTACTTATGTAATATATAATATAGGAGCTGAGATGGCCCAGTGGTCAGAACGTGTGCGTAGTTAACCGATGATTGGGGGTCCAAATCCACTCAAGCACCACTGAATATTCACGTGCTTAATTTGTGTTTATAATTCATCTCGAGGTCGGCGCGGTGGTGAAAAAAACACACGCGAGGAAACCTGCATGTGTCTAATTCCTTAGAAATTCTTCCACATGTGTATTCCACCTGTAAATATGTTCAAAACTTTCACCTCAAAGGGAGATGAGGCTTTAGCCCAGCAGTGAAAAATTTTCAGGCTTTCAGGTTATTTTTTACTTTATATAATATAGTACGGGTACAATCACATCATGGCTTTACTATTTAATATAAATATTTTATTATCCATATGAGAACTATAGAAGTTCAAAACATAATATTATCTATACTATAGTAGTTACATATATGTATAGGTATACCGATTTGATGTTGAACAGCAAAATAACAAACTAATGATCCTGAAAACAGCGAGGTTTGTTGTGGTATTGAAACATATATTTATCTATTAAATAAAGACAAACGCTAGGCGATATGTCTCTTCAAATAAAACGATGCAATAAACTAGAGTTTGCAGTTTATAAAGGTAATGTGCACTTTGTCATTTTAAAAGTATCTACTCTATCTATTTGATGTGCTCTTTTGAACATTTATTTATATATTTTGTGAAATTTCAAAAATAGTTCTATTAGTATAATATCTTTTCTTAATTAGCCTTAAAACGCAGTGATTCCATGTCGAAGTACGTTTGCAATTGTTTGTTTACTCATTTAATCTATTCACTAATTGAGGCACGCGTCTGCATAGTGCAAAGTTTATACCCACACATCGATATCATTTACACGATGATAAAATATATCTACGTCAAACCGTCGCGTGTTCAACACGACTATATAAAGCGAAAATTTATATTTCTCGATACACTAACAGAATAGCCGTGATACAGTTGAAAAAGTCTCTCTAACGGCTATCAAATTGAAATTCGATTTTACTGAAGCACTGTTATACTGACTTCAACATTTTCGGATATTGGATTTGAATTTGAACACAAGCGTTGTTCACTGAATTTTTGTAAACTATTCTATCGACGATTTAAACTCGTAAACTTCAAATATGGACAAGAGGCAGCTCATTGGAAGTGCGACTCGCTATATTGCTGGCAGACATGCAGTCCAGACGGTTTACTGGAGGCGTTCCGTTGGCGATGCTAACGGTTTGGTGAAGACAAGTAAAATGACCTTCTTCGGCAAGAATGAGGGTCCCAATAAAGTAAGCAGCGCAGAAATGTTCGCAAGAGTGCGTGATAGGTATTCGTAAGGAGAAAGTGTTCATACAATATTACCTGTGATAGCTATATTTATATTAGGTTAATTTTAGTCGAATATATAATCAAATATGGCCTCGTTTGTGAAATCATCCAAATTTATGATCTTTTCTTTTGTGTTTTTATGAAATTTGTTATTTAAAAAACATAATTCAGATAAAAGATTTTATATGTCTAAAGTTATTTAGACTTTCTTTGACGTTAATATATGTTTTGTAGAAATATTGAATACATTTATAATTTAAATTTGTTTAATATTACATTAATTTGAAGAGGCTTGTCTGATTATTTTTTTTATCAATATTAGTATTAATTGTTGAAGCTATGATGTGTTGGAACTAAGTTCACTGCGTGTTGTTTTTGACTCAACTTGTTAAACCTGCAATGTACAAATAAAAATAGTTATTATTTAAATCTTATTTTTTATTTTTCTCATTAAAAAAATATATTCCGGTCGTAGTATACACATGAATCCAATAAGCATTAAAATAATTGTGTCTTTCAAGATACAAGAAGCATTAATTATTATTATTTGTAACATGATATTATAACATCAAGAAATTTAGAAGGACAAACAATCAATTAAAAGCTTTGAAAAACCTCATTTAAAACTTTCAAGAAACATTATTTCAATATACAGACTTAATTAATACTCAATTCCGTAGAATAAATGACTTTTTAAGTTTTTTCAAATTTCGAGGATTACCAAAGATAATATCTATTAAATTATTATAATTTCAAATGTATTATAATAATTTTCTTTTATTTGTTAATAGATTTGTATGCTCGAGTAATCTTAGAAAAGCGATTCTCTTAATTTTTAATGTAGAACAATTTTAAAAATAATTTGCTTATACACGTAACAAATTGAGAAAATATGTCATTGAAAAATCTATGTCAATTAAACTGTTTTATAAGAGAATGTTTTTTACATCAAATATACAAAATCACATTATTGAAAACTGCACCAAGCCTCTAGGGACCTACCTAAATAAAATAAAGTTGAAACATTCATGTTCGTATCACAGTTGTCGGGCAATCAGAATATACAAATTTTAACTAAAAATATGTAACATTTAGTTGAAATTTGTGCTTTATCTAATCATACCTTTTGTTAAACAACATCTAGGTATATTAACTTTAATTTTCTTTATTATATAACTAATTAATTATATTATAACTTGTAATATACGTAACTTTTAGTCATAGGAATGATATCTAGATTTAATTATAATGTAATATTTTAATAATGTTTGTATTTTAGTAAACGGCGAATTTCTAAATGTAATCCGTCAAATGATATTCCTATTTCGTTTTTAGCGTGGAATAAATAATATGCTTATGTTATATGTAAATTTAAATCCCGAAACGACTAAGCAGGCAAGCGTGCATCAAACTTTTTAGAAATTTAGATGAGTTGCTGGTCAAGCGCAATTGAGTCAATCTTTGTGTAGTTATAAGGCCACTCAAGTTTCCGTTCTCTTGTTAGGTTTGTACACAATAATTGCGTGTGTTGTTCATAAAGAAATAATTCAAATTCACAAGGGAATTATTTCACTTATACTTTCATTAAAATTATGATGAACATAATAATTTTCTATTTATAAATATAAAGTGTCCCTAAAATTGTAGATTCGTATATTTTTGACGTACTATTTTAGTTCAAGTGGCGAATGGCAGTTATACGAGTATACTTTCTGATTTCATCAATGCCTTCTGTTATTATGCGTACGATAAAAGCATAAACATAGAAAAATATGTTAATTTGGGTAGGACTTTTGACAGGTAGTTTTTCATTCTGTTGTTATTTTAATTTATTTCAATTAAAATAAAACATTTTTTTAATAACTAAATCGAATGATGATTGACATGATTTAATTACAGAATTCCGATAAATATTATTAATTTCATAGAATTTATTATCCAATTACAACATTAACGATTAAACAGATCCATTAAAAGGCTCATTGCCAATATATATTTATTTTTATGATATATATATATATATATATATATATATATATATATATATATATATATATATATATATATATATATATATATATAATAATGTGTTTGGTAATATTTTATTGTCAAACATATTATTTATTCCATTGATGATTTACTAGATTCGACGCAAATTATATTTTGGCCCCTTTTGCTGTTGAATAATTTGGGTCTTGGAGTAGCAGCACAAAAATCTTCATTAAAATTATAACACCTTATTGTCTCCTGTAGTGATAGAGAGAGCTGGCTTCTTGTTCAGAGGATCGGAATTGCGATTCCATTCCACGTGGTGGTTATTTATACAGGAACTTTTTTTAATCAATGTCAATAATTATGTAAACAAAATTCTTATTAAAAACTAATTTACGCTGTAAACTGTTATTTAATCATTTCTTTATGCAATTGAATTCACTTATTTTGATTATTACCAATGCTCAAAATAAATGTAGTCATATTATTATCTGCAATTGAATGATATCACCGTCTCTGCTGTTTTAAAATCAAATAGGATAAGGAAGTGATATTTTAAACGTATGCACGTAATAGACTGCATCAATTTTTATTTTGAATCGAATTGATTAATAAGACGTGTTAGTTTTTTGACTACGGAAAAAGCTATTGGTTAATTTCAAAGTAAGTTCTTAGTGAATTGTGTCTATGATAATTTTTTTTTTGTATTTTTAGAGATGTTTATTTTACATATAGATTTTTTTAAATATTTAACTTTGATACGCTATCATGTGATACCCAAGTGGTTCGTCATAATTACGTTTGTATAATTATTTGAAGTCGCGGCCCAACTAATGCTTAAACGTCTAAATCTAAAATACAAGAATATTTATACAAGGACGCAAAAGTTCTTTGACGGTGATTTTCAGCCATAGACATTTAAGTGAGTCCACAATGTCCACAATCCAGAAGAACTTTTTAGAGGCGTTTTCACTCACTTTCATAGGTGAACTTTGCTAAGGAAAGCAAGCAAGCAAATATGTGAGTTTTTAAGTGTAAGATTGATCGATGTTTCTATCGTTTTAGACAATACGTTTACAATACAACGTTTACGTTACTATAATTAAGTGAAGCGACTGTAAGTAATTTAAAAATAGAAAATATTCTTTGAGAAGAAAAAAATTAAATTTATGGATTTATACCATAATCTGTTCGATCATTTGATTTCACGGTACTTACGTCATGAGAAAAAAAATAAAACGCAAGTGAGTAAGCTTCACATCATCAATTATTTTAATGAAATGTTATACATGTATCAAATGAAAATTAGTAATGAACGTTTGGAAATAGAATACCAGATGCTCTTTGTTTCATTAATAGTTATAAATAAATGTATTAGAATAGATATGAAATGATTGTCACAAATATCGCATGATACTTCGTTCCTTTCATATTAATGAAGAATAATCAATTGTAAACATTTCAAACATATTATATCAATTATTTATTGTACACTTTGATTTTATTCTGTACCACCTTCTTATAAGTACCTTTTATAAACACAATTTTAAAGAGACGTTAAAACCAAACATCAAACGATTTTTATCAGTTCAGTACAAAAGATTTTAATTTATAATTTTACGTGAAATAAAACACATCAGAAATTTTGTAAGCCCGAGAAATTGATCTGAAGGTGTTATGAATTCTCTGAAATTAATTTGTTTTCTTTGAAAAAGGTATCTCGGATAGCTTTAACTAATTGATAAGATAACCTATGTATATATGTTGTAATAATTGATAAAATACCTATAAGATAAATTATTATATATAGAAAATACCAATTTGCTGTTGCCGGATATATTATGTTTCTTATAACAAAAGTACTCTGGAGAGAATTGGACGTCGATTTCTGACTTCCTTTCTGACACTTAATTTAGAACGTTTAGAAACTTTGAAACGTCTACAATACTTTAAAGGAAGCTAGAATTTAATATTGTCTTTTAAGTAGAATCTTTGTTACTCTCTTTTCCTGAGGAATTGTTCATTATGGCATAAATAGCAAAGAAGAACAATGCAACTGTAAATCTAGATTACCTCTGTATCATTTTTATTTCCAGCTTCATATTATACGCTATTATTATTTTAGGTATACCATTAAAATAAAAAGTGTATTTTAATTCGATACGATTCATAAATTAATTATGAATCGTATCGAATTTTTCAATTCATTAGGATGAATGATGCATAAACGTAAAAACACAATTATATTTAAAAGAAAATGATGATAATTTGTCACGACATCGACTAGGTTATAACCAATAAAAGCTTACCAATAAACTACGAAAACCACGAATGCACACTGGATTACTGGACACAAATCAAAAACAATCAAATACAAAGCAAAACAAATATGGATTTATTTGAACGTCAATCTAAGAGTCAATTGAATAAAAAATCAATAAACGGATTTGGCGTAAAAAAATTGTAATCAATAATATTACTCGTGTTTATAAACAGGTACACAAATTCAAAAGTAACTTAAAAATACTAACTGTAACTTTACTGTTCACAACAGCGTGATTTCTAAAACATTTTCTGCCTCGCACAACCACTTTGTGGAACCAGCCTTCTCCGGCGGTTTTTCGGAACCGATACGACATTGGAAACTTCAAGAAAAGAGCGTACTCCTTCCTCAAAGGCCGGCAACGCACCTGCTAGCCCCCTTGTGCTGCAGATGTCCATGGGCGGAGGTAGTCACTTCCATCAGGTAAGCCTCCTGCTCGTTTGCCCCCTACCACAAAAAAGTTATATTTTTAAGATGAAAAATAATGAGCACTTAAACATTCTTATTTTTTTCTTAATAAATGTTAATAATATTTATGTACATTTTACATATGTAACCAATTAAGTCGATAGATTTTGGATATGAAATTGCAGGTTGCATTGGATAGATTAAAGTTAAATATTTTAAAGTTTGACATGGAATTGGAAATTCGAATTAATGTCATATTTGAAGCTATGATATAATTCAATAATTTTATGCTTAATAAAGCAAAATAGTTAACACCCTTTTGTAATCGGATTCGTAATCAAATTATATCGTATGGTGTTTATTTGTTTCATCAATTTCCCTTTGGAATTTTCAACCCTGTACAACTAGTTTCGTGAATGCGAACCCTTCGGAAGTTAGAGACAGTAATTGCGAATTAAAATCGTGATCTCAAATCACGTCAAAGTTTGTTGCAGTCGCAGCTGTAATCAACGTAAGTGATAAAACGTCGCTCGCTCACTTGCACTGATTGTGAAAATCTAGCGAAAAACGAATCTCTGCTTTTGGTAAACGAATGAATTTACCGAAATACAAAATCGTGTCGAAGCTTATATTAATGTTTTTAATTGGCACCCAATTGGTTCTCCAATCGAAATATCTCGTGATAAAATATTAGTCTCGTATGATAATTGGAAATATTCGTTGCATTGGATTAAATACAAAAAAGAGGTCATATATTTACAAAATACAATAAAATAGACTGTTTAAGATAGCGTCGACATCATTCATTACCCTCTGTCACAATAATTATTGCTAAAGTTTTTAATTAAGAAGGAAGAGGATGGATAAAATTAAATAATTTTGTTTTTAATTGCTACAACGCTGTATCATTCAATAAACTTCAGAGTTCGGCCACAACTAAGCCCCAAAAAGGGTCAAAGATAAAACTTATTGTAAGTCTTTTCCCTAATGACCCTTGGATCAGTCACCCTTGAAATCAGAAACATATTAATACAAAGTATTTAAATTTGACAGTATAATAATAGATGAGTGATATTAGGTCGTTAATGACCCAACAAGACCACATAGCCCTAAGTAATAAACATATATTACATACATAACATTATGAAAATCATAGAATCTCTTATTCATACATATATGTTTTTGGCAAGGTTTAAACTGCCTTTGCTTTAAACTTTAAAAATATAGTAAATATATTTACCCATCTATAAAGTAATTTCGCGTTCAAGCTATTAAGAAAATGTTTTTGGAATAATTACGAATTACATAGTGAAATAAATCTTAAAGTACGGAGAAAAAAAATTGTCGTTGTTAATGTATTTACTTTGCGTATTTATTTTAAGTTTTTCAATCATAATTTGAAACTTTGCAAACTTCCAATAATCTTTATTCCGATTTGTACATTCGTAAATGTCAAAGAAAATCTTAATAAGAAAGTTTCTACGCTACAGAATGTTTGTCGCCCTTTGAGAGAAAGCTGTTACATTTTGTCTAAACATTTTGTTTGAAACTGTTTTGTAAAATAATGTCAAGAAATGATTTTTAAATCAAAATAAAGTTTTATAATCATTGTAATTATTATTTTTTATTATGTATCATTAATTTTTTTTTCATTATTTATTATGCATTTAATAGACACTTAAATATTAGTAGATTATTTTAGAATATCAGAATGGTTTTTCCAATTACCGATACTAAAAATAAGTGAAGTGTGATATTTCCACTTCAATATCGAGACGTTGTTTAGATTTGTTATCATTATCGCAAGCAATCAATATTAAACCTCATAACAATTGCAAAAGACTCAAATTTACTTGCATGTAGTAAATCAACAATAGCGTAAGTGTGAAAAGTGTGAAATGGACTTTCCAATACAAAACATTAACCCATACGCAATAATAGATATAATCTCTTCCGTGTATACTTCAAAATCTCCGTTAATAATATAAAAAAATAGTTTGTGGTGCGGCTGTTTTTTAAGGTCTAGGTCTGTGTCTAGGTATTATTCATCGAGTGAACCTTATCAATAAACAAAATATTTAGTATTTTGGTTTGAATTGTGACTGAACTACTAGGGTGTCACTACAGGCATACGATTCCAAGGTTCAAATACCTTACAGCACTAATGTCTATCGATGATGATAATTATTTTGTCAAAGGTTACCCAATTTTGCATCTGTTAACTATTTAAAAAAAAAATAAGATGTAATCTAATATTGGCGGTTCGAAGTTAGGACTAAGGATTAAGAAATTGCCACGTATTTAAAAAGAATTAAGTTAACAATTTTTTTTCATAATAAAAAGGCATATGAAGTGCATGGACGCTGCACACCTTCCTGTAATGAGCATGTCGGTGATAAGAATCTACAAGATTTTCCGTTATCAAAAACTGTCTAACGCGACTAAAAAAGTTTACACTTCAAAAAAAGTACTCATGGAATGATTAAAAAATAAAAACAAATATATAACAATACAGAAAAAATTATTAAGTCTTTCTTTTCTAACTATATTATGTCATCCTTATACAAGTATATACATATAATAAAGTAAATAAAAATCCAGTGTAGTCCGACATAATCGAGTTAATCTTAACTAAATATTATTAAGTACTCTCGTATACTATGACTCTTGTTTGCTTTGCAAATAAAATAATTTTCTACACGAGTCGTGAATTCAAACAATACTTGTTGATTAACGCAATACATTAATTTAAAAAAAAATAACTCTCCTCAATTCAAGAAGATTACGTAATGAAACTGATGTACAAACTATATATCCTTCTGACTCTATATACTCGGACATAGCAAAAAAAAGTTTGTAATGCAAAAACTGAGCCATTTTTTTTCCTGGTATAATTTCTTCATTATAATTACCGTGCACGCGTTTAACAAGTGCAAGGATCGTGGCTACAAGTAGGAATCATACGTATACACATAGTCATAGCTATGTATGTCACGATGACTCGTATCGACATATGTATAAAAGAGCCGTGAATTATTCCCTGTTGGCATACAGCAAACAGAGCGCGCTTGGAATTGAAATTTTCCTTGGAGAGCATTATAATACCCAATTTATTTACTTGTTTGTTGGAAGTATATTACTTAGTTGAGTAATAATTCAGATTCCGGTTACTAACTTCGAATAAGCTGTTTGAAGTATAAAGTATTTTGCGAATACAATGGACAAATCAAGGCAAATTATTGGCAGCGCGACGCGTTACATCGCTGGTCGCCACGCTGTGCAGACTGTCTATTGGAGAGTTGGAGAAAATGGCAAAGGATTAATGAAGACGACAAAAATGACCTTCTTCGGCAAAAACGAAGGTCCCAACAAAGTTGATAGTGCAGAAATGTTTGCGAAAGTTCGGGAGAGATACACCTGAAAAAATTGTGAATATCTCATTATGTGATAGTTATTTATTATTATGTATCTGTGATACTTGTCATATGCCTTTTACTTAAGCTAATTTATATAGTAGAATTTGACAAATATTATGTTTGAGTACGTGTGATAACGAGCGTGAAATATTGTAGTATAATAGAATTATACTATTGTGAAAATATTTATTATTTAATTATTTAAGATGGATTTTTTGTTATAAAGGAAGAAGATGAATAAAATATTATAATGGCATATGTTTTTGTATGTTTTGAAACAATTTTAGTACAATACAATTTTTTGTAACTATATAGTAGTTTTACTTATTAATGTATTAGTCACAAATTCGATTATTCAAGAAAAATAATTTATAGTCGACTTCAACTTTAGGGAATCGTGCCCCAAATTGTTTTAAAAGCCTTAGTCAAACAAAAATCTTTAGAATAAATTTCAGGCAGGTGGGAAAAAAATGTAATTTGTAGCTGAGCTAAAATACATTCAGAATTAACCATTATTTTTGTAACTCCAAAGCGGTGTTTCTTTATAAACTTCCAGATATATTTTTTCGTATTTGACGACCTCCGTGGTCGAGTAGTACGCCACTCCGAGGTCCCGGGCTCGATCCTGACCGAGTCGGTGTAGAAAATTTCATTAGTTTTCTTTGTTGTGTTGTGTCTGGGTGTTTGTCATACCGACGTTATTTCTGTTTTTCCATAACACAAGTTCTTTACCTACTTACACTGGGATCAGACTTATGACTTTCTAATTGACTGCACACCTTGGGAATGACATGATCGTCTCCAGGCTGTTTCAAGTAACAAAAATATATTTATTATTGTATATTGTAAATTGATATTATAAAAAAAAAAATAGATCCCGCTCAGTTTCTTTCGCCGGTTCTTCTCAGGTCTGAGGTATTACATTCCGAACCGGTGGTAGATTTTCGACTATCAATAAGAAAGTAAACACTTCCATTTTGAATAAAGGTTTTTGACTTTGAATGTATGTGATGTTGTTCAACATTTATTTTTAAATTTCACCCCCTGTACTTTACACATTTATAACGATATACATTTGAAAGATTAAAAATGTCTGTAATGTATGTGTTGTGTATATACGTAATATTACGTAATATAATGCTAGGTATTTGAGATAATTATCTCTCTTAGCAATAATGAAACAGTTATCATCACTTGTACAAATATTTCTTCAAATATTTAAACAAAAAAATATTTGTAAACAATAAATACAGTAGATAACAAAAGCATCCAATAATATCGGTCATTGACAGTTATAGATCTAGTCAAACGAAGGCGCGCCCCACCAACTAAATTTATCTCCAGATATTATTATGGTATAATGAATATATTATATTTTTTAATGTGACATTAATGTATTTTAAAAACCTTAAACTGTTGCAACATTGATTATCAATTATTTATATCGCTAATCGGAAAATTCGTCTTAAAAATCACTGAATCGATCTTGACCTCTTGTGCTATTATGGTCTCCTCTACAAACAAAAATTGTAGTTTAAATAGAGTGGTAAATAGGAATATTAGTAATTCCTTATAATGGGATATTAGCTATGTATTCTTTTTACATATTTTACATGCAAAATTTCGTGTCTATGCTTTTGATCGTTCAGGAGTTTCTTCCTGTGGGAACAAATTTTGGTGTGGATGCACTATCAGCGCAATGAAACTAACATTTATTTTTTTTACTAAAGGATAAATTTGCAAGTTTTTAACTAAATCATCAAACACACATTTTAGTAAAATAACAGCTTGTAATTATAACACTAAAAGGAATTTTAGACCATTTAAATAACAGAGCAACGTAAGTGGGCGTCGGTTTCGACATTTAACATTCTGATAAGAAACGAGTTCTCACGGAATAAAACTGCTGGTATGCATTTTAATATTTGTTTAAATCAAGTCGACTCCGTCTAGTCAACAACAGATAATACAACGGTATTATACATACATCTCTACTGTAATGTAAAAAAATAATCTGTATAATGTTTGTACGATAAGTTGTATCACTTTGTATAAATATTTTGTTTTGATTCTTGCTACAGTTTTCGATATTATAATCATTATGAGTACATTAATTAAAATATTATAATGATTCTGCAGTTATATGATAAGAGAAAACGCTAGACGGCAAGGCGATGAAGCGATTTAGTTCAACAAAATTACTACTTAAATTTATTTAAACCTATATAACTGTAACAATAAATCAAACAGAAATCATGATTATATCTAATATTAGTTAATGTTAAATTAAATTAATTCAATTTTAAGGTGATTTAATGGTGTAATAAGTTTCAACCACGAAGTTTTTCTGATGTAGTTAATCTGATGCTAGGCCTTTTTTATACACGTCTGGTTAATGACTACTTATTATTTTATTCTACCACCAGGCAGAATCAGTGTAATGAGGACAAGGAACAGCTTATGGTAAGCCGAGTATTATCTCTACATGGGCAAAGTAATCTAAGTACCATCAAACGGCTTAAAAATAATTTAAAGTACGTAGAAGTAAAAAGTAACATTCGCATTGCGTTGAAACTAAAATTAGTTTTTTTCAACCTTTATTTTAATTACTTGTTGTGGAATTTTATATGTAGTATGTTTATGTTTTGTATGTAGTTTTCTACTCGTATATGTGAACTAATTGCAATTCATTCAGTAAATATTATTATCTTGGTCGGTAATAATAAATTACTCAAGGAAACCATAACATTAAACTTCAACGAAATAAACTTAAAAGAGGGCCTCGTTTATCATATTAATTATTCATTATTTTAATTATTTAAGGATTTGAAATTGTTAAAATTATTAAGAGCTTAGGTAAAGGAATTTGCTTTAAAGCTTTCTACTTAAGAATTGACCCCAGTGTGGCTAGTAGTTAAGGAATCGAAATAAAAATTAATTAACGTAGATTTTTCAGCTTTGTATCGTGGTTTCTTTTATTTGGGTGTTCACTTAATTGTTTTATAGCTACTAACTTAGAATTTCAAAATAGGTAAATCAAACATGTGTATATGTGCACTGTCTTAAATTTGCAGTTTTTGTAATCAATGATATATTATGGTAAGTTCAGAGAAACCAAATACTGAAATATTAATCTTAGCCGACGATAACGACGTAAGTGCCATCGAATTATTATACAGTTTACATAATATAACGGAACATAGTGAGAGTATTTTAAAACACTTATAGTTAGTCAATTTTGAGTAGGAATTAATAAGTTATAGACTAATAAATTAGTTTGTAAAAGTGAAGTTATCATATTATCATTTTTACAGTTACTTTTTTTGAAACACTTGTTTTGATAGTTAATCAATAATGAGATAGATTTTCCAAAACAGAGTCTTAATATTTAATTACTTAATAATATTAAAACCTAGTGGCTTGTGTGATAAATAAAAATATTTAAAGATATTTATAACGTTTGAACATTATAATATTAAGAGGCGGTAAGCTTAATGTCCCCAAATTTCTTGCGTCGTTTTATATAAACTATTGCTAGTAGCTGCACCTTACAGATAAGAAGTCGTAAATGGGACTTGTATGGTTATATCCTTCTAAGAGACCCGTAATGTCTCTGAAATGGCTTCGGGTTTAAATCTTCAAGAAAAAGGAATTTTAGGCAATGATGGCACCGTACCATTGTAACATGAGTCTATAATATCAGAAAAACGTGGAGAGATGTGAAGTGTGAAGCTCAAGCTGAGCGGTAAGGACACTTTTGCCCTTCACAGAGAAGTATTATTCTAAGTAACTACTTTAAGATATGTTTTAAATCAAGTCAAAACATTAACTTTAACGAATACAGCATTATACTTGGTTATTGTTAATGTATAGTCCAAGTCTGGTTTAGATTTCTGATATTGCGTTGACTATACACGTTAGCCTTCGAAAAAATGGATACTAAAAAGAGAAATGTTTGAGTAAGTTACTTTGTGCTTGTTTCTTGTATTTGTGTACTGATTGCTATCTTTATTGTTACGGAAATAAAGATATTCCACAGTCCATCGAGTGTAATTCTAGCAATACTAACTAACGTTTATCTCTTTTACATTCGCACTAAATTCGAGGTAAATTTAATAATATTTGTAATAGTACAGTACAAGACGTTTTGAACGTTTGGCTTATAAAGGGTAGTTGTGACCAAAATTCTTCAAGATGACGTCAACTTATGTAACCAAATCCACTATACATATTATTACTTATTATTGTTACGGAATTTAGGGCAAGATAAGACTGGAATACAATTTAATCGAAGTATAAAGTGTAGTTAATACACTCAACTGTCTAGACATGTTTGCGTGGATACTTATTGACGGTTATAAAATAATTTCGCGATTACAAGTGGATTTATATACAAAGATGTTATAGGCAAAACTGTTTCTAGTTAAAAAAATGTGAAGACAGTTTTGACTTAAATTGCTACCTACTATTATCGTAGACTGGAAATCAAAATTGAAGTTACTCATGGCTATATCGGTATATCATTTTGTCCGCGCACTCGGAATCGTTCTGTGTCCCCAGACAAGCGCAAAAGAATTAATTATTAACTCAATTTGTGTTTATAAATCACCCGAGCTCAATACCTTAAAACCCGAAACTTCTCACCAAAACAGTGAAATATTTAACGGCTTTTACTTTTACCCTTAAAATCTTTTTTTTTTGGAACGAAGTTTTTTTACGCGGCTTACACTAGAGCGTACCGGCATAAATCGTCACGTAAGGAAAAACCGTTCCGAGACCTCCGAGGGATTTTCCCTTTCTTTTTTTTCTTTTCTGTCTCTTTCTATTATATATGGTTCATTACATTCGTACTTTTTGTAATTGTTTAAATTCACATGGGATTTTTAGTATGTATATAAATATATGTATCTTTGTGTATTTAAACCATATAACCTAGTGGCTTACATAATCAGTAGATAACTGAGTGCAAACGGATATATAATTAGGATCAGCTGTTAGTTTATCCTACGTAATTTTCTTCACTTTCCGTTGTACAGGTTCTTTTTCATACTTTAGTAAATAGCTATGGTTTCGCACAGGTAAATCTATGTAAAAGATTACAATGAAAGACAAACATAACAAGAACTATACATTTTTATTTATTTATATTGACCACAATCAAATATTTGATACAAAATGTGAACTTTACACCTATCCGGTTTTATCTCTCAGTCAACCAAAACAATATAACACGCGTGTTTTTTTTTAAATAATTTAATCATTTGTGGAAACTTTATGTTTTTTTATATGTATTTATTACGATGACTTGTTATTTTCGTATTATTTAATAAAATAAACATGAAATATGTTACTTTCAGACCGGACACAAATATTGGAGACCAAATAAGCACTATAACTTTAAATAGTCATAGTGTCATGAACTAAGTTGACCTAGAATATCAGACGAGTTATCTATCGACTTATCGAGAGGGAGATTCCTGTTTAATTAGGAGAATGTCTGTGTATGATCAAACGGGAAGCGAAGAAGACTTGTCTCCACTTTTACGAGGGCGTTTTAACACAGGATTTCATAGCAATCGATCCCCAGCACACGTGTCTTTAAGCCATTCTTTAGTATGATCGAACCCAGGTATGAACACTTAATGATGTTTATCATTAAGTGTTCATGAGCTTAATTATAAATAAATAATTCACCAGAGTCGGCGGTGAAAATAACATTTATGAGGAAACATTAACATATCGTATTCCCAGGACGTGAAGATTAGCTCAGCTCAGTTTTGATCCCACATCTACAGGATGGGAATGTTCTACAGCTGACTTTACTTTAGTATATATAATAAATAAGCCTTTGCCATAAAAAGGGAAATAAATATGCTAAAAGAGCTAATTTGTACAATCTGAACACAAAACCAGTTTCCTGTTTTTGTTAAAAATAAAGCCGTCCTAAGTAAACGTTCCGAAGAAACACAATTTCCCCAAATATTTTAACAGTCCACATATGTTACATACGCCGACTATGTAGTCTTATCAGGATGAACATAAAAAGTTTTATCATTATTCTACTCTCGTAAAACATTGAAAAAAATGTTATTTAGTCTGTTATAATTGAATGATGATAAGGGAGGGGAGAGATAAGAGATAGAAGAAAGAGAATTTATATAAACTCAGTAAAATATTTTTTGTTGGTTGTGGTCGTGCTTGCCTTCCCGTGACTTGGAATAATTGAGTTTGATGCAATGAAGGTAATCCAAATCAACAACTAACATTACAAGCTAAGCGTTGGGCTAATTGTATTTAACTAATATGACTTTGTTGTTTTATATGTTGAAAAACTAAACTACTGAATTCCTTTCCTGTTCTTCTCTATAAAATTGCCAAATGGCGATTCAAAGTGCTTGTAAAAGTTTACTTGAATAAAGTATATTTTGATTTTGAAATATTTTGTTGATCTGTTGACATATGACAAGGGTCAACCTTGTCAACCGATCAACAGAAGACACTTCCATCGTGTCTTCACCATGGCAAAGACACTTCCATCGTGTCTTCTCAATGTCACGTACATTGGCGAAATAATCTGTGCCCTCTTGGCACAGATAAAAGCCATAATAAAAAAAAAAAAACAGAAGACACTGATTATTCTGCACGTAAAAGAGAAGAAAGTCTTAAGACACATTTAATCATATTGATCGACATACCATACGAACTTTATAAAATTCAAATAAAAACTATGTTAAGCTTTCATAAAAAATAAAACATTTACAAAGGAAAATCACGAATTCGATAGAAAAAAAGTGATTTATGAATCCGTTTTGAAATGTTTTTACCTCAAAGGCCATAGGTCAAGTGTTTTGGATATGAATGTAAAATCTAAATAAAATTCGAACATTTTGCGGTTTTGCTTGCTAGTCACTTTTTTGTTAATAGCAGAAATTTCTAACTAAATATATACATAACTCTAAACTATATGTTCTATATAATCAATTTATTCTTTCGATTGTTCTAGTTCTCGTTTTGTATAAAAAATTAATTGCAAGCTGTAATAATAAATATCATATTATTTAAATGAAGCATTTCTTCGGGTGCCCCGTAAGGCTCGTTAAAAGAACCGCTTCTTACGTTATTTTAATTAAAGATCTTGTGATTGACTTTGTGTTTAACAACAACAACAACAACAGCCTGTAAATACCCACAGCTGGGCTAAAGGCCACCTCTCCCTTTGAGGGGAAGGTTTGGAACATATTCCACCACGCTGTTCCAATGCGGGTTAGTGGATTACACATGTGGCAGAATTTCTATCAAATTTGTCACATGCAGGTTTCCTCACGATGTTTTCCTTCATCGCTGAGCACGAGATGAATTATAAAGACTAATTAAGCACATGAATCAGAGGTGCTTGCCTGAGTTTGAACCCGCAATCATCGGTTAAGATGCACGCGTTCTAACCACTGGGCCATCTCGACTCTGTTTTGTTTACATGTATTTATAGTATCGTAAATTATTCTAACGAACAAATACTTCTTAAGTATATGAACCATTTAAAATGTATTACTAGTATTCTCTTAATGCAGATTGTTAATGGATTTCAACTTTACCTTTGTGCAAGGCACTGTTAAGACTTAAACTGGCAGACAGCTATAAATAATAACAATATTAGGTGGCAAAATAGTTATTGAAGAATGATTTAAGAAGCTGGCACTGAAAATTCCAAAAAATAAATAATGATTTTATCACATGTCTGTGTCTTCTGATAAAGCAAGCTATTGAAACTGTCTCATTACAGTGAAAGTTTTTGATTGTTTGTTTTTTTTTTTTATTGTAAAGAATAGCAATGATTGGATCAAGATAAACCTTAATCTTTTTCATTTCGTGTATACTATATTCGGTTAGTTATATAAAAAATTTCAAGTTCTGTATGGCTTTTATTTTCAATAAAGGTAAGAAAAAATTTAACTTACTAACGAGTGACATTTGGGTTAAGATTTAATAAGATTCCGATTTAAATTGTACTATAAATTATAAATTAAGACGTTTTTGTCAAAGAAAATTAAAGTGTGAATCAATGTAACCAAAAAGTTATTTGGAACTCCTATTTTTGGAGGGTTTAATTTATTAGTGGGGTGGTTTGGCAAACAAAAGCAGTTGCCAAGTTGTTAAATTGCTTCGTTATGGTTTGGACTCTTGAACCAGTTTTAGTTATGCCTCAAATATGTTGTGACTGACAAAAAATTCCTTCCTTCCTTCTTTCCTTCATAATGTTAAATCATTTCTTTATATATATTATTACGAGCCTAAGTAGTCCTATCTTACTTGTTAACATACTCAAAATCCTCAAAATTTTGTACACATTTTTTAGTTGAAAACATTTTCAATTTAAAGCAATTTTCGTTGATAATGATATTTCTTACTTGAAGACATTTTTATACAACTTTTTTTTGCCTAAAAATTGCCTATTTAGAAATTCATTTTTTGCGTGATATTTATAAAGTTTAGTGTACAACGGAGTCAAAGAATAAGGTCGCTAATCGTAACTGATTCAACTAGTTACACGTGAGTTAAATAGAAAAATAGCTTAAAAGTAATTGCATAACTACAAAACAGTAGTACTTGTTTTACAACGCGGTCGGTAGAAAGATGCGTGAAACATTGGTAACTATTAAACGAAGACAGCAAAAACGTAAATGTATGTGACGCATTAAAATAAGAGAGCTCGCAGTTTGAAAAATATATCTTTTTTGTACTATGAAATAACAATAAAAGACGTGTTCTACAAGTAGTTGAAACAACTAAACGCTCGAGAAGTTAGTTTGTGAAGAATTGCCTGCGATCTCAAAGCATCAGTGATCTAGTGATGGGTGTCAGTAAAACAACTTCTTATCATCTCAGCCAAGAAGGCTTGGCCTTAAAAGTTAGCTTCAGGCAGGGCTATTTCAAAGCAATTGAATATTTTCTATCGTTAGTACAATCAATTATTTGCTATACTTGCGATGAAGTGCACGTACTTGTTATATTTGTTTATTAGTATTGAGTAACCAACTATATAGTTATTATGTCTCTGTGTGTAGTTATTTTACAGTAAGAAACTACGAGAAAATAAATGAATAAGAGATTGATATTTGAAATTCAATGGTTTGAAAGAAGCTTCAACGACTCTGTTATTCTTCGATCTGATGCTGGAGTCTCTGAATCTATGTGACAAAATAACCAACTTTATGCGGTTCAGAGGGAAAATTTGCCAAAAAATATCTTGAATCCGTCCTAAAAACTAGCCGATTAAAAATTATGATTAGGTATACTTTCAATCTGCTAATATTTTATTTCTTACTGTAGTCTTAATCTAAAAACTGTCACCGTGAGTACTACTCCTAAACTATACCAAAAAAAATTACAGTTATCTACAATAACTAATATCTCTAAATATAGAAGATTATGTTGGATACGACATAGAATAAAACCACCTCGTTAGTGCCCAGTAAGTGAGGCTGACTTTCGAGATTTAAGGCCAGCGTTAAGCGCGATTTGCCTAGTTCCAATATTTAGATTGAAGGCTGGAGCAAGTTAGAGGAGGTGCGATCTCAAAACAGTGCATTCACATTTGATTGGTGCTTTCAAAGAGGTAACGATAATTGTTTTGTGTCGAATATTACTTAAGCAGATGAAACCTGGCAATATTTTTTGAGACGTTTAATAATAACCAGGTAATTCTGAAAGTGTTTTAGTGGTCACCTCTGGTCATACTTAATGGTGCCATAAAAAAAAGCATTTTTGCCATCTCCAATACGCCATCAACCTTGGGAACGGATGAGTTATGTCTCTTGTGTCTGTAACTACATCAATACTAAACATTGATGTTTGTCGCTAGAGTACTCCAGTATGTTGTGCAACAGCGTCGGAGCAATAACTATTCATCTGAAAAATATTTTAACGATTAACCCTTAATCCCTGTGTTTCACATATGATTTCATTTAAAATGCTTTTTGCACTTGAAGTTTATCAGCAACTTTATCACCGGGTACTTGATCTTGTAACCTAGCGTAACAAGACGTCTAGGGCATTGCTCTGAAATAATATTGGATTTGTTCCTAATCCTTATTGAGTACACTTAGTCGCTTCTGACAAGATTTTACCGTTGTTTTCATATCTCAGAATCAATATAATAAATGTTATAAATTTACTTGTTTTGTTATCTTGTATTTTTTGTTGTTTGTGTTACATCGAGCTTTATTAATCTAGAACAAATAGGCTACAAGTATTATAACAAATTAATTTAAAAACCAAGGATGACGGTTTATTAACCAAATCAGTGTGAATTGGTTTATATAATTCAATAATGTTTCTGACATATACAAAATATCAATAACTGTAAAGGAGATAATCCGTTGTCGATAAATAAATATTTCACACATGACATAATTCTAAGCTATAATGTTTGATTCATCAGTTACAAAATGTTATTTACTTAATTGCACTGGTACTGTCTATCTAGGGGTGCATGTCAGTCACCTTCTCGTGCACGCTGGGCAACGGGGCCGGCTTGAGCTTGCTCGTCGGCTGTTAGTTAGCATCATGAACTATCCGCTGGCCCTCTCGTTTTCTCGGCGGAGCACGCCTTAATGAAGAGAAATATTTATATATCTGACATAAGTGGAGGTAACTTGTCTGAAGGTAACTCATGCTTAATTTATGAACTTAATAAGCAAGACGTGCCCTTATATCACATTTCTACGACAAAGTAACAATTGAAACATTAAGTATTCATTACACTTTAAAAAAAAATCGTGAATCTTTTAAAATAAACTACAACGTTATTAATTGTAAATATAAATTTGAATACATATTTTTTTTAGTATAACTTTGACGTATTATTTATGTTCTGTTCAATTCTGAAGTACACTTAGTCTCTCTTTGAATAAGCTATTGTACGAACAAACGAAGTGTTTCCACGTAAAACGTTTTAATCATTTCAACTTGTCTGATAGCTGTTTCAAAGGGACAATGTTCGATGACCCGTTAAAACAATACACTCAATGTTCACCTCACGTACGAGGATCATGTTCTGAGTTTTGAACTATCTTTGACTTGCTGGCATTGTTTGATACTTATATGAGAGCAATTAGGATATTTTGGTATACGTGTGGGGTATATTGCTTCTTTATTGGATAAACTTGTCTAATATCTAGACCAGATGTTTAGTGTTCTAGATAGCTCACTGGTTAATGAAATTTCTGGCTTAATATTTTGATATTTAAAACACAGCAAACTCATATAATCAGCCTTATCCAGAGTCAAGCCAAAACTCTCTTCAGATTTTCAAATCAATTGGCTGAATATACATGTATTAATATCATAGTGTCGTCATAATTATGATATTATATTTATTTGTACAATAAATCTTTATTTTGTTTTAAACCTTTTTACCAGATTCATTTAAGCTAAACCATTGACCAATTCAGAATGTTGAATCTACAGAAACTAATTCTGCATTAATTCATTAAATCGTTATTTGTATGCCTTAATGAGCATTTATATATTAATAAAATATTACTTATTAAAAATACTTGTACCTACGTGAACAAGTTATAATATCTTTGTTACACAAAGTATCAGGAGTTTTACGGCAGAACCAATACGATATGAATCGGAATTCTGTGAGGATTATATTTTGCTAGCGCATAACTGACACAACGTTCGTGTTTTTTTATTGTTTTTAGTTTTATTATCGTTCTAGTCTCTTCCTTCTAAGGCTGCAACCTGAAACTGATGATCCCGCACCCGAACTATCTCCGGTCATATCAATTTCCGTCCTATCGGATTATGAGTGATGGAGTATAAAGTTCACCCTTTATTCCCTCACGCGTTATTCGGAGTATTCTTTATGGAGTACATGAAGCGTATCAATTATATTTTATATAATAATTATGTTTTACTAGTTATCGTCCGCCACTCAGGTTCAGACTCAGTTCAGGTTTTGGTTATCATTTGCTAAGAAAAAAAGTCCTTCCTTGGATTTCAAATTTGCTTCATACCAATTTTTATCATAATCAGTAGATACATTGGTTTGGTAGTGAAAGAGCAACTGTTAGACAGAGATATAGAGTTGCGTTCACATTAATAATATTAGTACATATTTTATGTTATTAAATAAATATGAAATACTATAATAATAATATACTAATAATAATAAATCGTAGACTGAAACTTGAAAAGTAAACATATTATACTTTTTTATCTTACAATGTAATGATTATAAAATACTATTATAAAATCTTGAGTCTCTTTCTAAGTTTTATTACTTATAAGTTATATTAATTAGTTTTATTACAAAAAAAAAAAGTAATCGACAATTTTATTTTGCTATAGAGACTGAGAAGAGTATGTAATTTTAATAGATTTTCGGTATCATTATTATTTAAATCGCTTACACTAGTTAACACGTTCAGTGCCAGCGACACGCCTAGCGTGTTCATGCGAATTTCTATAGCCACGCCGCGAACACGCTAGGCTTGTTCTAAGAATTTCAGTGATATCTTAAAAACTAGGCTAAATTATTCATTCAAACTAATTGTGTGCAATCTTCAAGCGATAAGCTACTGAGTTTTTAAGTGGCCCGTTAAAAATAATATTTTTTTTTATTTTACAAAAAAATGTCTTTCGTAATGCCGGCGACACGCTAGGCTTGTTCACTTATTAAGGATAATCATAGATTGTCAAACTGTTTTTTCAACAAACCACATTTTATTTATGGCTTATTACCAATTTGTTGAAAATTGTTTTCTCAAATTTGCGGAACTTTGTTACATTTTTTTTTGTACAAATATCTATTATTATAAGAATTTATACACCTTTGTAGTATAAATAAAAATTTTAACAAAAAGAAAAACCGACTTCAAACAAAACACTATTTTAAAACAAATTAATATGCACGAAAAAGTAATAAAAATAATTGCGTATTCAACATATTTTTTAGAGTCTTCCTAAGTTAAATGAAATGAAAAATATTACACTACTTAAAAGTCGATTTACGATTATATAATGTAGTTATAGTTATTGGTATATTTGGAGCCGGTGTCAGCCACGGTGCCCTTGCCCCAACAATCAAAAGAAAGAAGCGATACGAGCCCCTTGATTGATCCAGTATATTATTGTGTAAAAGGTAATTTGTAAAAAACATATTTGTTAAAGTATTCTCGTATTGTTTTTTGATAAATATACTGTAGGGTTATAATTATTATAATCGTTAATCGACTGTGGTAACAAACATAAAAAAAAAAAAAAAAATACAGACGAATTGATAACCTCCTCCTTTTGGAAGTTGGTTGAAAACTATATAAGCCGTAATTCTGCCATTCCTATTTAATGACAAAGTTTATACTACATTGTCTTACTTTGTGTTATGTTGATACTGATTATGTATTACAAGTACCTATATGTTAGTTCGATTAATCATTAACTACCACATACATACACCAAATATATAAAATTAAACACTAAATAAGACTGATTTACCTTAAAAATGTAAACTCATGTCAACTTCAAATTCGTGTTACAAGAATTGAAGTAATGAAACAATAAAACGAGTTTAGCTTACATGAAGCTTGATTATTTTTTAATTATTTGTTTATTAATTATTACTTATTTAATTGTTCTTTATTATTATATCAAGACATGTGCACCGAATCGATATCCTATGACCTTTGAACATTTCTAGCAACTAATAAGAAAGTGAACGAAACAAGTGAGATAAAAATTGATTTTAGAAATTAATAAGTATGTATTTGAGAAAACAAAAAAAGAAGGTGGATTTTTATGGACACTTTATGAAGCGAAATTTAAACTCTGTTTTAATTTGTATTGAAAGTTCTATTTTATTTTATTTGATTATACCTTGCTACTTTCAAACTGACCCGCGTCCTTTGCAGGGATACAACAGTAGATAACAGGTAACAGGATATATCATGAACAATTTTTTTATTGAAATACGAACTAAATCATAACGCGATAAAAAGTATATATCAAATTCGACACCAATATAAATATGATATGTGGGAATTTATTAAAAAGTTTTACAACCACTGATTACATTATGATGTTTACTTACCATAAAAGCGGTTTTTTGTCATAATTCCAGGATAAAACACTGACAACATTATTCTAAACACCTTAATTATTGCATAACACAAGAAATATTACCTAAAAAGACCGTTTTAACAAAAAAATAATCATTTTTTTGTTCCTGTGCCAGTGGACACGCTACGCTTGTCCATACAATTTATCTTGCGATGCCGGGGACACGCCTAGCGTGTTCGCGGCATTATGTATGGCGGCATCGCTATGAGCATAGGAAAAATTTAGGTGGCAGTGAACGTGTTAATAAGTTTTGTTGGATTTAAACAGATGCATATTGTGTTTGTTTAGGATGATATAATTTAGCGATGGAGATAGGTTGATTACTTTTCATATTGACAGGAAGTAATATTGGTACGCACACACAAATGTGTAAAATGTATAATTTAATATTAATTCTGAAAGATAAATCTTCATTCTTTATTCTCATGTGCGGATGATGTATTCGTGTTATTCCAACATAACAAATAAGGAAGTCTTCAGAGGGATATAATATTTGCATTTTATTGCCGAGCGAAAAAGAACACCATTGTTTGTGTAAATGTGTAATATAATGTATAATAATGGCAAGATAAGATTTTTCCACTTAAAATTTTAACACAATGTTTTTTTTTTGTATTTCAAAGCTTTTATATTAGACGTACAATTGTAAAATAAAATTTGAGTGTGCGTGGATGTATGTATGTATTGTATAATTTTTTGGAAGAATAGCGCAAAAATATTTTTAGTTTCTTTGCGCGATTACTATAGTGAATATTTGATAACCCAAGTAGACTACTAATCTATACATATAATAAAATTGGAGTGTATGTTTGTAATTTTAACAACCGTTTTCTACTAAATGCCTATGTATGTATACACGGTACATATATCAAAGTAACATTTTTTACTATTTTGTTTGTCTGTCGGTTTGTTTCGGCTCTGAAACGGCTGGACAGATTTTGACGGGACTTTTACTGGATAGCTGGATAGCTGATGTAATAAGGATTAACTTAGGCTACGTTTATTTTATAAGTATACATAAAATTTCAGTTTAATTCAAACTCGCACGAAATCGCGGGCATAGCTAGCACCAAATATGATTGTGGTTATTTTTTGGTGGCTTAAAATATAAATAAATAAACGATATCCCGGCAATAAATTATTTTATTATAATTAAAATATAATACTATTTTAATATTAAATTTAAAATATTCATTCCTGTTGATGAAATGTTGAAATTGTTTGAAACCTTTAAGTTATTAATTTATACCCAGTACGTATAGATATAAATAAATGAATAAATATGAGACAACATCACATACATCATTTCAACCCAATGTAAGTAGCTAAAGCACTTGTGTTACGGAAAATCAGAAGTAACGACGGTACCACATACACCCACACCACTCGACCACGGAGGTCGTCAAACATATGTATGTACTCGGAAATTTTATTGGACTTATTCAAGTCGAAAATCCTTTAAAAGTAATGCCGCTGACAGCTATTATGTATATTGATTTATTAAGTGCCGCTTCACCTAATGGATCAAATTTTATATGATTATACGATTACGTTCAGAAATAATAAAGAATTGATGATTACATAATTTATATTATATATTCTATCTTTCATTACAATTTATCAAATATCTATACAGAAATATTATTATTTTATAATTACAATCTGAAAATATACCGCTAAGGGACTGAGTTCCTCCTTTACCGAAGAGAATAATCGTAGATCATCAACCATAGCTGTTAAAATAGGAGTCTTTAGTTATGATTCACGTGTTTAGATTGTTCATCTTCAACTTTTTTTTTTTTTTTTATTGGTTCAAAAAACTGGTTACAATCCTTAGATGTTAAACTTAATACAAACATGGCCTTAATATAAACATGCACATAGATTGAAACTTTCTTGATATGAACACAGCATGCGTATATATATAAGTATCATGTGGTGTACAATCAAAATTTTAAATAACTAAAGTTAAACTAGGCATTTATATAAAAATATATAACTGAAAATAATAATACATATAACATTAAGAACTTAATTTATTGTATGCAAGAATATAAAAGGCACACTTATTAAATAAAATTAAAGCGATAATCTGTATTAATATTATAAATGTAAAAGTAACTCTGTCTGTGTGTCTATTTGTGTGTCGTTTTTTTTTATTACAAAACCGCTGAACCGAATTTGATGAAATGAAATAAGTTACTTTATTTGCGTAATACATTACAACCTGAAACACGAGCGAAGCCGCAAGCGACTACTATTTTGTTATAAGTGTACAACAACAACAGCCTGTAAATTCCCACTGCTGGGCTAAAGGCCTCCTCTCCCTTTGAGGAGAAGGTTTGGATCATATTCCACCACGCTGTTCCAATGCGGCTTGGTTGAATATGTGTATTCAGAATATATATGAAATCTGTCACGTGCAGGTTTCCTCACGATGTTTTCCTTCACCGCTGAGCACGAGATGAATTATAAAGACAAATTAAGCACATGAATCAGCGGTGCTTGCCTGAGTTTGAACCCGCAATCATCGGTTAAGATGCACGCGTTTTAACCACTGGGCCATCTCGACTCGACGTTATAGGTAAGTGTAACAGTAATTCATTTAATAAACATTATATATGCATAGATGTGTATTCGTTCTTCTATATATTTCTCTCAGTAGAATCTACATTCTGATATACGGTAGTCGTACGTTAGGTTTAATTGTTATAAAATCACAATTCTAAAGTGTCATTAGAGCCTACTCAAGTATATGCTCATCATAGTTGACTAACTTATAACTACGTCTTTGGTCGCTTAGTATTAAGCAGTTGTTTATAACTATAAGCGCTTAATTAATTCAACTCCGACCTAACTTGTCTAGTAGTAAATACCAGTTATAACTGGTATTCTCCTTGTTGCGTAATTCCAATCTTATCTTGTTATAAATTTGAAAGATCATCAAGGAATACAATAGTAGATTTCATAATAAAGAAAAATAAAAACGATCAATTAAAACGCATGTTATTGTTAAGTGCATATCTGTTAATAAATAAATTAAACATTGTTTTTTATAAAAATTGTTGCATAAAACTTCTTCTATAAATAAAGACAATTTAAAAACTACTATCGGATTGGAATATAAATTAGTAAGTCGCGAAATATATCGACAAAATGTAGGAAATTTACTTGGTGGTGGGGCTTTGTGCAAGCCCGTCTGGGTAGGTACCACCCACTAATCAGTATTGTTGTGTTCCTTTTTGAAGGGTGAGTAAGCCAGTGTAACTAAAGGCACAAGAGACATCTTAGTTCCCAAGGTTGGTGGCACATTGATGATGTAAGGAATAGGTAATAGGTAATATAAAAAAAAATACAATGTTTGCCTCCTCTAAGGCGGCAAACATTGTAATTTTTTTTATAGTATAGGTTGGCGGACGAGCATATGGGCCACCTGATGGTAAATGGTCACCATCACCCATAGACAATGAAGCTGTAAGAAATATTACTATGTCAATGTTAATACAGTTGTCACTAGTAATCGTATAATTGATTACAATTCAATTCAATTCTTGGTTTAATGGCTTTAAGTTGTGCCGACAGGGCACAGATTATTTCGCCAATGTCACGTAGGATGGAGAAGACACGAAAGAGATTGATCGGAACAGTTGAGGAAACAAACTCAATTAAATTTTGAAGACTAGCATAGTAGTAGTAATTTCCTTGTTAATCCTTAACCTAGAACAACACAAATAATTGATTTGGCTGGCATGCCAACGAAGTGACGCGTACTATTAATTCAAAATGAACGAGTATTCCAATTTATATATTCGTTACTGTTAATAATTACTAGAATAGTCTATTTTCACATTGCCAAGCTTAACTAAAAATGTTTTGACAATAAATGCATGTCTTAAAGCAACTTTAATTAAACATAGATTGTAATAAAAATAACAAATAGATTGCATGTGAGATTATATATTTTTAATTTAAGACTTTACACAATTGAATATATATTAGGTTGGGGAAAAAGTCTTTTCGCATATAGTATGTATGAACTTGTAATAAAATCTCTTTGGCTATACCATTTGTATCTGGCTGGTTTTGGTATCATTAAAAAGTTTTAATTTTAAAGAAGGCACTTCGAAATTCAAATTAGGAATTTGTGTGATTTTCATTTGTTTTTGTTGTTGTTAAAATGAGTGAATCTAAAGAAGAAATTCGATACATTTTAAAATTTTACTATAAAAAAAGGTAAAAATGCAACTCAAGCCGCGAAAAAAATTTGTAATGTTTATGGACCTAATGCAGTACCTGTGAGAGTAGCGCAGGTTTGGTTTAAGCGTTTTCAAGCCGGAAATTTTGATATCAAAGATGCATCTCGCTCTGGTCGCCCTGTTACGGACAAAATTGATGCCATTTTTAAAAAGTGGAGCAAGATCGGCATATTAGTAGTTACGATGTAGCAGAAGAACTGGCAATTAACCACAAAACGGTTTTGACTCATTTGAATAAAGGTGGGTACACAAAAAAGCTCGATATATGGGTGCCTCATGAACTCACTGAAAGAAACCTAATGAACCGTGTACTCATTTGTGATTCTTTATTACGACGTAATGAAACTGAACCATTTTTGAAGATGCTGATAACTGAAAAAGATCGTGGTCACAGGAAGGTCAAGCTTCACAGACTGTGGCAAAACCCGGATTAACTCGCAACAAGGTAATGCTGTGTGTATAGTGGGATTGGAAGGGCATCATTCATTATGAGCTGTTACCGCCCGGCAGGACCATCGATTCAGAACTGTATTGTGAACAATTGATGAGATTGAAGCAAGAAATTGAGAGAAAGCGGCCAGAATTGATCAACAGAAGGGGTGTGGTTTTTCACCATGACAACGCTAGACCTCACACATCTTTAGCCACTCAACAAAAATTACGAGAGTTTGGCTGGGAGGTATTAATGCATCCGCCGTATAGTCCTGACCTTGCACCTTCAGATTTTCATCTGTTTCGGTCTCTGCAGAATTCCTTAGGCAGTGTCAGGTTAACATCACGAGAGGACTGCCAAAACCACTTGTCGCAGTTTTTCGATCAGAAGCCCCAAAATTTTTACAGCAATAGGATCATGTCACTACCAACAAGATGGCAAAAAGTTATGGAACAAAATGGCACCTACATACTTTAGTCAAATGTAAATAAACTATAAAAAAAACTTTTTGAATTTTTATATAAAATACGAAGAAACTTTTTCCCCAACCTATTATGTTAAAAGGTATACCTATTTCGAGTTATTTTATAGTTAATTAGATATTAAGAAAGTATTCGATTTGTATCTCTGTTAAGGCATTGAATAGCAATGTTATTGAATCGAAAAAGTTAAAATTAATTTAAGTGAGTTTAAATTAGTTTAGTTTTAATATTGCAGTTCATTGAACAGTTTGAACACACTTTTACAATCATTATGAAAAAAGTCCATCGATGGATGTCTTTGTTAAGAATATTCAATAAAGTTTTTAGACAAGTTGAAAGTTTTATTAAATTTAAAGAATAAATTAATATTTTGCATTAACTTGTAACGAGAGTCGTAAAACTGTTTTAGTTGTACTTCCAGTTCTATCCCAATGTAAACAGATGTATTTATGAAAACGTTTGTACAATAGAGTAGCTCTATAAATCGGAGGAATTATAATCAATAAAAACCTTATGGTCTTCTTTTTCTGTACCTTTGACATTTAACCTCGTTTTGTCTATTCCATAATTTAAGTAGAAATTCAACGATCGGCCTTATAAAATAGTTATGGTAACATTTTTGGAAGACAACCAACATTACCACGCAATGTTCCCATTAAGATGAAAGCTTACTCCATAGACTGTTTAGACGACTTTGCCATGTCAAGTAACAATCCAGGATAATACCGAGATATTTCTGATTGTCAGATTTCAGTTTAATTTCGTTATTTATGACAAACGGTGTATAATGTTGTATTTTTTTTTTCTTTTTGGAGCGAGCATTGTTTTTGGTGATATTTATAATTATGAGATTATAATTCATCTATACAATAAGTTTGTTAAAGATTATTATTATTAAATTGTTTTGTTAAACATATCTTCTTTGGTGACATCAGTTATTTTATGTGCGTAACTGTATAAATACAAAAACACTTAAAGCGTTCAGAAAGGTTTTTGTAAATGTAATATGTAATTCAATTGACACGTAAAGCTTGTACTTGTATTATGTAGGTCAACTTGCTAAAAATATCTGAGAAAAAATGCTACACAAGGAGCGCTCGCGAGGGCGCCCCTTCACGTTGAATTTTATAATCGCCGTGCATTTGTATGACTGAGTGACGCTCGTTAACAAGATGTCATTTGGAGTGAAGATAGCAAAAAATATAAATTACATTATTAAAGTCAATTTATTATAGAAATTGAGGGATTTTTTTTGTGTAGTGTTATAGTCTGCAGCATTTCGTGATATTTTTTTTTAAAGGAACGATATAAATTCATGAGTCACCTTATAATAATCGACCACGTTACTTTTAACAGATACTGGTTTATTCATAAATAAGGTTCTAGATTTCTCGTAATATAATTAGCACGCCTTATTATTTGTTTTCATTTTATAAAGCTAAACATTTTATTTTTGCATATATAAGCATTATTAAAAAAAAAATGACTAAGCGAGCAAGCGGAGCAATGATGTTGTAGTAAACAGATATGTTATTAACGCGCAAAAAGTGAAGACTAGAAAACGTCCTAATTGGGACGTTTGCCTTGAGTCGTTTTACGTAGTAATACGTTATAATACATCATAATTACGTAGTAATACGTTTTGCGTAATTAAAACATCTAGTTATCCATTTTACTTATTGTTTTTATTAAGCTATTCTTTTTACTTTTAACGAAATGTAAATATAATATGGTCCCCGGCGCGGCACACTTTTTTCTGTTGTTTAGTATGGATATAACATATCTGTTTATTAGAATATCATTGAAGCGGAGCAAATATTCGTCTCTCATTTAAAATTATATTTGTGCCATTAGTGGCTAAAACGCTTGAACAGAGTTGTAATAGTTCCAAATGATTAGTTAAAGAGTAAAATCCGTTTTTCCGGCTTCCATTGATGGCAGATGGACCCATTTTTTTTAAATGCTGGTATGCAGTCTTGGTGGTTTGATGACGTAAGCAGTTCTTATTTGAATATAAGAACTTTTTAATTTAAATCATCGATACAATTTCATAAACGGTTGGATCGCTTTTGTAGTTTTTTTTGTGAGTCTATGAGCATGATTTTTGACTCGGGATTAAAGTATTTTTTCACCCAGATGAAGACGGTATCGGAAGCTACTATTACAAATATATAAAATTTTAAATTCATGAAAATGTATACTACTTTATACTACATAAGCACGTAAATAAGATCCCAATGAATCTGAAAACTCAAAATACGTAAATAACTTATATTTTAAATATTCGCACGTATTTACAATATCGAAAATAAGTAATTTAAATAAACGGACAAACGTCATCATCGATACTACGTGAGTTTGATGTTACGTGTTAAATTTTCATGCAAAAACAAAATAAAATTACTGGAGGTTAAATTCAATATAATATTAAATACGTGAGATGTTATCAGATTATTTCGTTCGTTTGACTTGAAATAAATACAGAAAGAAGAAAACGAAATTTTCAATACGAATATCCCCAATTCTGTATGAATTATATAATAAATAAATAATACGACACAATATATTCGCTTATTAGCAATTATAACGGCCTAAGCATAAGCTTAAGAGGAAAATTCGCTTTCGTATGTAGTTTAGTTCGTAAGCTTTATCCTTATTAAGGCTGGACTTATTAGAAATGTAAGCCTTGAAATATAAACAACTATCGGTATAATGAAGAAAGTATATTATAAGCCTATAAATTTGTTATACGTTTATAAATAGTGATTAAAGGTTATATAGCTTCTAGCTTAAGTTATAATTTATCGTGGAATTATATAAATGTAATAGATACTTTTTGATTTGACCTCTTTATAAATAAAAGAAAAATTGCATTTTTGAATTTGAATGTTGAATTGAATGAATGTTGTGGATGTTGAAAAACGTGGTGATAAATTGTTATTCTGACAAATACCGGAAACTATAAATGTTGTTTACCATCATAATTGTTTATTTCATGTTTCTGTTTTTTTGGAGTCGTGTCTTCAGTGTAAACATAACATAATATGTAAATATATAATACGATTTATATCGATCTGATGTCGAACAGTTTAATTAAAATTTAATGTCCGTTTTACCGTAAAGACATTTAACAGATACAGCTGTTAAATGTGTTTGGGTGTGATTTTCCACCAAATTACATTCGAATTACAAAATGCCTCACATTCAATGATCCTTACTAACGTGTCTTCTATTTTAAGACACATACAGCACAAACTGTATTACTAGTTACTGATTATACAAATATTTATGATAAACGGAAACAATTTAATTATACCTTAAGGAAAACAGAGAAATTGGATTATGGTTGTGCTGCGGGTCTTAAAATATTGCATACACAGACAACACAATAATCAAATTGTGTTTCGCTGACTTTTATTATTATTGACCCTCGCTACAATTGCAGTGACGACAAATACGAGTCCTTATTTGATTGTTATTTAAGAATAATTTGTTCATGTTTGAACGTGAGGTGTTAGGTTACTTATTATGAAGTTATTAAGTTGAGTATCCTTTTACGTTTTTTTCTTTTTTTTTTCTCGCTGGAAAAAACGCTTTACGCGCTTCCCCCCACTAATGGAAAGTGGAGGGGGGGGGGTCGACTCCCCGGTTCCAACACCTAGGAGCGGGGCTCCAACACCTAGGGGGGATTCTCGGAGTAAGTTGAGTATACCCAATTGCAAATTTCATTGAAATCTTTTCTGTCTTTTTGCAAAATCGTAATTAACATTTAACTATACAAAGAATCATAGATGTCCACCAATAGGTGGGCATTTATGACTGTTTGAATCTTGTAATTTCTTGTGCTTGTACAAAAATTTTAATAAAGTAGGAAAGGAACTCGGTAATGAGGTAATGATTGAAAATGTCTTTAAATGTTATAGTTTTTGATTTGTTTGTAGAAAACTGGATACTGTCTTTGTCATCTTATTCTGTAAATAAAAACTGCAACCCATGCTGTTGAGCCCTTAAAATATATTTTTCTGCAGGTCATTACTCCGATCCAGTTTTATTGCTTATATATGTAGGAGCTTCACGTCAATTTTTCACGTTGTTCAACTCGTCGACTGGACTGTTAAATTGAGTTTTATAAACTTATATAAAATATAATGTAGCAAATCGCTTTAATATAATAAAGCATGATAATGCTCGTCATATTACGAGATAAGTTTGTAAGTAATTTTATTAAGATCTTTGTCTGAAACAAGAGTTTTCTACATTAAATAACAATCTAAGAAAGTTTTACGCCACGTTTTACGTATAATATTCCGTAGATATGCTATTGTTTTTTTTTTTTTTAAGGGAAGTATTAATGGAAAAAAAGAGGAGGATTTTGCTTAATGGCAAACCGATCTGGAGATGATGACCAAGGAACAAATTCAAATAGGTTATTTTGTTAGAGTCCAGAATAAAACCTTTTTAGAGACCTAAATAAAAGGCAATTAATATTATAATTATTAGACAATCGAAATATTTATGTTTATAACTGAATATGTATTTTGTATGAGCTCTATTCTCTCTCCTCCTACATGGCTGGACTAATTTGAAGAATGTTTTTGTGTCCTTGGATGTTTTAGGCTCAGTTTGGGAAGTAAATTAAATTCTTCACCTGTACGAAGTTGGGATAGAAAATTTACTTTGTTGTTTACTGCCTACTACATTTTTATTGGATATACTTGTTGTTGGATGTAGTGTTCGAATTTTAAATTTAAGTTTTTGACGTGCAGAACGCGACCGCATTTGTGAGTGTTGATTTGACTAATATACGATTTTCATTTCAGTCACACACGAACTTACACACATTCATTATACATATGATACGACATATGTGTCACCGTATGATGCCTTTAAGTAAAATCACTACTACTTCTATGTCCCTATATCCCTTTTGTATGATTAAATTTTTAAAACTACCCACGGATTTTGATGTGATTTATTTAATAGATGGAGTGATTGCAGTAGGTTTTTTTATATATAATACATGGGCAATTTTGAAAAGCAACACTGATAATTTTAGAATTTCCACTGTGTCATATCATTGCACTACGCGCAAAGCCGGGGCAGGTGGCTAGTATTTATTAAATTGCAAATCATTTCCTTATAATTGTTTCACAGATTACTTGAAATGTATCAACAAGGAAAAGAGATAAATATTGGTATGTTTGTTTTTCCGGAACTAATAAATTCACAATTTGTTTTGGTGTAAATCACAATACCGATTCATGTTTTACTCGTATAAAATAAGTAATTTATTGATCAACAAACGTATAAAAACGTTTCGCAATAAGAGACAATCGCCGACAAGTGGCATATAAACAATGTTTTATGAATTATTAGTGGGTGTGTGTGTATGTTTATGTGTGTGTTATATTTCATATTATTAATGATTTTATTACACATCAAAAATAATTATTGAATGCAGGATTACTCACGTACGATAAACGATCACTATCCAAAGATCTGGATTTTTCAACAATGAATGCTGAAAAGCTACGCAGTATAACTGTACACGAAATCAAAGAACGCATAAAATGTGATCCATTAGGTAAATCCATACAACATAAATCAGTAAAATTGCTTTCAGCGGCAGTACAATTGAATGAAAGATTTAATTCGTTGAGCAGACTCGGTCGAGATATGTATAATCCATCGATTTAATTTAACGCACCAATGGACATATCTTTTGTTTTATTTTTGTTTAATTAATTGCTCGACTTTTCTGGCGCTGAAAGCTTTTAAAGCGACGACGAGAAGACGGTTCGTAAAAATGTCCAAAATATAATATAATTTAATTTTAATAGAATGGAAAGTAAATTATAATTTATGTAATATTATTAAACATTAATTATTAATTCAAGTTTGTTATTTGATAGTAATAACGGGTAAGTAATAAAAATGAGATAAAAATCAAAGAGCAAAGCACTTAGTGAATGAAATAAAAGAAAACAAAAAAATATCCTTCGTAAAATTAATAAATAATAAATAAATATGAGACATCACATACATTACTCTGATCCCAATGTAAGTTATGGAAAATCAGAAATAACGACGGTACCACAGACACGCAGACCCAACACAACATAGAATACTAAGTATAATCTACATCGACTCGGCCGGGAATCGAACCCGGGACCTCGGAGTGGCGTACCCATGAAAACCGGTGTACTCACCACTCGATCACGGAGGTCGTAAAATCTTATTAAAACTCATAAGATTATTTTTGTACATTTAACTAGCTAATTCAACAACATATTATTAATCGCTCTTTCTACTAGTGCGGTTGTTATACATCCCATCAAAAACATAAATGTAAAATGCAAGCCAAGTACAATATTAAGATATACGCCTCGGTTGTTGACTTCAACAACAAAAGAAGTGAGAATATTTTGAAATATTTATGTCAAATAGTTTTTGAGTTATGAGGGGGCCAAAAGTGGCTCCAAATGGTTCGGGTAATATTAAACACGGTGCTGCACGCCAGTACTGTTACTAGTACATGGCTTTGACACGCTGCCGCGTGTCTAGATGTTAAAATACAATTTACCTAATGTCAATAATTTATTTTTGTGAGCCATTACCAATACGATACTTAAATACGCCGCCTATTATATATTAATCAAATCAACATTCAATAGTAATAATAGTAAGTTTTAACCGATTATCAGATTGAACTAAAATGGAGAAAGTAGATCTAAGAAAAGTCACTATTTCCTATATTATACATTGTGACATGTTAATATGTGATGCGATGATATTTTTAACTAAATAACACCAGATCAATACACATAAAACTTACATTACAGACGTGTTTAAAATATAGTTTCAGTAAGTAAAGTTGCTGCTCTGTTATTATCCACCTTGTCACCGTTATAATTGCTAGTATTTACATAATTGTCAAAAAATAAATACGAGTAAATTAAATCTAAATTTACGTCAACGATGTCGGTGCCACACAGCTCGATGTTTAAATAAACTTACTTGGTTACAAACACCTGCCAACATGAAGTTCAGTTTTGTGAAGTTTAATCAAATACTGGAGCAGATAAACTTAAAATCAGTTCGTTATATTATACATCAAATATGCTTAAAACACACGCTGTTGTAGCTTTGCGTGTTAATAAGACGTTAGTAATTACCCTAGTTGTTATTATTGTAGCTTTAATGTTTTCTTTATTAGCCTTTTGTTTGGTGAACCTTCTAATTATAAAGAAGTAAAAATAACTGACAAATTTAAAAAAAAACAACACTCGACAACTCTATTTCTTATAATTCAAAATAATAAAATAAGTTGTTAAATACTAAGACTAGGACTAACCTCAGACTTATTAAAACCTACATGGACACGTCTTACCAGCACAATCGCTTAATTCATTAGAAAAAATAAACAAATATTACTTCCATATACAAACGAACGACAAAATAAGGAGAACTATGAATATTATAAAAGCAACTATCTAATTCGTAAAGACCCGTAAAAAGTGAGCTTGAGAATGTCCTTCCAACGTAGCTTGTTTCGTCTACCCGACCCTTGACAAGCCTTGACAAATATTTTTTTGTAAAAATGCCCACCTATGTCTCTTTTCCTTGAAAATTCTCCAAGATAAGAATGTTCTACTTAACTGACCAAATGGTTGGTAGAAGTAGCACGGTAGCATGCAAAAGCGAATGTGACGGCCGTTAAAAAGACGGAGAGAGTAGGTACTGCTGGTTTTTTAGTGGACTCCATATTCAGGGCAGTGGCGAGTTACATACCCCAGAATTTCATGTGGGGCAAATGATTAAAGCGTTTTTGTTCCAGCGAGTAAAAAAATTTGGTTAGTGGAAAATAATATTTGTTACTAGCCTCAGCGCACAATTGGCAAAATGTAGCAAACATTTTTTTATGTGGTAATTGTGACCTTTGTGTGTATACATCACAAAGAAATATGATATAAGTGAGTGGAACATTTGGTCTTCGAGAGCATAACCGTGACTTACCGTGACTTGGGCATTATGGCACGTGTTTCCTTGGGCTTATTTGTCTTGCATGCGGCACGTGTAAAACACCAGAAAACCAAAAGCCTTCATATATGAAGTTCTAATATAAAGCGTGCCGTGAGAAGCGAATATTCCTCGAGTGCTGAGCAGCCAGTGTGTGAAGGTAATAATAATAATTATAAGCAAAATAACATAATTATTAATGTAGTAACATAAAATTAGTTGACGTATTTACTTGGTCTTATTTTGAAGATATATTAGTACGTTACGGCCGATACAAAAATAATAACAACGTAATTTAATTACACCGTCAAAATAACAACGAACATCAAAACAAGGGCTTCAAACTTAAAGCTAAGTAAATTTGTGTGATTGATTGTTCCTTATTATTTTTATAAAAGCGAATATAATTTGTAAAATAATTATCAATAATAGTATTTTTCCTACCTGTAGGTAAAGTTTGTATAAGGTGCGAGGCCGACAATAGTTCAAGGGGTCAGGATCGAAGCCGCAATTTATACACCGCCATACCTTATGTGCAAACTAGGAAATGGCGTAAATTCAAAACGTATTACGTCGAAACGTGCTTATGTCGAAGCCTGCTTACGTCGAATTGAACTTACGACGAAACGTATTCTCGTCGAAATATATTTAAATCGAAAAGTGTTTTATTGTATTCTAATTGTACCAAGTCTCGAATGCGACAGACCACCCATCAAATTAGCATGGATTAAAGCGTCGCGACCTTATCTATGGAAACTTTTGAGACTGAATTCAGGAAAATTATGCTAATCTTAAACCTTCGCCCTAAAGGGCGTCGGTCAGGGCGATCGTTTTGCATAAAAGATAATTAATTGTGCAATTTGAATCATTTACTGGATAACAATTTATTATAACCATTAAGCAAATTATGTTCTAATGGTAAATAATTACTGTATATTAGAACAACGGTTCCTAGACTTCCCAGCCATATAATACAAGCTATAATATTTCTGTTAGTATTGGATTCAGTCGCGAACTTTTAACGCTAACAATTAAACGATGCCAGGCTTATATCTACTTATTTTATTAATAAGAATCAGTAGTTACTTTATTAAATATATCTGTAATTGTTTATTTTTTGAAGTGACTAGTTTTGTAAATGACATGGTAAGTTATATGTTTACAAAATAAATTTATGTTCTGGAAACAAAAACAAACATTTGTATTGAAAATAAATATATTGTACGGAGTAAAATTTACTAAAACAAAATTGTTTTTCATTCTCTTTATAAGAATAAATGTTACATTTGAAAAACATATTTTGTTTCGTCTCTGTTTTGTGGATTACAGCGACACACGGATCTGACTGAAATAACCTTTAATAAACAGTTTCACACTAGATAACAAAGCTTTATAAGTAAGTTACAGAGAAAAGAGTTGCATGTTTGATCTCATGAAGGCTTGCGTAAATTGTAATGTAATTTAAGCCATGGTAGACTTTATTGAAATCCTTCAATGATTGATGGATAAGTTTGGCTTCAGTGTAAGTGCAGGTTAATTTTTCAACGTCAATCTTTATTAAAGTTATTTCTCATTATTTGAATATCGAACTGTTTGTTCGATATTCAAATAATGTTTTTACTGCAACGGAACGCCGAGATTTTTAAGCAACGTTTAAATTTTAGCTAGTTGAATTTGTAACAGCATTGTATTCGAAATCAGACTTTTTATTCAATACAAAAATATTACACTTACTTGTATTATTATTCGTTCAGAGAAAAGCCTCATGTCAAAAAACTAAATATCAAATATTTCACGTTTCGTCTCTGCAAATTTAAATAGCGTCGGCTGGTTTTAATAACCCTGGGAATTTAAATCGAAATTAAACACGCATTAAGTGCGCGTGTGGAACCTTCTGAAATAATGTATATTCAACCTTTGCTTATCGAAACGCACAAATGGATTTTAATATCGCCTGAATTTTTGGACTGGATAGATTCAATATTAATACCCTTGTCGTCGAGACGGTTCAGTGGATTTCACCTGAAGCGATCTTCGGGACTGAAATCCGGCAATAACCAATAATTGTTTATGTACTTTATTTATATTTCAAATTTATTTCAGAACAATAGTTATAAATTTTCAATATAACTGATGACAGCATATACACATATTTTAATTAATAAAATACATTTTGTTATGTAATATAAATGTAGGTCCTGTTTAAAAATCGAAACACATTTAGTTTTTATTTGATATTAATGACTGTTGTCATTATCAATAATAGCTGGTTGGAATACATAATAAAAGTTGTTGTCCTGTATACTGTGTATACATGTATTAATAAAAAAATCTAATTTGAAATTGTTTTGTGTTTTAATTTTTCTTACATCAATCATTTCACGCACACTAAAACTTACAGTCACTCGTACATATGCATTATGATAATAATTGGTAAATTATTCATGGTATTGAAGGGCTGTGTTTGAGTGAGAAAATTGATCTATTATACAACCTTAGTTTCAATCTCACTACTATAATAATCATAACCTTTCACATATGGTGTTCGTTATCGAGCTATGTATGTAGTTATAGTGCATAAGTGTTTTATAGTCGAATATCCGTCAAGTGAATGATCCTAGAACGATGCCGAAAAAAAAGTAAGCTTACTTACTTTTTGGAATATGTGATTGTTACATTTATTAACTCCTTCCTACAGGAACACTCTGAGGCTTCTATTGGGTTTCATACTCGAAGTACTTCCTTATGCAGCAATATTGACGTTATACAAAAAAACGTACTAACCTGGTACGTTTTTTTGACTGTGTACATCAATATTATATCGATCTATACAATCAACAGTAATATAATTACACTACAAACTATTAATTTATTAATTATTAGTAAAGAAAATATCATTGCTGGGCTAAGGCCTTTACGGCGAGATTGTTAACATATAGATTTATAAATATGTTGTATATTTCGGAACCATTGTCTATTTTTGAACGAACAATTTTATGTGGAAAACGAACTTCGTAACTACGCGTCGGTAAATAAATTATTTAAATTCTTTTACTGTGGCCTTTTATTTTATTCATTCTATCAGTTTTTGTGGAAAACAATGGAAGAAAAGTTTAATTATAAACCAATGCCGATGGAAATTTTTCGTTCAGGAAAATGATTTTGATGCAAGGAAACTTTGATTATGAAATTAAACAGTATATACTATTTCACATTTTTTTATATAAAAAAGAAAGTATTGTGATTGTGTATAAGTATGTATTAATACATAGCTATTAAAATAAAAACATCTATGTAACAAACTATGTTTTAAACAGAAGTTTGTAGCTAGAAATTGTTTTACATATTTCTTCGTATTTATATAAAACACAAATAGTAATTAGCAGAAGCGTATTCAGTTTTCAACGACGTACAATACTTAAAAAGTCGTTATTAGTAAACTCGCTTGTTTTGTACATCCAACATAAAGTTCATTTCGCATATAAACAGGTACTTTAGCAGACAGCGTCGAAATAAGTTAATTCCAAAACAAATGACAGTCAAAGTTTTAATGTCACATAATATTGTCCTATGAACAGTGAACGCTTATTCAGTTAAGTACGTTTACGAAATTTAAATTTGGAATTTGTCAAAATCGTCTTATTTTTTTAGGGTTATATATATCATACATAGTCGGTCCCGTCGGGAGATTTGGATATTTATGGACTTCTTTTGGAAACCTTTAAAATACCTTTCTTGTCCCCAGACTAAGATAGGAAAAAAATAATAATATTAATCTATAAGCACAAGTTTTATTAAAGTCTTTTGAGGGTTATATATTATCATTTATTTTTAAGATGGTTAAAGTATTACACATATTATTAAGCTGTATTCAAAGAATATGATTTTGGAAGACGCATCTAAGTAATATAAATTAATAATAGGCATTTAAAAATTTATAGAATTTTAGCTAGTGAGTGCATTATAGTACTTCAATTTTGTTTCATATTTTTATGTGATAAAATTATTAAAAATACGGATATATTTCCTAGTAAGCCTTAAATGTTTTCTACTCTACATGTATAGATCCAATTTATATGAATATGCTTTACATCATTCAATTGAATGTATATCTCCTTAACTCATAAGGATAATATTCATAGCTTTACAAGCTATTATCATTGGGTAAGTAACTATGCTGTTATATTTTGATGTGTGTAAATTGTAAGCGAGTGCAATTGTGGACACAGTGGATGTAGTCATAACGCTTATTCTGCGTATCTATTTTATTTACGTTTAACGCCTTAGACATTGCGAAAATCAAAAGATATTTTTGTAATTTATTCCATTTATCAAAATCTTAATAAAAAAGATTAAAAACAAAAATCTGGCAATGTCAAACCAGAACATATAGGTCTTCCTTTATTTCATTATTCTTCCAACTACTTATTTATTAATCGTCAAGTTCGTTATAGTCTAAGTGGTGTCATTTAATTATGGGTGCTAATTCAATAAATAAATGAGTATCTAATTAGTTCTTGAAAATTGATATATATTGCTTTTAATTGGAAAACAAAAAAAATATACTTTATTCAAGTAGTCTCTTACAAGTACCCTTAAATCGTAATTTTACAGAATTCTATGAAGTAACATATTGTATTACCAATTACGAAAAGTCCTGCCTTGTTTTCGATACGTATAAGTATTTAAGTAGATTAAAAGAATAATTCATTTCATTTATTTCCTTATTATAATAGACTTATTATTGTTGAGATATTCAACAAAATGAAAGTGCCTCCTTCATTCACGAGAAAACTCTAGAATCTGTTTTAATATTTAAACATAAATTTTAGGGTCAATTTTATGTGTGTTTTTCTACTTATGTAAAAATCAGCTTAGTGGAAATTATGTTCAGATTCCCTTAGGTTAGTTTTATTATAAACGAAAACTTATAATATTTAATGCCTTATAAATATAATGTACTAATTATTACCAAAAAATAATATATTTCATAAGAACTACGTTTTCATTTATTTATTCGACAATAAGAGATTTTTATTAGCTGTACGCAGCAACGTAGCCGTAATTACGGTATGCTGTCTTATGAATCTTGCAATAATGAGCATAACAGCTGACGCCGGACATACAGTGCGGTTAGAAGGAAACCGGCGTTTGCGGTATTGCTGAATACCCAATTAAATATAGTACATAATTGAGGGAATTATTTGAAAATAAAATTATAATATATTTAACGTATTTTTTTGTTAAATCAAACCAATCAAATCAAAATAAACTTTATTCAAGTAGGCTTTTACAAGCACTTTTGAATCGTCATTTTACAACCAAGTGAAGCTACCACCGGTTTAGAAAGTAGATTCTACCGAGAAGAACCGGCAAGAAACTCAGTAGTTACTCTTTTTTAACGTTTAAAAATACAAAGTCATGTTAGTTAAATACAATTATTTAAATTAATATATCCTGCGTGGAAGTCAACAGATATTAGCTCCACGCTTTTTTAAAAATATTAGATAAATAGATGAAGCCAAAAAGTCAAATTGAAGCCTAAAATAAATTACATTTTATTTATTAATAACTAGTCTAACGAAGTTATCCGTGGCTTCGTTTGACTTTTAGGGAATTATCAGGCTATGCCCTTTCTTGGAGTTCAAGTTTGCTTCACAACAAATTTCATCATATTCGGTCCAGCTATTCGGTAGTAAAAGAGCGACACAGACAGACAGACGTACTTTCACATTTATAATATTATTACAGATTAAAATATTGAGTTCGCTTTATAAACTTGAAAAAGGACACGTTCGCTAAGCGTGATTTTACACGGAATTTCTTTTAAGGAAAATACAAAGGATTTAAGAATTTTAAAGTTGTTTCAAATTAAGACGAATTCAGGAGTGGTGTACTGAAATAATGAGGGTTGAGCTCAGCGAAGATTGATTGTTACACAGCTACGAGTGTGAGTCATCGTAATAACTTTTGCAATATCAAACATTAAGTAAAAATAAAAGTTTCAAGCCATTACAAAAGCAATTTATTAATTGTTTTTAATATTATAATTGAATTTGCGCTAATAACAGGTATATTTGAAGAACGATGATTAATTTTAAAGATATAAGCATACATAGGGACAGACAGCGGCAAGCGATTTTGTTTTATACTTTGTAATGACAATCATCATGGTTATCCCAGCGTCGTGCATGGTAGATGAGTAAAGGGTAGTCATGAAACATCTATCCACACTTTCCCGAGAACAACTTGCCAGTGACCGACAGATACATAATTTGGGTCGATTTCAAAAGTGGAATTACGATTGAATCAGCGACGCGAGTCCTTTAGTGTGATGATGCGAGTCCGATGCTTCAAGCTATATTAGTTTGAGTCTACCTACTGTCTACAATCCATGAATGAACGCTGGACTTGATAATATAAAGCCTTAAACAATTTGGATGTGGAGGACGGCTTCACCTCCACGTGCCCAATATTCGTTCTATGGTTTTCCTATGTATAACGACCATTATGTTACAAAATTTTGTATGTTACCCATTTATTACAAAAAAAAGAAATTCTAAAAAATGGTGATATTTTTTTTCGTAGTTCTCTTATCTCAATAAGAAGTAGCGACTTATTTATGAAACAAATATTGTATGAATGTTTATTTGAAGTATGAGTGACATGCAACAGGAGATGGGTCTTCGCGAAAAGAAAATGTAGTGAGAGCTGAAACATTTTTATTGTTATAAAATAAAATAAAAGGAAATTACAATCTTGCCTGAGAGAGTGACAACACAAGATTATTTTTCGAATATATATGTCGATAATTTCGAATAAAAATATTTAAAAAAAAGATAGTGGACGTCTCGTTATTTAGGGTTCCGTAGTCTACTAGGAACCCTTATAGTTTCGTCATGTCTGGCCGTCTGTCTATCCTGGCTTGTTCTCCGCCGTTTCTGCACCGATTGCCCCGAAAGAATGTGGAGAGATTTATACTGATAATCCAATTTTTTTTTAAAATTATCTAATAACAAATTTTTTATCCCCCCCCCCCTTAATTCGAAAAAAAATGGACTTATCCCATCGTGTGGGGTATTTTTAGATACAACGAAAATTGCCTTAAAACATGTGGATCAAAGCCCCCAGTCTCGAGATATATTAATACAAATTTAAAATTAGAGCGTCGCTCCCTCCCCTAAACTTTTTTGATATTATAAATTTATATTGAATGAGATATAAAAGTGTAGAGTAAGGCATTGTAACAGTTACATATCACTAGTTAAGGATACTTGCAGTAATAAATTGTTTATTTTACTTGCTAATATTACGTTTTCTCATAATTTTTAAAGGAGTCATTCAATTTTGCAATAAGTTATAGAATGTGGTTTTGCCTTTATAATATTTATGAATTAGGTAAGTACATACCCCAATTATTAACATATATAACATTATAATGTATGAGGTCTTTGCTGACTATAATGAAGGCAAACCATTTCAATATGTGTATACATACATATTTACACTTTTTATGGCAATTTTGTGCCAAAAGGGCAGAGAATATTTCACGAATGTCATGTACGATCATTTCAATGTAATCGTATCGTAGCTGTTTGCAAAGTAGAAACTTAATTTGAGGAATTAATAAAAGATAATGCTAAATCAAGTCCATAGCATCAAGTATCTAATCTTATCACTCCATAATAAATAACAATGGTTGTTAAAAATAGAAAATAGTTGTTATACCAAAACAGCGAAGCGAACTTCGTTGTCAGTTGTGATACGTCGTATGTGACAGATAACATTACGCTACGTTTCATAATTTCAAAGAGATAAATATAATAACACGAACGAGAAAAATTATTGGAAAAATAATAAATATGTATTGTTGTTATAATTGATATGTTTGTTATAATACATGTTCATAGCGTCGCTTTGGTCGATAATTCTTAATTTTTATATAAATTACTTAATCTTTTTTTCATTATTATCATTTATATCATTCATAAATCTAAATACATTCACATCACATATGCTTCTCAGGAGTGGCAAATGTTTTACAATACCGGAAATAAAATATTATAAATACGTAACGTATGTATCATTTTGAGGTTAAACTGAAATTTATTTTTAAAAACTTTCGGTTCCGGTTCCGCTAGTAGGCTATTCGATTTTTGCCGCCTGACCTGACTTTTAAAATTCGATACATTTTGTTTAGTTCACAATCACAATTTATTCCGAAATTGAAAAGTTATAATTTGTTTTCTATCTCGTAGCGTATGCTCTTAGGAGTATTCCTTTCTTAATGGCAGACAACGCACCTGCAAGCCCCCCGGTGTGGCAGATGTCCATGGGCGGTGGTGATCACTTTCCATCGGGTGAGCCTCCGTTCGTTTGCCCCCTTGCGGTAATTTACAGATTCAATTAAGTACTAGGCAGTACTTTTATGTATTGATCGGAAACTGAACCATTTGAAATATTTTATAGTTAATTGAAAGTTAACACAATATTTGATTTTAAATTTGAACAAGATTTTCCGATGCACAATCCGGTGAAAATTATCTAATAATCTACAAGAACTCGGATATCTAGTAACAAAAGCCCGACGGCAAATAATATGATGAGGCCTTACTGAAAATGGTTTAATTCACGCCTGTACGAAATGTTCACTTACATCATAATACATAATAGTAAATTTTAATCAAGTTGATTTGTAACATAATGATAGGATATTTCAAGAAATAAACTAAATAGGTACCACGAAATATATATGGTTAATTTGTAACTTTGATTTACGTATACATATATCTAGAGTGAATGTACTAAAACCGTTAGAAGTCATCCACGAAAAAAAAGTTAATTTTTTTTGCATTGAATCTTTTTCCATTATAATTAATATAGGATAATATACAACATCGAAGGACAATTAATAGAAAATTAAATATCGTAATATACAAAATGACGATTATACATATGTTTTTAAGGAATCGATGCCAACCCCTCTCCTATCTCCTAAATTAGTGCGAAGCAGAGACGCTGTGCTGAACGTACCTGTGTCATTTGTCCACTCAAATACAGGACACTCCATTCCACATACTTTTCGGGAACGGTCAAACCAGTAGGGTAAACGATATATATTCATCTCTTTCTCAATAAAGGTGCTCACTCTTCTTTTATATTTTTGTGACCGCTATAAGTTGAATTGACATATTTACAGTAAACTTCTGAGAACTATAAAAACGAATAGGCAATTCTTTTTTATCGCGTATTACCCTCCATGCCTTGTTGCCATTCCATGATTGTCAAATGTTTTAGTCCAACGCTATAACAATGTGATGTGTGTCATAATTCAAGTCAGTTAAAAGTTTATTGTTATATCTACAAAGCTAGGAAATTTGTAAGTTATTGCTTGCTTTATATAAGGTTCTCATTTTCTTTTATCAAATAAAATTTTGAATTAGAAGATTTATTTAATCATAGGCGGTGACCACTGTGCATGTACAGGCATACTAAGAAAACCTTCACAAGTTTTCAAATTCTTCTCTTTATCAAGTCTTTGACTCTTAGTACCTTTTGAATCTAAACATCAAATCATTGCGACGCAATATGTCATTCTCGATCAATAAAGCAGATTATCGCTCATTCTGAGCACACCAAAATAGATCTTAAGGTGACGAACCTTTTCTTACTCTGACTGCACAATAGTGCTTTAAGAAATATTAACCATTCCTTACGTTACACCAAACTGCCTGCAATCTTTAGAGCTAGATGATATATCCCTAGAGTTATATGCCTAGAGTCGAGATGGCCCAGTGGTTAGAACGCGTGCATCTTAACCGATGATTGCGAGTTCAAACCCAGGCAAGCACCGCTGATTCATGTGCTTAATTTGTCTTTATAATTTATCCCGTGCTCAGCGGTGAAGAAAAACATCGTGAGGAAACCTGCATGTGACAAATTTCATAGAAATTCTGCCACATTTGTATTCCACCAACCCGTATTGGAACAGCGTGGTGGAATATGTTCCAAACCTTCTCCTCAAAGGGAGAGGAGGCCTTTAGCCCAGCAGTGGGAATTTACAGGCTGTTGTTGTTGTTGTTGTTATATCCCTTGTGCTTGCAATTAAACTAGCTTACTAGACCAGAACACAGTAGTACTAATTACTGCTGTTTGCCGATTGAATATCTGAAGAGTGGGTGGTACCTTCCCAGACGGGTTCTGCACAAAACCCTATCACCAAGTGATTGTGTTTTCATCAATATTACTATCTAAAGTAAATAATTTGAAAAGCTACTATTGTGTGATTGTATTATTGTTGTGTTGTTGATAGAAAAATTAAGTATAAATAATATATCACCGTCTATACATATTCTTTGTACTTTTTATATCTTTTTATCTTCGTCTTTCTTTTAAAGGAGAAGAATTGGCTGCTCTTTCCAACACATTTCAGTTCGTTTTGGTCGATACTCACATGGTAGATCCGACTGATGCAGACTGTTCTGTTTCCTGAAAAAGGCTTCTATTATTATCCTATGAATTTGCAAATTAATCATAATTAATTTATATAGATAGTGGTGCAAACCCAGGCAAGCATCACTATATATATGTGCTTAATTTGTGTTTATAATTCATCTCGTGCTCGGCGGTGAAGGAAAACATCGCGAGGAAACCCACATGTGACAAATTTCATAGAATTAATTTGATTTATGCGGTCTACTCGAATTATCAATTTAGGATTGAAATTATTGAGTATAAAATAAATGATATTTAACTAAAAGAATAATAACTGAGTAAGCTAATAGTAATATATTTTTAAATACTCTAGAGTATTAAATATTACAATATTGCAAGGTCCAACGACTGGTTACAATGAGGTTTACATTCAATAGCCCATTATCAAGTCTGTACACACTCGATATCGGAACTAGTTTGAACATTTGGTCCTTTATTACCTGTTAGCTTTATATTAAATAAAAGTACTCGTTTAAAACAGTTGACTATTGCGCATAAAGAGCAGCGATTTTAATTCGTAATAATTTAACATATATATAATGTCGAGATGGCCCAGTGGTTAGAACGCGTGCATCTTAACCGATGATTGCGGGTTCAAACCCAGGCAAGCACCGCTGATTTATTTCCTTAATTTGTCTTTATAATTCATCTCGTGCTCAGCGGTAAAGGAAAACATCGCGAGGAAACCTGCATGTGACAAATTTCATAGAAATTCTGCCACATGTGTATTCCACCAACCCGCATTGGAACAGCGTGGTAGAATATGTTCCAAAACTTTCTCCTCAAAGGGAGAGGAGGCCTTTAGCCCAGCAGTAGGAATTTACAGGCTGTTGTTGTTGTTGTTGTTGTAACATATATCACTTCGACCACAAATTTACCATGATGTTCCTTGGATAGATAGATATGTTCAGAATCATAAAACCAGCGTGTGTTCTTTGTTTTATGGTAAGTTTATTATACATATATGTATAGATATATTTTAAGGAATAATATTTTTGTACATTATATTTAATATGAAATAAAAAAATCGAACAACAATTTAGTAGTCTCTATTGCACTTAAAAAAGGATATGGGAGGTCTTATCATAAATTAAAAAAAAAATTCCGACCGCCCTAAGAAACCTAAGCCTACACTCAGAATGATCGTATTAATTTATAAAATTTTCTTCAATCGAATCTGAAAACCCGTTTTAAGTGGACGAGTGGAATCCATTAAGAGCTTTAGGCTTAAGTTTCAATTTCATTTATATGCAAGATCACACACTTCATATACCAACATAATATTTGCGCTATAAAGTGCTATACTGTTTAATTAAGGACTACTTAAATAATTTGGAAAACAAGACGATCTAAAAACATACGTATTATCATTCTTTATTTATCATCAATTTAAAAAAAAAACTCAATAAAAATGTTTTTATTTAAATCATGTAATAAGTTGACGTTAATGAGTTACTATTCCCACTACAGATTATGATTGTGTGATCTCCTATGAAAAAAATCTTACTGAACTTTTATGCAGTGCGTGGAGGGTAGACTTTTAAATTAATTACCCGATCATTAGTACGCAACTAGCTTCTAGGTCTATGCTTTAGACAAACCTGGTTTTGATACGACGCTTAAATGTTTAATTAATTACACTTGTTCCCGTTAAAAAACAAAACCATTAATCTAAGCATTAATGATTTTATTTTTTTAAATTAAATGGTCACAATGGTTATTTTTATTGTTACAATTATTTAATACGACTCTCGTGAACCAGACATTTGAAGATAATGTCGAAATATGGTGGATCTCGTCCACTAACTTAAAAAAATGGTAAATAGTTCGTATTAAATAGCTGTAACAATTAATGATTTTGTATTTTCCTCAAACATATCTTCATACAGTTGCATTCCTAATTATAAATAAATTAAAAAAGGTTTAAGGTGCTATTTTCGTACATATTATTCTATCAATATACATAGGACTTTATGTATTTGGCACGATAACACTTATAGGCTAACTACAAATAGGCGCACGTTTTCCTTTTGTCGAGTTGTCACAAAGAACTTCACTGAATTCAATTTCAAGGGGATTTTTCAAAGGTCTTTTTCATTGCTACAGAAAAATATATTAAAAAAGGACACACTATATTTTAATAATAAAATGTCTGTCAAAAAAGGTCACTCAGGTATGTTGAAACTTGGGGAAGTCATACAATGACTCCTAAAGTTAAAAGCAGTTTCCTGTAATCACCAACAACCATGTATGCAACCAACCATACAAATAATACTGACAGCTACAAATAGACTAATGTAATATAAAATAAACTTGAGGACGCATCGCTACTGCCATCTTTTAAATTACGAGGGAACAAGATTTCACAGTTAGTCGGGCTGGTGAAATCGAAGACAGCGACGAGTATGACGACGAGTACCACCGGACTAGACTAGAACCACAAGATATGACTACCACCAACTAGGACAACCAATCAATAGGATTACCATTGGTTTCAATGTACCCTGACCCTTTGGGCTAGAATGCAATGACACGGTACTACGGGCTACCGTAGAGGAAAAGCACGGGTAAGGAGGTACGCCTCGAGGCCCGCACCCAACCCTGGCCTAGACCAAGGTGGAAGACCCGAATGTGTGTGCTCTGGTAAAGCATCGTATCGATGGCGGGACGTCAACCGCTACCACGTCTTCGACGAATCGCCTTTGATTCTCGTAATTATTACATTCTGGTATTGTAATTTCTTAAGAATATAAAATACAAACAACCTTTACCTTAATAAAGTTGTTGATCATCTGCATCTATTTCACAAAAAATAAATTGAGCAAAAGGCGGGCTTAAAGCTATATAGCCTTATCTACCAGCCAACCTTAGCACGTGCAAGAAAGAGCGTACAGTAGATGCATAAAGCCATCCTTATATCGAATTACATTATACAAATACACACATACATACATATATATATACATATATATATATATATATATATATATATATATATATACCACCAGTGCGTAAGGAAAAATTAATAATGTGGGTTATTAAAGGCAATAATGTTTCTAAAATGTGTAAAAACATCGTGCGACCTATCTCATCACATCCAATCGCTTTAGATTTAATTGCCATAATACGTTTCAGAACGTCAGCATCACTCACCAGGGTGAAAGAAAATGAAGTGTCCTTACATATTGGCAGGCAATGAATCTTTGAAAGAGTATCGAGTTTAATATTGTCATCGAAAACAGGAGGAGACTGGAAGTGGCGATTAAGACTATTAATGTCAATAGAAATATTGTTGGAAGAATTGGAATTTTTGCCGATGCCAATAGACTTCAGAAATTTTAATGTGTCTGAAGGAGACGAGTTACAAATTTTATCAGAGATGTATCGGCGTTTATAAGGTCTGCACATCTGGTTACACCTATTTCTTGCAGCCTTATGGACAGACCAGTTAAGTTCTGTACGGTCAGACTTAAATTTACGAAATGCACGATCCCTTTTTGTCATGGCATTCCGGATATCACTGTTTATCCAAGGCGCAGACCCTCGGTTTTTAATTTTTACTAAACGCAAGGGAGCATGCATGTCGTATAGATTAATTAAATTAGAGCAAAGAAAGTCCAGCTTATCGTCGATCGTATCCAATTCGTATATCTGATCCCAATTAATTTTAGTAGCATCTGTCTCTAATTTATTAAGATTAAGGTTGAAAAAATTTCTTAAGGATGCAGTTTGAACTGTAGGCTTAGGACTTTTAATGCTATAGGATACGTAAACTAAGTCGTGTTGAGAAAAAGCAGGAGCAGAAAGTTGGCCATATTTAACAACACGTTTAACGTCAGATAAGAGTATAAGATCTAAGAGAGAATCTGAAGTTAAGGTGTGATGTGTTGAAGATAGCTGTAGAATTTCAATGTTCACTGAATTAACTATGGAGCGCAATTTAGTCGCTCGAGTGTCATTCTTCATCAAACACGTGTTGAAGTCACCCATAATTAAAAGTTCATTGAAGTTGGATAAAAGATTCTCGAAAATGTCTTCTAGTGTTGAGAAATAGTCAATAGTGGGAGGGCAATATACTACACCCAGGACAATTTTCCTTCCACAAGCAAATTCCAAAAAAAGAAATTCAGGGGAAGGGTTAGAAGAAGAAGAAGACTGGCAGATGATTTTATAGCTAAATTGACTTTTTAAATAAATGGCGACACCACCTCCTCTCCTCCCAACACGATCGTTTCTTACTAATACAAAACCAGAAATGGGAAAATACGCTGAAGAAAGTGAAGGTTTTAACCATGTTTCAGAAATTAAGAGAGCATGAATACAGTTAAGATTAAAAGAACTTAATAGGTCCGTGTAATGACTAGGCACACTTTGAGCATTAATATGGCAAACATTAAATTTTTTATCTAAACCACAAAATTCGGCGGTTAGAGTATCCCCTAAAGTTATTAAACTGTAATTGTTATTACTATGAGAGCTATTAAACGATTCATCCCCAGAATCAGCTGAGTAATAAGAGTCGTCGCTTGACGTCATATTATGTTGTGTATTTGTATTTACTTTAAAAATATATGTATAATTAAAAAATAATGAAAAATATATATATTATATATATTAAACAAAAAAAAAAAATAAAAAAAAATAAATATATGTAATATAAATAGCAAAAAAAAAATTACATTATAAACAAAAAAAAAAAAACTAAAACAAAGCGCAGGAATAAAATCTCTTTTTTGCACTGACTGCTGGACTTGGCACTTCAACAAAAGCATTACAGCAAAAGCATATAATCTTATACAAACTATAACTAATGAATTCTACAACTATTGTCTAAAGACAAAAAAGCAAACAACACAAACGTAGTAAAATTTAAAAAAATAAATAATAATGAAGCCATGCAACTAAACTATTCACAATTTACGAGTAAAAAACATTACAAAAAACATGGAATAAAAAAAGGACAATACGTGAATGGCTGTACTACAAAAATCAGAAAAAATTCTAAAGATATACGTATGTATCTATTATTATGTAAGAAAAAAAGGAATTTATATCTAGATATATACGTAAATATCTAATAGATAATTGTCAAAATATGTTTGAGTTGTCAGTGTTGTTACTCAAATGTAGATATATAACAAGGATGGCTCAAAAGACCAGAATCCAAGTTAAGGTTGTCATATTGACGTACGCTTGTTAAACTAATTTTAAATCAAATTGAAATATTTATCTACTAACAACAATAACAAGATTGTGAATTAATAGGTAGTTTGTAAAAAAAAACATATATAGTAAAAGATATATAAGCATATATAAAAGTGAAACGTTAAGCATTACAAACACGCAAAATCATATAAAGTACGTAATTGGTTGTTGTAGAATCATCTACAATTAACATTAATAAGCACAATAACAAACAAAAAGGTTAACCCTTACAGCTTTTTTGCTACATTTCTACGAGTGACAATACCCGAAGTAGGACTGACCTTCTTGGAGCGTCTTATTTAACTATACAAAATATTATTATAAAAAGATTTTATAGTATTATAAAAACATTCATTAAATTTTGAATCTATTTTAAAGTTTTTCTTAAATGACCTCCTTGAAATTGGTTTATCCCGAAATTGTTTGTTACGTTATAACAGGCACTCTATGAAGTGGGCGGCTGTAATAACTAGTTTTGATATATTAATCCTAAAAATATATACTTTATATTTCTTTGAAAGTTATTCGAAGATTTCTACGAAATTATCCTGAACGTGTTATATATAGAACTAGTGGTCGCCTTCGCTTTCTCAGGCGTTTTAGGGGTCAGTTATCATTCATACACCACAAATAAGTAGCTTTTATCCTTCCCTAGGGTTCAACCTTGCTTAATTCTAAATGTCATTGAATTTGATTCAGTGATTTCACTTTGAAAGAGCAAGTGTCAGACAGACAAAAGTACTTTGCAATAATATTATGGATATTTATTAATTATCAAATAAAGTAATTATGAAATGAAGATTTTTTTGTCCAAAAAATACATACATTAAATTATAGGAATTTTCTAGTTCACCGAAAACTAATTTATTTATTTGTATTGAAGATTACATTAATTCCGTTATACGATAAAGATCTTGTCGCTACGTTTGAACGTATGAGTAAATAAATGTCTTGCGTTCTCAATAAAGTGCGGTGGCAACACAAATAAATACAGCGTTGATTTCATTAATATCTTACGAGGATAATATTGACGTTCGCGTTTCATCAGTTGCTTATTATTACTGACATTTATGTAAGAATGTTGCCAGTCTTAAATATCTTATTTAATTTTCTTCCCCTGATTCACTCCTTTCCAAAATTAGCTTTACTCCAGGGCTTTACTAGGTATTACTTATTAAATATGATAACAAGATTTAATTTTGTCTTGTCAAGTCTGGATGCTGTTAAAATTGCTTCTTAATATACTACAACATGTGTGTGTGTATGTGTGTCTAGTGTAGTTATATACTATTGAGACCATATTTATTGTTACTATGGAATGTTAAAACTCAAAATAGCATATTGCTTGTTTTCATTTGAAGCGACTATTACTTTTTTTCTGATCAAATATGCGTCACATAATTATAGTCAGCAAAACTTACGTTTATTTTATAATGCGCCCTAATAAATATTAGGGCGCGTAGGGGCGGTAGATAACGTAAAATAAAACATACTTAAATACTTTATTTCAATATGTGATTGTAAAAAAAGGTGCAAAAGGTTTTTAATGAAGAACTGGCGAGAAACTAAGTAGTTATTCTTTTTCGGCATTTAAAATTCAAATTTAGGTTCGTTAAATACAAGTACTAGTTTATATCTAGACTGAAAGTCAACAAGTATTAATTAGTACCACACTTTTTTATCATCTATAAGAGTTTGTATTTTATGCTTATGCCTCATTACGAACGTATTTATTAATATTAGAATTTATGAATCGAATTTCAACGAGTACAATGTCTATCTCAATACGATATGATTTTTTGAAAATCGAATATTGTGAATAACTAATCGATGGAGAATCTATTTTTTACAGATAAATAAATTACATTACACGGAAGTTTTTACAACATAGTTTTAATTAATTTCCATTCGAGTGTAAGGAGGTGAAGGTTTTATATAACCTTTGTCTCATCTATGCGCCTAATAACGTTTATGAAAATTCATTATAATTAGCTGTGTAGTAAAGCGTATCAAATATACAAGTACTCGTATATAAACTCACTCGAATTTACGAACTTATTAGTCAAGATTAACTAATCCGGAGTCACGAGTTCATCACGAAAATGACGTCACGTATAACGTTAGTACAAACTGGATTACTATTGGATGTATATTACTTAAGATTAAAAAATATGTTTTCTAAATATATCGAGTTAAAAAAATAATAAGTTATTGTATATTACTTAATAATATAAATTAGTTAGCTTCTACTTTTATTTAAGCCTGAAAAGTGAGCTTCGGAATAGAATATAATCTACCATTGTTTTTTGTCTTAAATATGGTTTTTGCGAAGAATTAATAGACTTTACAAGCTACAACTCATAGAGGCGGAGCATTGACGTTAAACGCGGATAAAACCGCGCGAAAAAGCTATATCTTTTTCAAAAGCCAGATCTAATTCGTTTCTAAATAGTGTTTGTAGTGTAAGTCTAGTGGGCACGAATATTTTTCGTGTAATTTAAATGTTTTGCATAATACTTTTATCACAATCATTGAGACATTTTTTTCCTAGTTACATTTTAATTTATGAGATTTGTCAATGACTAATTTTGTTAGGCAGAGTTTCCTTTTAAATATAGCTGTATTATTTAAATGTATTATTCAAATTACTTTGATAGTATTAAAAGGATATATTTTCAGTTAAAATATTTAAATTAATTTAAATACCTTTTATTCGACCTTTGACCTTAAACGTTTCTTCTGTTCTTGGGCTTTATAACGAAACAATGGTTTGGGCGGAATGATTAAGTAATTTTAACGGATCAGCTTCAATACCAAGGACACAAAGGAATCAGGTTTCTCTTATAATTAAGAAGGAATTATTTAATAATCATAAGTCAATTGATCAATTGTATTTTTATAATTAAAAGTGTACATAAAACTACGCAGTTTTCAGTAAAGTAAATCGAAAATCAATGAATATATTAGAAGCTCATTTTAATCGTAATTTTCCTCGAAACTAAAATAATGAACTGCTAAGCTATTTGATATGTATTACTCCAAGAAGAATCAACAAAAATGTATTTAATGGAAAACCATTATGTTGTTATTAAGTAAACCATATTGAAAAAATACAAATATCTGAAATGAAATAAAAGTCAGCATACATTATTAATATACTGACAACCGTCGAAAACATTCGTTCGTTCAGAGCAAGTACTGAGTGTATAATCAGGTCATGACTACCCTAAAAATTCACTGTCATCGAAAGCGAACCAATATGTTAAATTTCGATCCCGTACAATAAGAAATGGCTCTTACTCGTCATCTTCTTTTTCTTAATTTGACATAAGCTTGTAATTATATCATTTTTATCCAAATAAGTTTATGATATTTAAATCGCCGAACAAGTTAAGACCTATCTCGTCTCAATTGATGGATGTTCTATGAGTCGATTAGGAGCGTTTTTGTGAGGTGTATCATCCAACCGTTCGCTGGCGAGGAAATAACACACCAGCAAAGGAATTCCCAAGGAGGGTCGGCGTTGGGTAGGCGTACGATCGTAAAAGTCTGCCAAATCTTTTATTCATGCGGGATCCACATACTTCACCGATCCGCAATAAATGGCATAACAGAACGTGAATGATGATTATATAAAACGAGCTATTCGTTTTTTAAATTTACTCATATGTGACATTTTTAAACAATAAGACGAGAAGAAACCAGTAATTATGGTGTAGTTACTGTACATCTTTATCATCATCATCATCATCAAGTATTATATACTTCAAAGCTATTATTCAAAAAGTTATATTGTAATGTCAACAATGCTTTTTTATTGTTATGTAAACATCTTTTTTATATTTTTAATTTTATGTTATTTAAATTAACTAATAATTATAAAATTTTATTTACAGATATATTTGTAATAGATTATAATCTATGACTTATTATTGAACTAGCTGACCCGGCAAACTTCGTACTGCCACAATCGAACTACTCCAATAGTCTAAATGGTGATCACACTGGTGATCTAACTGTAACAATAAATAACTGATACTTACATTGAAAACTACACTATCAATTTTTTAATAAACAAAGTTTTAATTTGAAACTCATTTGCAATACAAATCAATATAATATCACTAAATACAACACAGATAAATAGTATAGGTGGTCAAGTTTTGTTATGGTGATGTTGCTTATAATATTTTGAAAATATTGTCTGATTTATATTGATCATAAATAGTCACGTTACAACAATTAGATACTTACATAAATTAAAATTTTAACAAAAAGAAAAACCGACTTCAAACAAAACAATATTTTAAAACAAACTAATATGCACTAAAAAGTAATAAAAATAATTGTGTATTCAAAATATTTATCAGAGTCCTCCTAAGTAAAATAAAATGGAAAGTATTAGAGTACTCAAAGGTCGATTTACGATTATATTAACGTAGTTACAATTACTGTTATTGTTGTTGTTATTATCGAGTAAGTATATTATCATGTAAAACCAAGCCAAGCCAAAGCTGCCAAGAGCTGAATCCGAGTCCAAATATGACGACCTCCGTGGTCAAGTGGTTTGTATACCGGTTTTTATGGGTACGCCACTCGGCGAACCCGGGTTCGATTCCCGGCCGAGTCGATGTAGATTATCATTCGTTTTCTACGTTGTCTTGGATCTGGGTGTTTGTGGTAGCGTATTTACTTCTGACTTTCCATAACACAGTGCTTTAGCTACTTAGATTGGGATCAGAGTACCTAATGCATGTGACGTTGTCTCATATTTATTTATTTAATTGACCTTAGTAAAAATACTTTGCAAAAGAGCTAATGTATGTCGTACATCATAAGGTCACACACATCATGTTGAAATGCAGCAACGAACGTAAGCACATTAAAACTTTACTAAGGACAATAACACACCTACCGCACCCTCGCTGTAAGCTGTTTAGGAGTTGCATTGATTATCATATTCGACTATGACTTGTTGTTGTTGACTTGTATTACTTGAACACGTTACGAAAGGTAACTCAAATGTCCAAATAACCCATATAAGATTCCGCCGAGTATCGCTAACGTGTTCCTCAGAATTGAAGAGTTTCGTTACTTTGGATCCCAAGCTCAAAATCAAATCAAACTTTCACCCCTTAACAGATAACAGTACCCTTGAAGTATATCCTTTCTAATAAAAAAAGAATCATCAAAATTGCTTGCGTAATTTTGAGTTATTTACCTATTTGTCGCGCACATTCTAATGCAAATTTAAGACTAATGTGGTTTTCATATGGATACCATCATTAGAATTGGATAAAATTAAAATGGAACCACACGGAGTTTCAGCTGATATAACATTATCAATTTGATTCGGAGTTATTTTAAGGAACTGGCAAATTAATACATGTGCATTAGACAATCCCCTCTTTTGCTATTCAGTGGAGTACATATGGCACCTCTCCAAATATACATAATTTTACAATTAAATCCATAAGTGCTTTCAATTTTTGCCGAAAAACACGTTCTGTTATTTCATGACGATCAGTTGTCGACTGTTCTTCAAATAAATTGTTTTTAATATCATCCCACTGCGGATTACATGTAACAGATCCGTCGACCATTTTTCAAAATCAAAAACAAAATGACCCGCCATTTATTGAATTCATTTGTTACAAAAAATGTGATAAATGAATAACCACTCGACCGATTTTGTGCAAACTTCACATAAACTATCTACTAAATAGTCCGAACAACCCCTGAAAATTTGGTTTGGATAAGTGAGCCCGTTCTTGAGTTATAAAGTGACATCGAAAAGGCCACTTATTTTTATATACATATATAAATTCGAAAAATAGATGTAACGATGATTTAAATAATGCAAAATTAATTTTAAAACATCAATGTTTTATTGTCTAACATCGATTATCATAGAAAATCAATGATAATTCACTAATAAATCTATTTCTAAGAAAAAACAAAGTTATTTTTTTTTTATTATATTTCTAGCATTTTTATCATACTTACTCACCTTCTAAACCTTCCCTGGACTTCCACAAATAATTCAAGACCAAAATTAGCCAAATCGGTCCAGCCGTTCTCGAGTTTTAGCGTGACTAACGAACAGCAATTCATTTTTATATATATAGATAAATGTATAGTCCAGGTCTGGTTTAGGCTTCTGATATTCTGTTTACTATACATATTAACCTTCGAAAAAATGGATACTAAAAAGAGAAATGTTTGAGTAAGTTACTTTGTGCTTGTTTCTTGTATTTGTGTACTGATTGCTATCTTTATTATTACGGGAATAAAGATATTCAATAGTCCTTCGGGTGTTATTCTAGCAATACTAACTAACGTTTATTTCTTTACGTTCGCGCTAAATTCGAGGTAAATTTAATAATATTTGTACTAGTACAGTACAAGACGTCTTGCACGTTTGGCTTATAAAGGGTCGTTGTGACCAAAATTCTTCAAGATGACGTCAACTTATGTAACCAAATCCACTATACATATTATTACTTATTATTGTTACGGAATTTAGGGCAAGATAAGACTGGAATACAATTTAATCTAAGTATAAAGTGTAGTTAATACACTCAACTGTCTAGACATGTTTGCGTGGATATTTATTGACGGTTATAAAATAATTTCGCGATTACAAGTGTATTTATATACAAAGACGCTATAGACGAAACTCTTTCTAAAGTAGTTTCAACTTAAATTGCTACTTAGTGCTACCGTAAACTGGAAATCAAAATTGGAATTACTCATGGCTATATCGGTATATCATTTTGTCTGCGCACTCGGAATCGTTCTGCGTCCCCAGACGAGCGCAAAAGAATTAATTATGAACTCAATTTGTGTTTATAAATCACCCGAGCTCAATACCTTAAAACCCGAAACTTCTCACCAAAACAGTGAAATATTTAACGGCTTTTACTTTTACCCTTAAAATCTTTTTTTTTGGAACGAAGTTTTTTTACGCGGCTTACACTAGAGCGTACCGGCATAAATCGTCACGTAAGGAAAAACCGTTCCGAGACCTCCGAGGGATTTTCCCTTTCTTTTTTTTCCTTTCTATCTCTTTCTATTATATATGGTTCACTACATTCGTACTTTTTGTAATTGTTTAAATTCACATGGGATTTTTAGTGTGTATATAAATATATGTATCTTTATGTATTTAAACCATATAACCTAGTGGCTTACATAATCAGTACATAACTGAGTGCAAACGGATATATAATTAGGATCAGCTGTTAGTTTATCCTACGTAATTTCCTTCACTTTCCGTTGCACAGGTTCTTTTTCATACTTTAGTAAATAGGTATGGTTTCGCACAGGTAAATCTATGTAAAAGATTACAATGAAAGACAAACATAACAAGAACGATACATTTTTATTTATTTATATTGACCACAATCAAATATTTGATACAAAATGTGAACTTTACACCTATCCGGTTTTATCTCTCAGTCAACCAAAACAATATAATAACACGCGTGTTTTTTTTTAAATAATTTAATCATTTGTGGAAACTTTATGTGTTTTTATATGTATTTATTACGATGACTTGTTATTTTCGTATTATTTAATAAAATAAACATGAAATATGTTACTTTCAGACAGGTCACAAATATTGGAGACCAAATAAGCACTATAACTTTAAATTGTCATAGTGTCATGAACTAAGTTGACCTAGAATGCCAGACGAGACATCTTTCAACTTATCGAGAGGGAGAGTCCTGTGTAATTAGGAGAATGTCTGTGTAACATCAAACGGGAAGCGAAGAAGATTTGTCTCCACTGTTACGACTGCGTTTTAACACAGGATTTCGCAGCATTCAATCCCCAGAACACGTGACTCTAAGCCGAGGCATTCATCTTGGCATGATCGAACCCAGGTATGAACACTAAATGATGTTTATTATTAAGTGTTCATGAGGTTAATTATAAATAATTAATTCATCAGAGTCGGCTGTGAAGATAACATTTATGAGCAGCTGACTTTACTTTAGTATATATAATAAATAAGCCTTTGCCATAAAAAGGGAAATAAATATGCTAAAAAAGCTAATTTGTACAATCTGAACACAAAACCAGTTTCCTGTTTTTGTTAAAAATAAAGCCGTCCTAAGTAAACGTTCCGAAGAATCACAATTTCCCCAAATATTTTAACAGTCCACATATGTTACATACGCCGACTATGTAGTCTTATCAGGATGAACATAAAAAGTTTTATCATTATTCTACTCTCGTAAAACATTGAAAAAAATGTTATTTAGTCTGTTATAATTGAATGATGATAAGGGAGAGGACAGATAAGAGATAGAAGAAAGAGAATTTATATAAACTCAGTAAAATATTTTTTGTTGGTTGTGGTCGTGCTTGCCTTCCCGTGACTTGGAGTTTGATGCAATGAAGGTAATCCAAATCAACAACTAACATTTCAAGCTAAGCGTTGGGCTAATTGTATTTAACTAATATGACTTTGTTGTTTTATATGTTGAAAAACTAAACTACTGAATTCCTTTCCTGTTCTTCTCTATAGAATCTGTATTCTAAACCGGTGGTAGCTCACTTAATATAGTTTGCCAAATGGCGATTCAAAGTGCTTGTAAAAGTTTACTTGAATAAAGTATATTTTGATTTTGAAATATTTTGTTGATCTGTTGACATATAATGACATATGACAAGGGTCAACCTTGTCAACCGATCAACAGAAGACATTTCCATCGTGTCTTCTCCATGGCACGTGACATTGGCGAAATAATCTGTGCCCTCTTGGCACAGATAAAAGCCATAATAAAAAAAAAACAGAAGACACTGATTATTCTGCACGTAAAAGAGAAGAAAGTCTAAAGACACATTTAGTCATATTGATCGACAGACCATACGAACTTTATAAAATTCAAATAAAAACTATGTTAAGCTTTCATAAAAAATAAAACATTTACAAAGGAAAATCACGAATTCGATAGAAAAAAAGTGATTTATGAATCCGTTTTGAAATGTTTTTACCTCAAAGGCCATAGGTCAAGTGTTTTGGATATGAATGTAAAATCTAAATAAAATTCGAACATTTTGCGGTTTTGCTTGCTAGTCACTTTTTTGTTAATAGCAGAAATTCCTAACTAAATATATACATAACTCTAAACTATATGTTCTATATAATCAATTTATTCTTTCGATTGTTCTTATTCTCGTTTTGTATAAAAAAATAATTGCAAGCTGTAATAATAAATATCATATTATTTAAATGAAGCATTTCTTCGGGTGCCCCGTAAGGCTCGTTAAAAGAACCGCTTCTTACGTTATTTTAATTAAAGATCTTGTGATTGACTTTGTGTTTAACAACAACAACAACAACAGCCTGTAAATTCCCACAGCTGGGCTAAAGGCCACCTCTCCCTTTGAGGAGAAGGTTTGGAACATATTCCACCACGCTGTTCCAATGCGGGTTAGTGGATTACACATGTGGCAGAATTTCTATCAAATTTGTCACATGCAGGTTTCCTCACGATGTTTTCCTTCATCGCTGAGCACGAGATGAATTATAAAGACTAATTAAGCACATGAATCAGCGGTGCTTGCCTGGGTTTGAACCCGCAATCATCGGTTAAGATGCACGCGTTCTAACCACTGGGCCATCTCGACTCTGTTTTGTTTACATGTATTTATAGTATCGTAAATTATTCTAACGAACAAATACTTCTTAAGTATATGAACCATTTAAAATGTATTACTAGTATTCTCTTAATGCAGATTGTTAATGGATTTCAACTTTACCTTTGTGCACAGGCACTGTTAAGACTTAAACTGTCAGACAGCTATAAATAATAACAATATTAGGTGGCAAAATAGTTATTGAAGAATGATTTAAGAAGCTGGCACTGAAAATTCCAAAAAATAAATAATGATTTTATCACATGTCTGTGTCTTCTGATAAAGCAAGCTATTGAAACTGTCTCATTACAGTGAAAGTTTTTGATTGTTTGTTTTTTTTTTATTGTAAAGAATAGCAATGATTGGATCAAGATAAACCTTAATCTTTTTCATTTCGTGTATACTATATTCGGTTAGTTATATAAAAAATTTCAAGTTCTGTAAGGCTTTTATTTTCAATAAAGGTAAGAAAAAATTTAACTTACTAACGAGTGACATTTGGGTTAAGATTTAATAAGATTCCGATTTAAATTGTACTATAAATTATAAATTAAGACGTTTTTGTCAAAGAAAATTAAAGTGTGAATCAATGTAACCAAAAAGTTATTTGGAACTCCTATTTTTGGAGGGTTTAATTTATTAGTGGGGTGGTTTGGCAAACAAAAGCGGTTGCCAAGTTGTTAAATTGGTTCGTTATGGTTTGGACTCTTGAACCAGTTTTAGTTATGCCTCAAATATGTTGTGACTGACAAAAAATTCCTTCCTTCCTTCTTTCCTTCATAATGTTAAATCATTTCTTTATATATATTATTACGAGCCTAAGTAATCCTATCTTACTTGTTAACATACTCGATCAAAATCCTCAAAATTTTGTACACATTTTTTAGTTGAAAACATTTTCAATTTAAAGCAATTTTCGTTGATAATGATATTTCTTACTTGAAGACATTTTTATACAACTTTTTTTTGCCTAAAAATTGCCTATTTAGAAATTCATTTTTTGCGTGATATTTATAAAGTTTAGTGTACAACGGAGTCAAAGAATAAGGTCGCTAATCGTAACTGATTCAACTAATTACACGTGAGTTAAATAGAAAAATAGCTTAAAAGTAATTGCATAACTACAAAACAGTAGTACTTGTTTTACAACGCGGTCGGTAGAAAGATGCGTGAAACATTGGTAACTATTAAACGAAGACAGCAAAAACGTAAATGTATGTGACGCATTAAAATAAGAGAGCTCGCAGTTTGAAAAATATATCTTTTTTATACTATGAAATAACAATAAAAGACGTGTTCTACAAGTAGTTGAAACAACTAAACGTTCGAGAAGTTAGTTTGTGAAGAATTGCCTGCGATCTCAAAGCATCAGTGATCTAGTGATGGGTGTCAGTAAAACAACTTCTTATCATCTCAGCCAAGAACGCTTGGCCTTAAAAGTTAGCTTCAGGCAGGGCTAGTTCAAAGCAATTGAATATTTTCTATCGTTAGTACAATCAATTATTTGCTATACTTGCGATGAAGTGCACGTAATTGTTATATTTGTTTATTAGTATTGAGTAACCAACTATATAGTTATTATGTCTCTGTGTGTAGTTATTTTACAGTAAGAAACTACGAGAAAATAAATGAATAAGAAATTGATATTTGAAATTCAATGGTTTGAAAGGAGCTTCAACGACTCTGTTATTCTTCGATCTGATGCTGGAGTCTCTGAATCTATGTGACAAAATAACCAACTTTATGCGGTTCAGAGGGAAAATTTGCCAAAAAAATATCTTGAATCCGTCCTAAAAACTAGCCGATTAAAAAGATTAGGTATACTTAGATTAGGTATACATACTTACATAGATTAGGTATACTTTCAATCTGCTAATATTTTATTTCTTACTGTAGTCTTAATCTAAAAACTGTCACCGTGAGTACTACTCCTAAACTATACAAAAAAAAATTACACTTATCTACAATAACTAATATCTCTAAATATAGAAGATTATGTTGGATACGACATAGAATAAAACCACCTCGTTAGTGCCCAGTAAGTGAGGCTGACTTTCGAGATTTAAGGCCAGCGTTAAGCGCGATTTGCCTAGTTCCAATATTTAGATTGAGGGCTGGAGCAAGTTAGAGGAGGTGCGATCTCAAACAGTGCATTCAAATTTGGTTGCTTTCGAAGAGGTAACGATAATTGTTTTGTGTCGAATATTACTTAAGCATACCTGCCAAGTATTTTTTGAGACCAGGTAATGATGAAAGTGTTTTAGAGGTCACCTCTGTTCATACTTCGTGGTGCCGTAAAAAAAAAAAATTTCTACCATCTCCAATACTCCATCAACCTTGGGAACGGATGAGTTATGTCTCTTGTGTCTGTAACAACATCAATACTAAACATTGATGTTTGTCGCTAGAGTACTACGGTATGGTATGTTGTGCAACAGCGTCATAGCAATAAGTATTCGTCTGAAAAATATTTTAATGATTAACACTTAATCCCTGTGTTTCACATATGATTTCAATTAAAATGCTTTTTGCACTTGAAGTTTATCAGCAACTTTATCACCGGGTACTTGATCTTGTAACCTAGCGCAACAAGACGTCTAGGGCATTGCTCTGAAATAATATTGGATTTGTTCCTAATCCTTATTGAGTACACTTAGTCGCTTCTGACAAGATTTTACCGTTGTTTTCATATCTCAGAATCAATATAATAAATGTTATAAATTTACTTGTTTTGTTATCTTGTATTTTTTGTTGTTGTTACATCGAGCTTTATTAATCTACAACAAATAGGCTACAAGTATTATTACAAATTAATTTAAAAACCAAGGATTACGGTTTATTAACCAATTCAGTGTGAATCGGTTTATATAATTCAATAATGTTTGTGACATATACAAAATAGCAATAACTGTAGAGGAGATAATCCATTGTCGATACAGTGGGAGGGTCAGGTGTTTTACACCGGCGGTCAGCGGCGGAGCCTACCATCATAGTCATTCAGCCGCCTTTTAGAAATTTTTTTCGCCTTTTAGATTTTAGAAATTTTCCTTTCTTTTTAAAATCTCCGTCATCTTCTATATTCTATGTCCCTTCTAGGCACTAGTTGGAGAAGCTGTTAGTTAGCATCATGAACTATCCGCTGCCCCTCACGTTTGCTCGGCGGAGCACGCTTTAAAGAAGAGAAATATTTATATATTTCTAGAGATAGAGGTAACTTGTCTGAAGGTAACTCAAGCTTATTTTATGAACTTAATAAGCAAGACGTGCCCTTATATCACATTTCTACGACAAAGCAAATCAGAATGAAAACACAATTGAAACATTAAGTATTCATTACACTTTAAAAAAAATTCGTGAATCTTTTAAAACAAACTACAACGTTATTAATTGTAAATATAAATTTGAATACATATTTTTTTAGTACAACTTTTGACGTATTATTTATGTTCTGTTCAATTCTGAAGTACACTTAGTCTCTCTTTGAATAAGCTATTGTACGAACAAACGAAGTGTTTCCACGTAAAACGTTTTAATCATTTCAACTTGTCTGATAGCTGTTTCAAAGGGACAATGTTCGATGACCCGTTAAAACAATACACTCAATGTTCACCTCACGTACGAGGATCATGTTCTGAGTTTTGAACTATCTTTGACTTGCTGGCATTGTTTGATACTTATATGAGAGCAATTAGGATATTTTGGTATACGTGTGGGGTATATTGCTTCTTCATTGGATAAACTTGTCTAATATCTAGACCAGATGTTTAGTGTTCTAGATAGCTCACTGGTTAATGAAATTTCTGGCTTAATATTTTGATATTTAAAACACAGCAAACTCATATAATCAGCCTTATCCAGAGTCAAGCCAAAACTCTCTTCAGATTTTCAAATCAATTGGCTGAATATACATATATTAATATCATAGTGTCGTCATAATTATGATATTATATTTATTTGTACAATAAATCTTTATTTTGTTTTAAACCTTTTTACCAGATTCATTTAAGCTAAACCATTGACCAATTCAGAATGTTGAATCTACAGAAACTAATTCTGCATTAATTCATTAAATCGTTATTTGTATGCCTTAATGAGCATTTATATATTAATAAAATATTACTTATTAAAAATACTTGTACCTACGTGAACAAGTTATAATATCTTTGTTACACAAAGTATCAGGAGTTTTACGGCAGAACCAATACGATATGAATCGGAATTCTGTGAGGATTATATTTTGCTAGCGCATAACTGACACAACGTTCGTGTTTTTTATTGTTTTTAGTTTTATTATCGTTCTAGTCTCTTCCTTCTAAGGCTGCAACCTGAAACTGATGATCCCGCGCCCGAACTATCTCCGGTCATATCAATTTCCGTCCTATCGGATTATGAGTGATGGAGTATAAAGTTCACCCTTTATTCCCTCACGCGTTATTCGGAGTATTCTTTATGGAGTACATGAAGCGTATCAATTATATTTTATATAATAATTATGTTTTACTAGTTATCGTCCGCCACTCAGGTTCAGACTCAGTTCAGGTTTTGGTTATCATTTGCTAAGAAAAAAAGTAGCCTATGTCCTTCCTCGGATTTCAAATTTGCTTCATACCAATTTTTATCATAATCAGTAGATACATTGGTTTGGTAGTGAAAGAGCAACTGTTAGACATATAGACTGTTGTTATATAGAGTTGCGTTCACATTAATAATATTAGTACATATTTTATGTTATTAAATAAATATGAAATACTATAATAATAATAAATCGTAGACTGAAACTTGAAAAGTAAACATATTATATTTTTTTATCTTACAATGTAATCTATACTTATAATAAATCTGTAGGGAAGTCAATTCTGTACATGAAACATTTTTACAAAATAACTATCAGGGGGTGATCAGGGGTCGATACTGATAGCAAAAATGCAATCAGTAGAATTTTTGTCTGTCTGTCTGTCTGTCCATATAACCGTTATAGAAACAAAAACTACTCGACGGATTTTAACGAAACTTGGTACAATTATTTTTCATACTCCTGAGCTGGTTATAGTATACTTTTTATCACGCTAAAGTCCATAGGAGCGGAGCACTGAAGGGAAATGTCTGAAAAACGGAAAAGTTACCCTATATTTTGAGTTTCCGTCGCGTGTTTAGCCTTAATGGTTAAAGCTACACAGAAATCATGTATTAACGAAATGTTCTCCTTAAAATTATACAAAAAATATCCCATGACAGCCTATGTCTATCTTTTATGGTTGAGTCACAATAACACGTGTCACTCCCTATAGCTTAGCAGTTCGAAGCTTTCTGATTATATTTGCCTATTCCTACGTTTATAACACTCTCAATCATCCCAAATTCCAAACCTAACAGTATTCCATAAAAAAAATCAACAACTATTCCATAAAAAAAATCATAGAAATCGGTATAGAAACACCAAAGTTATACATAAAATACTAAATCTATACTATTATATAAATCTCTAGAGTCTCTCTGTACACTTATTTTTGTCGTAATTCGTCATGCGTTCTTTGACTGACTTAATGTTTACCATTTTTGAAAATGTTGTGTGTCTGTATCATTATAAAAATTGGCATACAGGAAACCCATGTACTTGCGCAAATCATAGGCTATCTATACATACAGAAGTATATATAGATAGCCAAAAGGATGTGTTTGTATGTGTGTCATCGATAAACTCAGAAACTATTTGATCGATCATTATTAAATTGGTATGTTTATCTATTGTTTTATGGAGAAAGTCATTATTTCATCCATATCATTAAAAATAACCAACAGATGACCCTTACGAGAATCACGATACACTTATATTCCGATCAACCGATAATTATAAAATATGAAATAAAAAATGAAAATCTATTCAAAAAGCATAACAACTAACTAATTTCCGTCATTTGCCAATAAACATAAAATAATCACAACAATAATAATTGTCATTTTAAAATGAGATAATTATTATAAATTACATATATGGGAAGAAGTGATTAGTTCTTTTGATTATAAGAAAGTAAACAATAATCATAATTGGTAAGTATACTCATAACTCCAACAACAATGAATCTTTAGTATAAAATGTAAACGACACATAACCAAAAAAAAACAATAATGAATATCAACATCAACAATATATACTTAGCGTCATCCAAAAGAGCTACGGAAACAACACACTAACAAGAAATACGTTTAGAAACAAATAGAATCCGAATTTCTACTTTAAGAGCTGCCAAAACAGTTAGTCAACGAAATGATCAAGTACCAGATCTTCGAACAAGCATCTTTATCAAGAGATACTGATAAACTTGACAAGCCCAATTACTGGATGATGAATGATTAAAAAAGACTAAGTCAAGAACTAGAACCAATCTCAATAAATCAGCCTTCAATTACTATATAGGTTATGATAACAAGATGAATCCCGATGTGATCATTGGTTCAATGAAGATAGTATGCCCATATTGTCACACTAAATAAACTGCTGGTATATGCTACTCCACTGGTAAAATGTATTTGCCACAACTGGTTGAACCACCAGAACCTCTTCTTACCTATGTTACGGGAACTATTAAGGAGTCTAAATATTTCCTTCAGTGTATTAGAAATTACAATTCATGCTTTTAAATGACATCTTTTGGAGTAACAAATATTGTACATTACAATAATTACGCGTCTACGTTTAAAGTGGTTAAAATATGATTGGTTCACTTCTTCCAGTATCTAAATAAAATTCCCAATTTCTGGACATTTATTTCACGGACAACGTAGAAAAAGATTGATCTTCGATGCATGTTCAGTACCACAACTAATCGAGAAATCATCGCTAAATTTAGGATTATGTCTAAAACTGCTCTAGATAGTGAAACAACAAATGATTCAAAGTAATTATCAATGCAGATAGAACGCAGAGCATAAAAGGCGTATTGAAGCTTCTATAGTTCCTGAAGTCACAGCTATAATTGTCGGTACAGAAATTATAAAACGAGGTATTGTTATCACTAAGCGACCCAAAAACAATCAAGGTATCGCTGAAAAATATCAATCGTATGACAATTATTACGATTATCCAATTATGATTATGCGCGCAGAAGATGGATATCATCTCGGACTGTATCAAAATAATCTCACGACTGGCTCTGTAACATCGAAGAGTTTGATTTTATGCGTATCGTATAATTAGAGATAATCAATTTAACCATATTCTGAAGTATCGTCAACTGTTTTAACAATTCATTGTTGACATGTACGCTATGGTCGAGAACGAAGAATTAAACTACATTCGATGCAACCAATCAAAACTTCGAGCCAAAGGGTACATTTATTTACGAGATACTTACAGATGACAAGGTTGTAAATGTTATAACATCGATATTTGATAGAACCGGATAATGGAGGACGTTTTTGGTGTGATACAAACTTTTCTAGACCATAGAAATTTAATTAAAATTTTCATCGTGCCAACTTTACATCGAGATTACACCAACAAAAACATTCTCATAAATCATATCTGTTTCCGGATTCAAAAAAAAGAAGATATGATCTTGATAAATAAGTTTATGGGTGTTATGACCAATCGGCAGCCTATCGAGAACATCATTGACGAATATTAAAAGAAATAATTTTAAGTATTTGATTAGATCTCGCATATTTCTTGATTATTTGTACATTGTATCAGTAATTAATTACAAAATGAAAAATTGAAAAAAAAATATTTTTCTACGACTAATGCCCAGCGAAGCGGGCGGGTATAGCTAGTGATTAATAAAATACTATTATAAAATCTTGAGTCTCTTTCTAAGTTTTATTACTTCTAAGTTATATTAATTAGTTTTATTACAAAAAAAAAAGTAACCGACAATTTTATTTTGCTATACAGACTGAGAAGAGTATGTAATTTTAATAGATTTTCGGTATCATTATTATTTAAATCGCTTACACTAGTTAATAAGTTTTGTTGGATTTAAACAGATGCATATTGTGTTTGTTTAGGATGATATAATTTAGCGATGGAGATAGGTTGATTACTTTTCATATTGACAGGAAGTAATAGTGGTACGCACACACAAATGTGTAAAATGTATAATTTAATATTAATTCTGAAAGATAAATCTTCATTCTTTATTCTCATGTGCGGATGATGTATTCGTGTTATTCCAACATAACAAATAAGGAAGTCTTCAGAGGGATATAATATTTGCATTTTATTGCCGAGCGAAAAAGAACACCATTGTTTGTGTAAATGTGTAATATAATGTATAATAATGGCAAGATAAGATTTTTCCACTTAAAATTTTAACACAATGTTTTTTTTTTGTATTTCAAAGCTTTTATACTAGACGTACAATTGTAAAATAAAATTTGAGTGTGCGTGGATGTATGTATGTATTGTATAATTTTTTGGAAGAATAGCGCAAAAATATTTTTAGTTTCTTTGCGCGATTACTATAGTGAATATTTGATAACCCAAGTAGACTACTAATCTATACATATAATAAAATTGGAGTGTATGTTTGTAATTTTAACAACCGTTTTCTACTAAATGCCTGTGTATGTATACACGGTACATATATCAAAGTAACATTTTTTACTATTTTGTTTGTCTGTCGGTTTGTTTCGGCTCTGAAACGGCTGGACAGATTTTGACGGGACTTTTACTGGCTAGCTGGATAGCTGATGTAATAAGGATTAACTTAGGCTACGTTTATTTTATAAGTATACATAAAATTTCAGTTTAATTCAAACTCGCACGAAATCGCGGGCATAGCTAGCACCAAATATGATTGTGGTTATTTTTTGGTGGCTTAAAATATAAATAAATAAACGATATCCCGGCAATAAATTATTTTATTATAATTAAAATATAATACTATTTTAATATTAAATTTAAAATATTCATTCCTGTTGATGAAATGTTGAAATTGTTTGAAACCTTTAAGTTATTAATTTATACCCAGTACGTATAGATATAAATAAATGAATAAATATGAGACAACATCACATACATCATCTCAACCCAATGTAAGTAGCTAAAGCACTTGTGTTACGGAAAATCAGAAGTAACGACGGTACCACATACACCCACACCACTCGACCACGGAGGTCGTCAAACATATGTATGTACTCGGAAATTTTATTGGACTTATTCAAGTCGAAAATCCTTTAAAAGTAATGCCGCTGACAGCTATTATGTATATTGATTTATTAAGTGCCGCTTCACCTAATGGATCAAATTTTATATGATTATACGATTACGTTCAGAAATAATAAAGAATTGATGATTACATAATTTATATTATATATTCTATCTTTTATTACAATTTATCAAATATCTATACAGAAATATTATTATTTTATAATTACAATCTGAAAATATACCGCTAAGGGACTGAGTTCCTCCTTTACCGAAGAGAATGATCGTAGATCATCAACCATAGCTGTTAAAATAGGAGTCTTTAGTTATGATTCACGTGTTTAGATTGTTCATCTTCAACTTTTTTTTTTTTATTGGTTCAAAAAACTGGTTACAATCCTTAGATGTTAAACTTAATACAAACATGGCCTTAATATAAACATGCACATAGATTGAAACTTTCTTGATATGAACACAGCATGCGTATATATATAAGTATCATGTGGTGTACAATCAACATTTTAAATAACTAAAGTTAAACTAGGCATTTATATAAAAATATATAACTAAAAATAATAATACATATAACATTAAGAACTTAATTTATTGTATGCAAGAATATAAAAGGCACACTTATTAAAAAAAATTAAAGCGATAATCTGTATTAATATTATAAATGTAAAAGTAACTCTGTCTGTGTGTCTATTTGTGTGTCGTTTTTTTTAATAACAAAACCGCTGAACCGAATTTGATGAAATGAAATAAGTTACTTTATTTGCGTAATAAATTACAACCTGAAACACGAGCGAAGCCGCAAGCGACTACTATTTTGTTTTAAGTGTACAACAACAACAGCCTGTAAATTCCCACTGCTGGGCTAAAGGCCTCCTCTCCCTTTGAGGAGAAGGTTTGGAACATATTCCACCACGCTGTTCCAATGCGGCTTGGTTGAATATGTGTATTCAGAATATATATGAAATCTGTCACGTGCAGGTTTCCTCGCGATGTTTTCCTTCACCGCTGAGCACGAGATGAATTATAAAGACAAATTAAGCACATGAATCAGCGGTGCTTGCCTGAGTTTGAACCCGCAATCATCGGTTAAGATGCACGCGTTTTAACCACTGGGCCATCTCGACTCGACGTTATAGGTAAGTGTAACAGTAATTCATTTAATAAACATTATATATGCATAGATGTGTATTCGTTCTTCTATATATTTCTCTCAGAAGAATTTACATTCTGATACACGGTAGTCGTACGTTAGGTTTAATTGTTATAAAATCACAATTCTAAAGTGTCATTAGAGCCTACTCAAGTATATGCTCATCATAGTTGACTAACTTATAACTACGTCTTTGGTCGCTTAGTATTAAGCAGTTGTTTATAACTATAAGCGCTTAATTAATTCAACTCCGACCTAACTTGTCTAGTAGTAAATACCAGTTATAACTGGTATTCTCCTTGTTGCGTAATTCCAATCTTATCTTGTTATAAATTTGAAAGGTCATTAAGGAATACAATAGTAGATTTCATAATAAAGAACAATAAAAACTAAATATTACAACGCATGTTATTGTTAAGTGCATATCTGTTAATAAATAAATTAAACATTTTTTTTTTATAAAAATTGTTGCATAAAACTTCTTCTATATGTAAAGACAATTTAAAAAACTATTACCGGATTGGAAGATAAATTAGTCAGTCGCGAAATATATCGACAAAATGTAGGAAATTTACTTGGCGGTGGGGCTTTGTGCAAGCCCGTCTGGGTAGGTACCACCCACTAATCAGTATTCTTGTGTTCCTTTTTGAAGGGTGAGTGAGCCAGTGTAACTAAAGACACAAGGGACCATAACATCTTAGTTCCCAAGGTTGGTGGCACATTGATGATGTAAGGAATAGTTAATATTTCTTACAGCTTCATTGTCTATGGGTGATGGTGACCATTTACCATCAGGTGGCCCATATGCTCGTCCGCCAACCTATACTATAAAAAAAATTACAATGTTTGCCTCCTCTAACCTATGTCAATGTTAATACAGTTGTCACTTGTAATCATATAATTGATTTCAATTCAATTCAATTCTTGGTTTAATGGCTTTAAGTTGTGCCGACAGGGCACAGATTATTTCGCCAGTGTCACGTAGGATGGAGAAAACACGAAAGAGATTGATCGGAACAGTTGAGCAAACAAACTCAATTAAATTTTGAAGACTAGCATAGTAGTAGTAATTTCCTTGTTAATCCTTAACCTAGAACAACACAAATAATTGATTTGGCTGGCATGCCAACGAAGTGACACGTACTATTAATTCAAAATGAACGAGTATTCCAATTTATATATTCGTTACTGTTAATAATTACTAGAATAGTCTATTTTCACATTGCCAAGCTTAACTAAAAATGTTTTAACAATAAATGCATGTCTTAAAGCAACTTTAATTAAACATAGATTGTAATAAAAATAACAAATAGATTGCATGTGAGATTATATATTTTTAATTTAAGACTTTACACAATTGAATAAATATATTATGTTAAAAGGTATACCTATTTCGAGTTATTTTATAGTTAATTAGATATTAAGAAAGTATTCGATTTGTATCTCTGTTAAGGCATTGAATAGCAATGTTATTGAATCGAAAAAGTTAAAATTAATTTAAGTGATTTTAAATTAGTTTAGTTTTAATATTGCAGTTCATTGAACAGTTTGAACACACTTTTACAATCATTATGAAAAAAGTCCATCGATGGATGTCTTTGTTAAGAATATTCAATAAAGTTTTTAGACAAGTTGAAAGTTTTATTAAATTTAAAGAATAAATTAATATTTTGCATTAACTTGTAACGAGAGTCGTAAAACTGTTTTAGTTGTACTTCCAGTTCTATCCCAATGTAAACAGATGTATTTATGAAAACGTTTGTACAATAGAGTAGCTCTATAAATCGAAGGAATTATAATCAATAAAAACCTTATGGTCTTTTTTTTCTGTACCTTTGACATTTAACCTCGCTTTGTCTATTCCATAATTTAAGTAGAAATTCAACGATCGGCCTTATAAAATAGTTATGGTAACATTTTTGGAAGACAACCAACATTACCACGCAATGTTCCCATTAAGATGAAAGCTTACTCTATAGACTGTTTAGACGACTTTGCCATGTCAAGTAACAATCCAGGATAATACCGAGATATTTCTGATTGTCAGATTTCAGTTTAATTTCGTTATTTATGACAAACGGTGTATAATGTTGTATTTTTTTTTCTTTTTGGAGCGAGCATTGTTTTTGGTGATATTTATAATTATGAGATTATTATTCATCTATACAATAAGTTTGTTAAAGATTATTATTATTAAATTGTTTTGTTAAACATATCTTCTTTGACATCAGTTATTTTATGTGCGTAACTGTATAAATACAAAAACACTTAAAGCGTTCAGAAAGGTTTTTGTAAATGTAATATGTAATTCAATTCACACATAAAGCTTGTATTATGTAGGTCAACTTGCTAAAAATATCTGAGAAAAAATGCTACACAAGGAGCGCTCGCGAGGGCGCCCCTTCACGTTGAATTTTATAATCGCCGTGCATTTGTATGACTGAGTGACGCTCGTTAACAAGATGTCATTTGGAGTGAAGATAGCAAAAAATATAAATTACATTATTAAAGTCAATTTATTAAAGAAATTGAGGGATTTTTTTTTTTGTGTAGTGTTATAGTCTGCAGCATTTCGTGATATTTTTTTTAAAGGAACGATATAAATTCATGAGTCACCTTATAATAATCGACCACGTTACTTTTAACAGATACTGGTTTATTCATAAATAAGGTTCTAGATTTCTCGTAATATAATTAGCACGCCTTATTATTTGTTTTCATTTTATAAAGCTAAACATTTTATTTTTGCATATATAAGCATAATTAAAAAAAAATGACTAAGCGAGCAAGCGGAGCAATGATGTTGTAGTAAACAGATATGTTATTAACGCGCAAAAAGTGAAGACTAGAAAACGTCCTAATTGGGACGTTTGCCTTGAGTCGTTTTACGTAGTAATACGTTATAATACATCATAATTACGTAGTAATACGTTTTGCGTAATTAAAACATCTAGTTATCCATTTTACTTATTGTTTTTATTAAGCTATTCTTTTTACTTTTAACGAAATGTAAATATAATATGGTCCCCGGCGCGGCACACTTTTTTCTGTTGTTTAGTATGGATATAACATATCTGTTTATTAGAATATCATTGAAGCGGAGCAAATATTCGTCTCTCATTTAAAATTATATTTGTGCCATTAGTGGCTAAAACGCTTGAACAGAGTTGTAATAGTTCCAAATGATTAGTTAAAGAGTAAAATCCGTTTTTCCGGCTTCCATTGATGGCAGATGGGCCCATTTTTTTTAAATGCTGGTATGCAGTCTTGGTGGTTTGATGACGTAAGCAGTTCTTATTTGAATATAAGAACTTTTTAATTTAAATCATCGATACAATTTCATAAACGGTTGGATCGCTTTTGTAATTTTTTTTGTGAGTCTATGAGCATGATTTTTGACTCGGGATTAAAGTATTTTTTCACCCAGATGAAGACGGTATCGGAAGCTACTATTACAAATATATAAAATTTTAAATTCATGAAAATGTATACTACTTTATACTACATAAGCACGTAAATAAGATCCCAATGAATCTGAAAACTCAAAATACGTAAATAACTTATATTTTAAATATTCGCACGTATTTACAATATCGAAAATAAGTAATTTAAATAAACGGACAAACGTCATTATCGATACTACGTGAGTTTGATGTTACGTGTTAAATTTTCATGCAAAAACAAAATAAAATTACTGGAGGTTAAATTCAATATAATATTAAATACGTGAGATGTTATCAGATTATTTCGTTCGTTTGACTTGAAATAAATACAGAAAGAAGAAAACGAAATTTTCAATACGAATATCCCCAATTCTGTATGAATTATATAATAAATAAATAATACGACACAATATATTCGCTTATTAGCAATTATAACGGCCTAAGCATAAGCTTAAGAGGAAAATTCGCTTTCGTATGTAGTTTAGTTCGTAAGCTTTATCCTTATTAAGGCTGGACTTATTAGAAATGTAAGCCTTGAAATATAAACAACTATCGGTATAATGAAGAAAGTATATTATAAGCCTATAAATTTGTTATACGTTTATAAATAGTGATTAAAGGTTATATAGCTTCTAGCTTAAGTTATAATTTATCGTGGAATTATATAAATGTAATAGATACTTTTTGATTTGACCTCTTTATAAATAAAAGAAAAATTGCATTTTTGAATTTGAAATTCGAATTGTGGATGTTGAAAAACGTGGTGATAAATTGTTATTCTGACAAATACCGGAAACTATAAATGTTGTTTACCATCATAATTGTTTATTTCATGTTTCTGTTTTTTTGGAGTCGTGTCTTCAGTGTAAACATAACATAATATGTAAATATATAATACGATTTATATCGATCTGATGTCGAACAGTTTAATTAAAATTTAATGTCCGTTTTACCGTAAAGACATTTAACAGATACAGCTGTTAAATGTGTTTGGGTGTGATTTTCCACCAAATTACATTCGAATTACAAAATGCCTCACATTCAATGATCCTTACTAACGTGTCGTCTATTCTAAGACACATACAGCACAAACTGTATTACAATTACAAAAAAAAACATTACTGATTATACAAATATTTATGATAAACGGAAGCAATTTAATTATACGTTTAGGAAAACAGAGAAATTGGATTATGGTTGTGCTGCGGGTCTTAAAATATTGCATACACAGACAACACAATAATCAAATTGTTTCGCTGACTTTTATTATTATTGACCCTCGCTACAATTGCAGTGACGACAAATACGATACAAATATTTGATTATTATTTAAGACTCATTTGTCCATGTTTGAACGTGAGGTGTTAGGTTACTTATTATGAAGTTATTAAGTTGAGTATCCTTTTTTTTTTCTTTTTTCTCGCTGGGAAAAACGCTTTTCGCGCTTCCCCCCCACTAATGGAAAGTGGAGGGGGGGGGATCGACTCCCCGGTTCCAACACCTAGGTGCGGGCCTCCAACACCTAGGGGGGATTCTCGGAGTAAGTTGAGTATACCCAATTGCAAATTTCATTAAAATCTTTTCTGTCTTTTTGCAAAATCGTAATTAACATTTAACTATACAAAGAATCATAGATGTCCACCAATAGGTGGGCATTTATGACTGTTTGAATCTTGTAATTTCTTGTGCTTGTACAAAAATTTTAATAAAGTAGGAAAGGAACTCGGTAATGAGGTAAATTTTTCATTTCAAAATGATTGAAAATGTCTTTAAATGTTATAGTTTTTGATTTGTTTGTAGAAAACTGGATACTGTCTTTGTCATCTTATTCTGTAAATAAAAACTGCAACCCATGCTGTTGAGCCCTTAAAATATATTTTTCTGCAGATCATTACTCCGATCCAGTTTTATTGCTTATATATGTAGGAGCTTCACGTCAATTTTTCACGTTGTTCAACTCGTCGACTGGACTGTTAAATTGAGTTTTATAAACTTATATAAAATATAATGTAGCAAATCGCTTTAATATAATAAAGCATGATAATGCTCGTCATATTACGAGATAAGTTTGTAAGTAATTTTATTAAGATCTTAGTCTGAAACAAGAGTTTTCTACATTAAATAACAATCCAAGAAAGTTTTATGCCACGTTTTACGTATAATATTCCGTAAATATGCGATTGTTTTTTTTAAAAAAGGATGTATTAATGGAAAAAGAGGAGGATTTTGCTTAATGGCAAACCGATCTGGAGATGATGACCAAGGAACAAATTCAAATAGGTTATTTTGTTAGAGTCCAGAATAAAACCTTTTTAGAGACCTAAATAAAAGGCAATTAATATTATAATTATTAGACAATCGAAATATTTATGTTTATAACTGAATATGTATTTTGTATGAGCTCTATTCTCTCTCCTCCTACATGGCTGGACTAATTTGAAGAATGTTTTTGTGTCCTTGGATGTTTTAGGCTCAGTTTAGGAAGTAAATTAAATTCTTCACCTGTACGAAGTTGGGATAGAAAATTTACTTTGTTGTTTACTGCCTACTACATTTTTATTGGATATACTTGTTGTTGGATGTAGTGTTCGAATTTTAAATTTAAGTTTTTGACGTGCAGAACGCGACCGCATTTGTGAGTGTTGATTTGACTAATATACGATTTTCATTTCAGTCACACGCGAACTCACATACATTCATTATACATATGATACGACATATGTGTCACCGTATGATGCCTTTAAGTAAAATCACTACTACTTCTATGTCCCTATATCCCTTTTATATGATTAAATTTTTAAAACTACCCACGGATTTTGATGTGACTTATTTAATAGATGGAGTGATTGCAGTAGGTTTTTATATATAATACATGGGCAATTTTGTAAAGCAACACTGATAATTTTAGAAGTTACCACTGTGTCATATCATTGCACTACGCGCAAAGCCGGGGCAGGTGGCTAGTATTTATTAAATTGCAAATCATTTCCTTATAATTGTTTCACAGATTACTTGAAATGTATCAACAAGGAAAAGAGATAAATATTGGTATGTTTGTTTTTCCGGAACTAATAAATTCACAATTTGTTTTGGTGTAAATCACAATACCGATTCATGTTTTTCTCGTATAAAATAAGTAATTTATTGATCAACAAACGTATAAAAACGTTTCGCAATAAGAGACAATCGCCGACAAGTGGCATATAAATAATGTTTTATGAATTATTAGTGTGTGTGTGTTTATGTTTATGTGTGTGTTATATTTCATATTATTAATGATTTTATTACACATCAAAAATAATTATTGAATGCAGGATTACTTACGTCCGTTAAACGATCATTATCCAAAGATCTGGATTTTTCAACAATGAATGCTGAAAAGCTACGCAGTATAACTGTACACGAAATCAAAGAACGCATAAAATGTGATCCATTAGGTAAATCCATACAACATAAATCAGTAAAATTGCTTTCAGCGGCAGTACAATTGAATGAAAGATTTAATTCGTTGAGCAGACTCGGTCGAGATATGTATAATCCATCGATTTAATTTAACGCACCAATGGACATATCTTTTGTTTTATTTTTGTTTAATTAATTGCTCGACTTTTCTGGCGCTGAAAGCTTTTAAAGCGACGATGAGAAGACGGTTCGTAAAAATGTCCAAAATATAATATAATTTAATTTTAATAGAATGGAAAGTAAATTATAATTTATGTAATATTATTAAACATTAATTATTAATTCAAGTTTGTTATTTGATAGTAATAACGGGTAAGTAATAAAAATGAGATAAAAATCAAAGAGCAAAGCACATAGTGAATGAAATAAAAGAAAACAAAAAAATATCCTTCGTAAAATTAATAAATAATAAATAAATATGAGACATCACATACATTACTCTCATCCCAATGTAAGTTATGGAAAATCAGAAATAACGACGGTACCACAGACACGCAGACCCAACACAACATAGAATACTAAGTATAATCTACATCGACTCGGCCGGGAATCGAACCCGGGACCTCGGAGTGGCGTACCCATGAAAACCGGTGTACTCACCACTCGATCACGGAGGTCGTAAAATCTTATTAAAACTCATAAGATTATTTTTGTACATTTAACTAGCTAATTCAACAACATATTATTAATCGCTCTTTCTACTAGTGCGGTTGTTATATATCCCATCAAAAACATAAATGTAAAATGCAAGCCAAGTACAATATTAAGATATACGCCTCGGTTGTTGACTTCAACAACAAAAGAAGTGAGAATATTTTGAAATATTTATGTCAAATAGTTTTTGAGTTATGAGGGGGCCAAAAGTGGCTCCAAATGGTTCGGGTAATATTAAACACGGTGCTGCACGCCAGTACTGTTACTAGTACATGGCTTTGACACGCTGCCGCGTGTCTAGATGTTAAAATACAATTTACCTAATGTCAATAATTTATTTTTGTGAGCCATTACCAATACGATACTTAAATACGCCGTCTATTATATATTAATCAAATCAACATTCAATAGTAATAATAGTAAGTTTTAACCGATTATCAGATTGAACTAAAATGGAGAAAGTAGATCTAAGAAAAGTCACTATTTCCTATATTATACAGTGTGACATGTGAATATGTGATGCGATGATATTTTTAACTAAATAACACCAGATCAATACACATAAAACTTACATTACAGACGTGTTTTAAAATATAGTTTCAGTAAGTAAAGTTGCTGCTCTGTTATTATCCACCTTGTCACCGTAATAATTGCTAGTATTTACATAATTGTCAAAAAATAAATACGAGTAAATTAAATCTAAATTTACGTCAACGATGTCGGTGCCACACAGCTCGATGTTTAAATAAACTTACTTGGTTACAAACACCTGCCAACATGAAGTTCAGTTTTGTGAAGTTTAATCAAATACTGGAGCAGATAAACTTAAAATCAGTTCGTTATATTATACATCAAATATGCTTAAAACACACGCTGTTATAGCTTTGCGTGTTAATAAGACGTTAGTAATTACCCTAGTTGTTATTATTGTAGCTTTAATGTTTTCTTTATTAGCCTTTTGTTTGGTGAACCTTCATATTATAAAGAAGTAAAAATAAACTGACATATTTAAAAAAAAAAAAACAACACTCGACAACTCTATTTCTTATAATTCAAAATAATAAAATAAGTTGTTAAATACTAACACTAGGACTAACCTCAGACTTATTATAACCTACATGGACACATCTAACCAGCACAATCGCTAAATTAATTGGAGAAAAACAAATATTACTTCCATATACAAGTAAAACAAATGACAAACGATAAAATAAGGAGAATCATGAATATTATAAAAGCAACTATCTAACGTTCGCAAAGTAAAAAGTGAGCTTGAGAATGTCTTGATCCCTCTAATGTAGCTTGTGTCATCTACCCGACCCTTGACAAGCCTTGACAAATAATTGTTGGGTAGAAAATGCCCACCTATGTCTCCTCTTTTCACCTATTTTTGTAGCATGCAAAAGCGTATGTGACGGCCGTTAATGAGACGGAGAGAGTAGGTGCTACTGCTCGTTTTTTAGTGAACTCCATATTCCATATTCGGTTGTACTAAGGCGTGCTGGGTGTCTGGGCAGTGGCGAGTTACATACCCCAAAATTTCATGTGGGGCAAATGATTAAAACGTTTTTGTTCCAGCGAGTAAAAAAAATTGGTTAGTGGAAAATAATATTTGTTACTTGGCAAAATGTAGCAAACATTTTTTTATGTGATAATTGTGACCTTTGTGTGTATACATCACAAAGAAATATGATATAAGTGAGTGGAATATTTGGTCTTCGAGAGCATAACCGTGACTTAGCGTGGATATTGGGCATTATGGCACGTGTTTCCTTGGGCTTATTTGTCTTGCGTGCGGCACGTGTAAAACACCAGAAGACCAAAAGCCTTCACATATGAAGTTCTAATATAAAGCGTGCCGTGAGAAGCGAATATTCCTCGAGTGCTGAGCAGCCAGTGTGTGAAGGTAATTTATAAGCATAATAACATAATCATTAATGTAGTAACATAAAATTAGTTGACGTATTTACTTGGTCTTATTTTGAAGATAGATTAGTACGTTACGGCCGATACAAAAATAATAACAACGTAATTTAATTACACCGTCAAAATAACAACGAACATCAAAACAAGGGCTTCAAACTTAAAGCTAAGTAAATTTGTGTGATTGATTGTTCCTTATTATTTTTATAAAAGCGAATATAATTTGTAAAATAATTATCAATAATAGTATTTTTCCTACCTGTAGGTAAAGTTTGTATAAGGTGCGAGGCCGACAATAGTTCAAGGGGTCAGGATCGAAGCCGCAATTTATACACCGCCATACCTTATGTGCAAACTAGGAAATGGCGTAAATTCAAAACGTATTACGTCGAAACGTGCTTATGTCGAAGCCTGCTTACGTCGAATTGAACTTACGACGAAACGTATTCTCGTCGAAATATATTTAAATCGAAAAGTGTTTTATTGTATTCTAATTGTACCAAGTCTCGAATGCGACAGACCACCCATCAAATTAGCATGGATTAAAGCGTCGCGACCTTATCTATGGAAACTTTTGAGACTGAATTCAGGAAAATTATGCTAATCTTAAACCTTCGCCCTAAAGGGCGTCGGTCAGGGCGATCGTTTTGCATAAAAGATAATTAATTGTGCAATTTGAATCATTTACTGGATAACAATTTATTATAACCATTAAGCAAATTATGTTCTAATGGTAAATAATTACTGTATATTAGAACAACGGTTCCTAGACTTCCCAGCCATATAATACAAGCTATAATATTTCTGTTAGTATTGGATTCAGTCGCGAACTTTTAACGCTAACAATTAAACGATGCCAGGCTTATATCTACTTATTTTATTAATAAGAATCAGTAGTTACTTTATTAAATATATCTGTAATTGTTTATTTTTTGAAGTGACTAGTTTTGTAAATGACATGGTAAGTTATATGTTTACAAAATAAATTTATGTTCTGGAAACAAAAACAAACATTTGTATTGAAAATAAATATATTGTACGGAGTAAAATTTACTAAAACAAAATTGTTTTTCATTCTCTTTATAAGAATAAATGTTACATTTGAAAAACATATTTTGTTTCGTCTCTGTTTTGTGGATTACAGCGACACACGGATCTGACTGAAATAACCTTTAATAAACAGTTTCACACTAGATAACAAAGCTTTATAAGTAAGTTACAGAGAAAAGAGTTGCATGTTTGATCTCATGAAGGCTTGCGTAAATTGTAATGTAATTTAAGCCATGGTAGACTTTATTGAAATCCTTCAATGATTGATGGATAAGTTTGGCTTCAGTGTAAGTGCAGGTTAATTTTTCAACGTCAATCTTTATTAAAGTTATTTCTCATTATTTGAATATCGAACTGTTTGTTCGATATTCAAATAATGTTTTTACTGCAACGGAACGCCGAGATTTTTAAGCAACGTTTAAATTTTAGCTAGTTGAATTTGTAACAGCATTGTATTCGAAATCAGACTTTTTATTCAATACAAAAATATTACACTTACTTGTATTATTATTCGTTCAGAGAAAAGCCTCATGTCAAAAAACTAAATGTCAAATATTTCACGTTTCGTCTCTGCAAATTTAAATAGCGTCGGCTGGTTTTAATAACCCTGGGAATTTAAATCGAAATTAAACACGCATTAAGTGCGCGCATGGAACCTTCTGAAATAATGTATATTCAACCTTTGCTTATCGAAACGCACAAATGGATTTTAATATCGCCTGAATTTTTGGACTGGATAGATTCAATATTAATACCCTTGTCGTCGAGACGGTTCAGTGGATTTCACCTGAAGCGATCTTCGGGACTGAAATCCGGCAATAACCAATAATTGTTTATGTACTTTATTTATATTTCAAATTTATTTCAGAACAATAGTTATAAATTTTCAATATAACTGATGACAGCATATACACATATTTTAATTAATAAAAGACATTTTGTTATGTAATATAAATGTAGGTCCTGTTTAAAACTCGAAACACATTTAGTTTTTATTTGATATTAATGACTGTTGTCATTATCAATAATAGCTGGTTGGAATACATAATAAAAGTTGTTGTCCTGTATACTGTGTATACATGTATTAATAAAAAAATCTAATTTGAAATTGTTTTGTGTTTTAATTTTTCTTACATCAGTCATTTCACGCACACTAAAACTTACAGTCACTCGTACATATGCATTATGATAATAATTTACCATGAAGGGCTGTGTTTGAGTGAGAAAATTGATCTATTATACAACCTTTGTTTCAATCTCACTACTATAATAATCATAACCTTTCACATATGGTGTTCGTTATCGAGCTATGTATGTAGTCAGGGCCGCCGTAAGCGGGGGTGCGACGCGTGCACCGCACACGGGCGGCACGTCCAGGGGGCGGCAAATTGAGCAATACATCACGTACCTAATTCAAGTCATTATTATAATTCCCACAAATCCTTAAGTAAAATAAATTATTCAAAGCATCGAAAAATATCGCACTCAGTAAAGTTAAAAGTCCGTCGTCTGTTATCCTATGAAAAACAATACTGTCGAAGTTACGAGAATCCCCTTTAGCTTCCTTATCAATCGGTAGATTAGGTATCCGTTACTTGTAGTAGGGCGTTGTCGTAGGGCGTCTTGAAGGGTATCACGCCGTAAGTTATATTGGTGGTCGCTCGAAATAGCAGAGTTACGGGCACCGTTAAACCGGGCGCGGAGGGCATACGTTCGCTGTCGCAGGCGCAACGTGCTCAACGCAAACTTAGAGGTACACCTGCGGGCTACACATCGTCAGTTGAAAAAAGAGTTAGAAAAGGCGTTAAGTAAACAGAGAGCAAAGGGGCGCCCCTATCGTGGTTTGCGGGGAAAGCTCCGAACATACGGCGCTCCTGTTACGGAATAACTACCGCCAGATCTCCTGCGACTGATCGGGGAGCTATTTCCGGGGAAAAGGGCGGATCATTCAACCATCGATGCCCTAAAACACCCTGAAGACCCGGACAATGGAGGCGGTGGTCCAAGGGAACGTAGTCCTAACGGTATCACCGGACGTGGCGAACGACTTCAATAGTCTTCCTTTCTTTTTTTCTTAATTTAATTTACGGCATCTACGGGCTCATAGGCCCATGCCTTTTTTATATTTTACATTTATACACTTTGGCGTTTTATACTTTATATTTTTACTTAACATCAGCAGATATTCGCTAGACCTCAAGCTCGCCGTCTTTCTTTCGAGACCATAGGAACATTTCGATATCACGAGTTGCCTTCCAATCTCAGAAGGCCGTTGGGGCATACCTCCAGGATCAGGTGATCCTTTGGGAGGGGGCGATGGATGACTTGTCCAGCGTTTGAAGTTGGTTTGACTGGCTCCTGCGGGCACCGACCTCGCCCGGGATGGGTTTGTTGTGTCACAGTGACGGGGCGAACCTTTCAGGTGGCGGCCCTAAAGTCGGAGTGTCGCTCACGGTGGATCGAATCGAGATGCTGGTCTTAATGGTTTCTCTAACTAAAACGGAGGGCCTCCTCATCCACGGTCCTTGCTGAGGTCTCCTCGAGGAGCGTCTACCGCCCTCCAAGAGACAGCAATTAAAGCGCAGACACATATGAAGGATCAGGGCCTCATCCTGGATGGAGCTTCGTGCAACATTTTGTCCAACTCAGCTTAAAGCTCATCAATGCCAACGTAGAAGGACCTTGTAAACCAAACACCTTGCCTGCGTGCGCTCTATGGCATTGTATTTTTTATTTATTGTAAATAAATAAATCTAATCCAATCCAGCCCATTTCGGGTCACTGCTGGATATGTCCAGTCCTCTCCAATTGCACGCCACTGAGATCGTTCTTGGGCTCCTCGCATCTAGCTTCTACCAGCCGTCTTGCGTAAGTCGTCACTCCACCGTGCCCGAGGACGTCCTACACTACGTTTGCCGAGACGCGGTCTCCACTCTAGAACACGTTTTCCCCAACGGTTATCGGTTCTGCGACAAATATGGCCCGCCCACTGCCACTTCAGCTTATTAATCCGGTGGGCTATGTCGATGACTTTGGTTCTCTGGCGGGTCACCTCATTTCTTCTGATGCGATCCCGCAGAAAAACGCCGAGCATAGCCCTTGCCATAGCACGCTGAGCGACTTTAAACTGGTGGACCGGCCTTGCCGTAAGTTTCCACGTTTCGACTCCGTATGTCATGACAGGTAGGACGCACTTGAAGACTTTCATCTTAAGGCACTGTGGGATCGACGATGTAAAGATTCGACGTAATTTTCCAAACGCTGCCCAACCCAGCTGAATTATTCTATTCACCTCGTCCTCAAGGTTGTTTCTACAACAACAATAACAACTTCGAGGACGGTACCGTGTATCGCAATCGGTTCCGGTAGAACATGTTCATTGAACATGACCTTGGTTTTATCCAAGTTCATCCATAGGCCGATACGCATAGAAGATTCAGCAAGCGTCTGCAAATCTTAAGTGAGAGATGTATTCGCCATTGATGTTGATGCCATGTCCTTTCCAGTTCAGCGTCTTGAACATATCCTCCATTGAATTAGTAAACAATTTGGGGGAAATAACGTCCCGTCGTCTCACACCTTGATGCAATGGCATGGGATTTGTTTGCTGATTCTGTACTTGGAAGGAAAATACATCTATTTGGTTGGACTCCCTTAATGCTCGTAACAAGGTTCTCATCTTACGGGACCGTGGGAACAGTGCTGCTGACCCGCTTCGCCGAAGAAGACCAGTAGAAGGGGTCTTCGCTATGGATGTCTTCTCCTCCCGCCATAAGTGTCCCGGGGTTAAGGGTTTCTGTACCCTGAGAACTCACTAGGAAGTGGAACTCCGCAGAGGTGAGCCTACCGTTAGGACGTCACGGTAGTATACACAAAAGATTTCGTAACATCCTCCAAAAAGACAGAGTGGGTCGCTAACGTTGGTTTTTTAGCAGGTATACACCCCGCCCCCCATCTCATGTGGAGGAATAGTTGTATGCGTTTTTGCAGCGAAAAGAAGGGCGGCATAATAGGTATTGCACGCGGGCGACAAAACAGCTAGCGGCGGGCCTGTATGTAGTTATAGTGCATAAGTGTTTTATAGTCGAATATCCGTCAAGTGAATGATCCTAGAACGATGCCGAAAAAAAGTAAGCTTACTTACTTTTTGGAATATGTGATTGTTACATTTATTAACTCCTTCCTACAGGAACACTCTGAGGCTTCTATTGGGTTTCATACTCGAAGTACTTCCTTATGCAGCAATATTGACGTTATACAAGGCCAGGTTAGTACGTTTTTTTGACTGTGTACATCAATATTATATCGATCTATACAATCAACAGTAATATAATTACACTACAAACTATTAATTTATTAATTATTAGTAAAGAAAATATCATTGCTGGGCTAAGGCCTTTACGGCGAGATTGTTAACATACAGATTTATAAATATGTTGTATATTTCGGAACCATTGTCTATTTTTGAACGAACAATTTTATGTGGAAAACGAACTTCGTAACTACGCGTCGGTAAATAAATTATTTAAATTCTTTTAGTGTGGCCTTTTATTTTATTCATTCTATCAGTTTTTGTGGAAAACAATGGAAGAAAAGTTTAATTATAAGCCAATGCCGATGGAAATTTTTCGTTCAGGAAAATGATTTTGATGCAAGGAAACTTTGATTATGAAATTAAACAGTATATACTATTTCACATTTTTTTATATAAAAAAGAAAGTATTGTGATTGTGTATAAGTATTAATACATAGCTATTAATATAAAAACATCTATGTAACAAACTATGTTTTAAACAGAAGTTTGTAGCTAGAAATTGTTTTACATATTTCTTCGTATTTATATAAAACACAAATAGTATTTAGCAGAAGCGTATTCAGTTTTCAGCGACGTACAATACTTAAAAAGTCGTTATTAGTAAACTCGCTTGTTTTGTACATCCAACATAAAGTTCATTTCGCATATAAACAGGTACTTTAGCAGACAGCGTCGAAATAAGTTAATTCGAAAACAAATGACAGTCAAAGTTTTAATGTCACATAATATTGTCCTATGAACAGTGAACGCTTATTCAGATAAGTACGTTTACGAAATTTAAATTTGGAATTTGTCAAAATCGTCTTATTTTTTTAGGGTTATATGTATCATACATAGTCGGTCCCGTCGGGAGATTTGGATATTTATGGACTTCTTTTGGAAACCTTTAAAATACCTTTCTTGTCCCCAGACTAAGATAGGAAAAAAATAATAATATTAATCTATAAGCACAAGTTTTATTAAAGTCTTTTGAGGGTTATATATTATCATTTATTTTTAAGATGGTTAAAGTATAACACATATTATTAAGCTGTATTCAACGAATATGATTTTGGCAGACGCATCTTAGTAATATAAATTAATGAAATGTATTTAAAAATACATAGAATTTAAGCTAGTGAGCACATTATACTACTTAAATTTTGTTTAATATATATATATATATATTTGAAATACTTTATTGACTAACAACATAAGTTGTGACAAAAGGCGGGCTTAATGCCTGAAGGCATTCTCTAACAGTCATGAAGGCGGTAACAATAAATTTTATAATAAATACGATAGTAATTATAATAAAAAAAGAACATAGATAAAATATTGTATATATGCATAAGAATACACATTTATAATTATACATACATATATGATATAAAATAACAGAGTCGTAATAGAAATTATAAAAACACAGCGTAGTGAGAAAAAAAAAGAGAAAATTAAGAGAGGTTTTTAATAAGATGATCCTGTACACGACGCTTGAAAAATGCCTTAGGAGCCTTTCTAATTTCTATCGGAAGTTTATTCCATAATCTGACAGCTTGGACAGAGAAAGCGTTAGTTACGAAACTAGAGAAGTGACAGGGAAAAGAGAGAATGAGAGAATCAATAGAGCGTAGCTGTCGATCGTGATTGTCAGACAGAAATTTGAATTTATCCTTTAAGTAATCAGGGGAAAGAGGGTCAAAAAGAATAGAAAAAAGAGAACACAGTAGCTGTAAATAACTGCGTTGGCGGATTGGGAGCCATTTGAGTTCGGCTCGACAGTGGGAAATGTGGTCGAATTTTCG